>NC_143505.1:39076590-39379621 GCF_051622355.1 Phaseolus vulgaris
ACTCAAATCCAGAATTTCAGAAATTTCCAGTAAGTAAATCAATTGCAATAAAGCGAAACAGTCAACACGTTTTCAAGAAAACAGAAGAAACCTAACAGAAATGAAAAACATAATTAAGAACTAGCAAAGACATAATGGAAATGATGTTTAAGAACTTGTATAGGTCTATTACACAAGTATGAACTCAATACTAAAAATAAAATGCACCAAAGGATCAAGAAACAAACACATAAAACTGTACTGAACATAAAATCAAGAAACAAAAATTACAAAAAAAGGACCACATAGAATTAATAACATTTTTTGGAGAAACATGACTTTGACAAAACTTATAAGGATTCAAAAATGAAAATGACACAAACACAATGTAATAACAACAAGAAAACAGAAAGAAATACCCAAAAATAAACCTAAAACAGAAAGGTAACAACAAGAATGTAAAGTTCTTGAATTAAAAGTGTCAAAACAACTCAAACACAAACAAGAACAAACCTAAGACTCATGATACCACATGATATGATTCCAATAAAAAGATAGAGATATTTCATAGACATGTTATGGAGTCAACATGAGTTGGAATATGAATAGGCACTTTTCTAGAAGTGGATCAATGTTCTTTCATTATAGAACTCACCAAATCTTAAGCCACCAAACCAAAACTCATGTGAAAACCCATTTCTTGTCAAATAAACCAATTGAAATGAACAAGAAAGTAAAAGCACTGATTAAAACTACCTAAGAATCAAACGAACCGAACAAAAGCAAGAAAGAAAGCTAATGAACCGATTAAAATATCTAACAAATGAAATGGACCGAACAAAACAAGAAATAGAACAAATGAACCGAACAAAAGTGCAAGAAAAGCCTAAAACATGTTTCTAGAGTTTATGTGAACATGGAAATTGTACCGTCCCGTCCCCGGGCGTTGACCAAAGTCAAAGTCAACGTCGGGGCCAAGGTCAACATATGGTGGGACCACACGAAGGGCCCCAATGAAAGGAAGTCAACAAAGTGACTACATAAGGCGTCGCCAAGACAAGGCGTCGCAAAGATAGGGCGTCGCCTAAACAAGGCGTCGCCAAGATAGGGCGTCGCCACCAGCAGTGTTACTCCCCGATACCCATGGGTAGGAAAGACCATGGAGGGAGTGACGCCACGGGGCTTCGGGCCCGCCTAGCTCAGAAACGGTAATAAAGTGAAGAGAAAGGTGGCTTCAAGGCCATGGTACTAGCGCCAGTAGGGAGCAACCCGACTCGTGAAGCCCACGCCACCTCAGGGTGCTCCCTGGGATAGATACGACCCAAGAGAGGGTCATCCCCAGGGACGAACCAGGGGCGTGGTGTGAGAGGAAGGTAGATACACTCCCAGGGTAAGTGACTGAAACCTGGGGAGCATGAGTTGGCACCCAGAATGTCACCCCCTGCGCCAGCGGCACTTCGAGAAGAAGGGAACTCGCGCGACGGAATGTCCCTAAGATTGGGATACAGCGCCACGAGGTCCCTCCACGCGTGATAGTAATCAAGTCAGAGAAAGATCGTAAGTCAACGAGAAGTTAGCAGAGAAAGTAAATGAGGAAACGTTAAATGTTTCCTCATCGGGTATGTTTTTTAGTTAACGCTTTAAATGCTTTAAAAGCGCTTTAAATGCCCCCATTAAAGGTTTTAAGGAAACATGTTAAATGCGCCTTAAAGCGCCTTAAAGCGCCTTAAATGCGCTTTAAGATGTGTTTAATGCAGGGTGGCGTTAAAAGGGTTTTTGAGCGTTCGAAGCAAGGATCGGACTTTTGGCAAATTTTCCCCATAACACACTCTAGCTGCTTGCTCGAGCCTTGAGGTTACGCACAAGGGACTAGAGAAAGATCGTTTGCCAGAACCAGAAACAGCACACAATACACAGTTCCTTTTACCACCTTCAGAGAGCCATCCACGGTGCTCCGATATAGAGTTTTGGTGTTTCTTGTTAGCTGACTTGAGCGTCGGAGTGCAAACGGCCGCTAGGGCGCTCATTTGTCCACTTCTTTGCAGGTGCTCACAGGTTACCAGAAGGAAGGTGTCCCTAGCTGACGGGCAAGGTCGCGCACAAAGACACACCCAGGTCAACCGGCAGGAACATTTAGCGCCCACCGTGGGGCCGAATTAAAACATCAGTCCCATCACAAGTTTCAGAGAGTTTATCAGAGCTACCATAAAGATAGGAGGAACTCGGAGGAAAACGTTGAAGAATGAGGGCCACGAGACAAGGTTCCACACGCGCAGCAAGTGAGGAAATGTCCATGCAGCAGGTCATGGACATGATGCAAGGACTGCAGGAGGAAATGGCAGAATCAAGGACGGGGCAAGAACGTATGCAGGCGGATATCGCGGCTTCCCACGTGAGAAACGAAGAGCTCCATCGTATCAATGAAGAGTTGCACCGTGGTTTGGGCAATAACCAAGGGCAACGTGACCTAGATGAGACCGAACGTCTCACCCCACATAGGGAATTTTCCACACCATTCTCGCAGGAGATTCTGGAAGCAGTGATCCCCAACACGTTCGCAGGGCCCAAGGTGATCTTCACCGGGATGGAGGATCCTGAAGCACATCTCACCGCGTTCCACACGCAGATGGTGCTAGTAGGCGGCTCCGATGCCGTGAGGTGCAAGCTCTTTATGAGCACCTTGACGGGAATGGCCATGGATTGGTTCATCAGCCTTCCAGACGGCCATATCACCTCCTTCCCGCAGCTGTCGCGGCTATTTAGGGAGCAATACCTAGCGAACAGGGCCCCACCGCCCGTTTCGTATGATCTGTTCGACGTAAAGCAGTACCAGGGTGAGACTTTGAAGGAGTACATCAACCGTTTCGGGGCCCAAGTAGTAAAGGTTGGTACTACGGAAGAGCCCATGATCGTGTACGCATTCAGGAAAGGCGTGTGTCTCGGCCCCTTTTGCGAATCCATCATTCGCAATCGCCCCAGGACCTTCGCTGAAATAAGGCGTCACGCGGTGGAGCATATTGCCTCTGAGGGAGAGGGGTGTGAGAAGCGCACGAGCATCGCACCCTCACGCCCGAGGGCACAGACGCGGGCTCAACCCGTTAGGGTCAACGAGACCACGACGGGAAGGAAGAAGCAAGAGGGGAGACGCCCCTATGAGGCAAGAAAACCCCAGCCCAGGGGTCAAGCGGGAGGAAATCGTCCGGCCAGGGAAAGGGCCAGACCAGGGAGGTACGACTTTGTGGTGGAGTTGAAAGACCTAATCGCCGTGCCCAATATAGTTGAAAGGTTGAGGCGACCAACGAAGACTGACAAGGTGCTAGGGCCTCGCAAGGACTCTTGGTGTGAGTTCCACGAAGCTTTCGGTCACCACATCAACAACTGTCTGTCGCTGGGATACCAGCTAGACGAGTTGGTAAGAAGCGGGTTCTTGAAGGATTATATCTCTAAGCCCGCTACGACCGCGGCCCTGCCAGCACCAGTGGACGAACAAGCGCATGAGATGCCCGTCCTTGGCGAAGTCCACACCATTGCTGGTGGCTTTTCTGGAGGAGGACCCACTGCCTCCCAACGGAGGAAATATGCGAGGGGAGTCAATTCATTTGAAGAAAGAATCTCAGGGGACCCGTGGGAGTCAGACCTCGTGTTCAAGAGTGCGGACCTGCAAGATGTTGTGCCACACGACAATGACCCCGTCGTCATTTCGGTTGTCACGGTCGGGAGAAAGGTGCACAGGGTTCTAGTCGACCAGGGAAGTTCTGCAGATGTTATGTTCTGGTCGACATTCAACAAGCTATGGTTGTCTCCCGACCTTTTGAGACCCTACACCGGGTGCTTATATGGGTTTGCTGACAACCAGGTGGAAGTACGTGGCTACTTGGAATTGAGGACGACATTCACAGATGGAACGGCCTCACGTACCGAAAGCATTTGGTACTTTTGGTAAACGCCAATTCAGCTTACAACATCCTGTTGGGCCGACCGGCGTTGAATAGGCTGAACGCAGTAGCCTCCACGCGCCACATGAAGATGAAGCTACCGGATCTCAGTGGCAAGGTGATCGTCATCAAGTCAGATCAAGAAGAAGCGCGAAAATGCTATGAAAACAGCTTGAAAACAAAGAGAGGTGTGTTCATGGTGTTCGAACGCCCACCGAGTTCAGACACAGCAATGGAAGTAGAACCTTTGAATGAGGCCTCTCCCTCAGGGGCGACGCCTAGAGCAGACACGCGCACAGAGGAGAGACATGACGACGCTTCGCCCGTAGAAGAGGCGTCGCCTAGAGAGCACTATAAGGTGACACCCACAAAGGAGGATAGTAGAGACCAGCCGGCGGCTGATGTGGTGGAGATACAGATCGGCGGCAAGACTTTCAAACTAGGGCGTTTGTTGAGCCAAGAATAACAGGACGAGGTGGCAGAGGTGATTTCACGCCACTTAGATGCTTTTGCGTGGTCCGCCTCAGACATGTCAGGCATCGACCCTGATTTTCTATGCCACCATCTCAGCATGGACGCCACGGTTCGCCCCGTGCGGCAGAGGAGGAGAAAATTAACGAGGAAAGGCGCCTCGTGGTGAAGGAAGAGACACAGAAGTTGTTAAGTGCTGGACACATCCGGGAAAAACAATACCCCAAGTGGCTGGCCAACGTCGTTCTAGTGAAGAAAGCGAATGGGAAGTGGAGGATGTGTGTAGACTTCACAGACTTGAACAAGGCGTGCCCCAAGGATTCATATCCACTACCCAGCATTGACGCCCTGGTGGATAGTGCCTCGGGTTGCGAGATGCTGAGCTTCTTGGACGCCTTTTCAGGCTACAATAAGATCAAGATGCACCCGAGGGACGAGGGTAAAACGGCGTTCATGACAGAGATGTGTAGCTACTGCTATAAAGTGATGTCGTTTCGCTTGAAGAACGCGGGCGCCACCTATCAGAGGTTGATGGACAAGGTCCTGGCGCCCATGTTGGGAAGGAACGTGCAAGCCTATGTAGACGACGTGGTGGTAACTTCACGCGATAGAAAGCGACATACAACAGACCTGGAGGAGTTGTTCGCCACCATCTCAAAATATCGCCTCAAGCTGAACCCTGAGAAGTGTGTCTTTGGGGTTGGGGCAGGAAAGTTTTTGGGTTTCATGCTTACAGAAAGAGGAATTGAGGCAAACCCTGATAAGTGCGCAGCCATCATCGCTATGAGAAGCCCAACATCGGTGAAGGAAGTGCAGCAACTGACAGGGCGAATGGCAGCATTATCAAGGTTCGTTTCCGCAGGAGGAGAGAAGGGACACCCCTATTTCCAGTGCCTCAAAAGAAATAGTCGCTTTGCGTGGACCGACGAGTGTGAAGCAGCTTTCATCAAGTTGAAAGAGTACTTGGCGACGCCACCCGTCCTTTGCAAACCAGTGGTAGGCGTGCCCCTCCGACTATACTTTGCGATAACAAAGCGGGCCATCAGTTCAGTGCTAGTCCAGGAGCAGGACCAGGTACAAAGGCCAATCTATTTTGTGAGTAAGGCCTTACAAGGCCCAGAGACGAGGTATCAGTCGCTGGAAAAGGCAGCATTGGCCGTGGTATTTTCGGCCAGGAGGCTCCGCCACTACTTCCACAGTTTTACAGTAGTGGTGATGACGAACCTCCCCATACAAAAGTTACTGCAGAAACCTGACGTAGCTGGAAGGATGGTTCGCTGGGCGGGGGAGCTGTCGGAGTTTGACATCCAGTACGAGCCCAGAGGATTTATCAAAGGATAGGTATATGCTGATTTCGTTGCAGAGCTCTCACCCGGAGGCGACCAAGAGGTGGAGTCAGGATCGCAGTGGTCGCTCTCAGTCGATGGGTCCTCCAATCAACAAGGAAGTGGAGCAGGGATAGTCTTGGAGGGACCCAATGGTGTGCTGATCGAGCAAGCTTTGCGTTTCGCTTTTAAAGCAAGCAATAACCAGGCTGAGTACGAGGCACTGATCGCAGGGATGCTCTTGGCCAAGGAGATGGGTGCGCAGAACCTCCTGGTGAAGAGTGACTCACAGCTGATCACAGGGCAAGTCTCGGGAGAATTTCAAGCCAAGGACCCACAAATGGCGGCGTATTTAAGGTACGTCCAGCTACTGAAGGGAGCATTTAGCGCTCTTGAGTTAGTACATGTCCCAAGAGAGCAGAATGCCAAAGCTGACCTGCTTGCCAAGCTGGCCAGCTCAGGCAAGGGGGGCAGACAGAGGACAGTAATCCAAGAGACGCTCAAAGCTCCGCGAAAGTTCGTGGAAGATAACAGGGTGGACGTCCTCCATATTTGTACAGCGAGAGGGAGACCAAGGAGTCATCGTTCCTTGACTCAAGATACAATGAAGACGCCCCGCATCAGCACATACGCGGACACAACCGAGGAAGGAAAGCATATGCAGATATATGCTTTAGCCGAAGGAGACACTTCGATGACGCCATACAGACGATACCTGGCGGATGGGATTCTCCCAGCGGAACCAGAGGAGGGCAAGAAGATTAAGAGGAACGCCACAAGATATACCCTGGTAGACGGGGTACTGTTCAGACACGGGTTTACACACCCTATCCTAACGTGCGTAAGCGACAACGAGTGCATCAGGATAATGGCGGAACTCCACGAAGGTATCTGTGGGAGGAAGGTCTTTAGCTTTTAAGGTGGTACGCGCAGGTTTCTATTGGCCAATAGTGAAAGAGGATTGCGTGCGGCACGCCCAGCGTTGCAAGCAATGTCAGAAGCACGCTGATTGGCACAAGGCGCCGCCAGAGGAGCTGAGATCCATATATAGTCCATGGCCTTTTCATACGTGGGGAATCGACATCCTAGGCCCGTTCCCCCTGGCGATAAGGCAGATGAAGTACCTGATCGTCGCCATTGAATACTTCACCAAGTGGATAGAGGCGAAGCCCGTGGCCTAGATCACCGCGCACAAGGCGCAGCACTTTGTTTGGAAGAACATCGTGTGTCGCTTCGGCGTGCCTAGGCGGCTGGTATCCGACAACGGCACCCAGTTTGCAAGCCAACAACTGAGAAACCTGTGCGTAGAGGTAGGCATCAAGCAGGTGTTCGCATCAGTCGAACACCCCCAGACAAATGGGCAAGTAGAGTCAGCGAATAGAGTTTTGTTGAGAGGGCTGAAGAGAAGACTGGAGAAAGCTAAAGGGGCGTGGGCAGAAGAAGTGCCAAGGATTGTATGGGCATACCACACCACGCCCCAATCTTCCACCATGGAGACGCCTTTCAGTCTAGTATATGGGTCAGACGCGATGATCCCAGTCAAGATTCACGAGAGCTCGCCACGTTACCAGAATTTTGTGGCTGAAGAATCCAACGAAGAGAGGCGAGTGAATCTGGACTTATAGGACGAAGCCAGGGAAGAAGCAAGAATAAAGGCTGAGGCAGTGAAGAGAAGAGTGGAGCGACAGTATAGCTCCAAGGTGAAGCCCCGACAATTGCAGGTTGGTGACTTAGTCATGAGGAAAGCTCACCCATATGAGCTAGAGAACAAGTTGTCTCCCAAATGGACCGGACCCTTCAGAATCACCGAAGCTAAGGGGAATGGTTCATACAATCTAGAGACTTTGGAAGGAGGTCCCATTCCGCGCAGTTGGAATGCGGCCAATTTGAAATTTTATTTCAATTGAGTTATGTTAAGTGGAGAGTAATGTAATACGATTTGTAAAGGGGACACTCTTTTTCCCTCTCGGGGGTTTTTTAATGAGGTCACCCAAGTAAAAAAAGAAGTTCGAGAAAACTTTGTCTCAGTTTTTCTCTTCTCATTCGAAGTGTAAGACCAAAGGTTAAGGAGATAAAAGATAAAGACTCAAAGCAGCGTCAGGCGTCGCCAAGATAAGGCATCGCCAAGACGAGGCGCCGCCAAGATCAAGCGTCGCCAAGGTTAGGCGTCACAAGATCAGGCGTCGCCAAGAAGGGGCGTCGCCAAATGACATGTCGCCAAAGGAAACGCCGCCAAGGTGGGGCGTCGCCAGAATGTAGGCATCGCCAAATGGGGAGATGACATCGGAATTCAAAGCAAGTGGTAAGAGCGCATGCATGCGCCTAGAGGTCAAGATAACAGGTATGTCCAACACAAGGCAAGATCTGGGAGTTTAGTCTTTGAGCAGGGGTTAAGGGATTCCTTCGGGACGCCCCCTCCTCAGGTATCAATAGCTAGCCCCGGTATCGGATGTTCGATAAGGTAAAATCCGGGAGCCTTCGCCTTGGTGTTTTTAGACACCCTGAGGACGATACGGTGCTGCTGTAATAGGCCTCTCCTCAAGCGTGGGCACCAAGCGCCAAAGAGAGAAGGGACCAGTCGCCTTGGTGTTTGAGACTCCACATGGACGATACGGCGCTGTTATACCGGCCTCTCCATGGGCGTGGGCACCAAAGTGTGACTTTGTCCCTAGTGTTAGACACGCTAAGGGCACCCAGAGTAGGCCTCCCCTTAAGCGTGGACACTCAGTACAGGTAAAATAAACCCTCCTAAAAACAATGGAGGGGAGTGCCGGAGGTAACAAGCGCAGCATGGCAGAAGAAGCAGAAGTAGACGCAAATACGCAAAAATAAAATGGGCAGCGCTTAGACGAAACCAAAGTATAACTCAAGAGTTAGGTTTACAGATAAAGTTCGTGATAACGGCAGATTAGACAAATGGGGCAATCATGTACACGCCCTATGTTCATATGAAAAGCAATATCAGGCCACATCTCAGTGGCCTCCGGAGTCTGAGCGGGAGGATGACGCAGCCCCGTTCTCGGCCCTCAACGCCTGGGCAAGCTGCGACCTTTGTCGTCGGTCTATCTTCGAACCTGCATCAAAGGAGACAAACATGGTGAAGACACCACAAGGTTAGTCATGCAAAAAGCCAGTAAAGGCGAAGGATGGGAGGTTTTGAGGTAATCTCTCGTACATATATATTTCTCCAAGGCCTCAGCGTTGTACTCCAGACTTATCAAGGCGGCAACGTCAAAGCCCCCCGCCCCGGCCAAGATCTTACAAGCCGCCTGGTCGTTCAAAGGTAGCCTCTTAAGAGGCCTGGACTTCAAGGCTCTTGTCTCCCTCACCCAGTACAGTGGAAAGCCGTCCAGGGCGGAAGGCACGAGATCAGAACAGCAAACCTTGAAGAACTTACCCTTCCACCCTGTGAAGGAGTGCTGGAATGGGGTTAGGAGGACCCTGTCGGGAACATTGCTGAGGGTCACCCAAAGGTTGTTCCTTTGCCTCTTCACCTCAAAGAAGTGAAGGAAGATGTCCACAGAGGGTGCACACCCCAGGAAACCAAATAGTATGTCGAAGGCTTTGACGAAAGCCCAGCTGTTAGGGTACAGCTGGGTTGGGGCAGCATCGATCTCTGTCAGCAGTTCCCTCTCGAACCTAGAGAAGGGCAGGCGCACGCCGACGCTTTTAAAGACCACCTGGTAAAAGTAGAAAAAGGGGACTCCATTGTTGGCCCGCTCATCCCCACACACCGGCTCCCCTAAGGTGCAAGGGAGCACGGTGATGTCGTCATCATGCCTCTTCGCGAAGGCACGATGATCATAGGAACACGGGTCCCCCACATGTTCCCTCAAGGTCCTGGAGGAAAGTAGGCTAGAGCATTCATCGAGGAGCTCGCGCGAGGCCCACGCGTAAAGATCTTGAGGTTCGGCTCTAGGGGAAGGAGGATTGGTAGACATGTTGGCACCAGCTGTTGGTGAAAGAACCAAAAGATCAAAGGAGAAAGGTGCGACAGGAGTACAGAAAGGAAATGTCGGTGAGAAAAGAACGCAGAAACGGACTCTTTGGAAGAAAGAGGAACGGTGCGAAGAAGATGCAAAAACACAGAAATGATGAGTGCAAGTACGGGATTTCAAAGACCCAAATATTACAGTTGAGGCGCCAAAGGACACGAAAAGGAGCACCGTGCGTTCGAGCCACGTGTTAGGAGATGGGAGGACGACCATTAGCGTCACTTGTTCTCATTCAGAGAACGTCGTGTCGACAGAGTCCCCGAAGGTACGACGCGCCGGCGAGGAAGAGAACATCTTGTCAAAGGCTCAAAAAATGTCAAGATCAAGTCGAGCAGGGGAACGTCCCATCAGCGATATGGGAAATGCCACGTGGATGGCGCAGGCGAGACCTTAGGCTTTTTGCTAAAGCAAGTGTCCCGCCCTCAGGAGTTGACCAGAGTCAGAGTCAAAGTCAACGCCAAGGCCAAAGTCAACAGATTGACCGCACCAGGCATCGCCAAGGTAGGGTGTCGCCAGTATAAGACGTTGATGGCGTCGCCAGTATAAGACGTTGATAAAGTAGCCAGTATAAGACGCTGATGGCTTCGCCAGTATAAGACACTGATGGCGTCGCCAGTATAAGACGCTGAAGGCGTCGCCGGTATAAGGCACTGATGGCGTCGCCCCCCGATACCTGCAGGTAGGAAAGACTGTGGAGGGGGGCGAAATCGCCAGAAGCCAAGCAAGTCATCAGCGGCGTTGCTCCCCGATACCCATGGGAAGGAAAGACCATGGAGGGAGCGACCCCATGGGGGGGCTTCAAGCCTACCTAGTGCTTGGCGTTTCTAGACACCCTGAGGACGATACGGCGCTCCTGTAATAGGCCCTCTCCTTAGGCATGGGCGCCAAGCACCAAGAGTTAAGGGACAGATTGCCTTGGTGTTTGAGACACTCCATGGACGATACGGCGCTGTTAGACAGGCCTCTTCATGGGTGTGGGCACTGAAGTGCGACTTTGTCCCAAGTGTTTAGGCCCAGAGCAGGTCTCTTCTCGAGCGTGGACACTCAGTACAGAAGACAGATGAGCCTCCACACCCTCGAGCGATGGTGAAGCCGGAAGAGATCAAGTTCAACTTTTGCATTTGAGCAATGGCGGAGCAGCCAGCGTCTTCACGAGGCAGAACCCTTGCAGATACAAAGGCGGAACAGGTTTCGAGGTGAAAGTTAGAAGTGATGGGTAAAAGAAAGAGAAGATAAGATTATGTGCTACCTAAGCGCCATAGGTACAAGTTCGCCCAGTATAGCGAAAGAAACAGATGGAAGTACAGGCGAAGCAGTTAAAGCATACACGAATGAAGAACAAAGGTAAAGATAGCAGTCAAACAGCACTTAATTCCTCAGAAACATGCAAGTGTTAAAGTGAAGATTAAGGACAAGGATAATGTCAATTAATACCCACTGTTCCAACAAAATACAAATAGTTCAAAGTATTTACGAAGTTATCAAGCGCAGGAAAAACATAAAGAGCAAAAGACAGAGGCTGAGGGTTTGCAGTTCAATGGCCCAGTTCAAGAGGAACAACTTTCCCATCAACGACGTGGTGGGTAGGGTCACAGTTCGAGACATTGATCCTGGGGTTCTCGCAAGATGCTTGAACTAGAGCCTCCTGGAAGCCCTCGTCGAACACGCCCGCCATCTTGCCGGTGAGCTCCTGGTTTTCCCTCTCCAGCTCATTGATCCTGGAATCCTTGGACGCCAGCTGCTTGTCCAAGAACTCCTTCCCCACCTGGAGCTTGTTGGCTTCAGCTTGGAGAAGGTCAAAGGCCTCGACCTGCGCCGCCAGGGCGCCCTCAGTCTCAGCCAGCTTCTGCCCTCGAACAGCGTACAGTTCTTCAAGTTTTTTCTGCTGCACTTCGGAGGCACGAGCCACCTCTTGGAGCAATATTCTGGATTTGGTGGGAGGTGAAGTGGGCTAGCAGGTCTGCATATGCTTGTTCAACCTCACGCGCGTATGCTTCAGCCCCCTCCTTTCCCTCTTGGGCCAGCTTCAGTGAAGCTTGGTGGGCTTCCTCCCTAAGCCCCCAAGCTTGCATCTCCTTTTTCAGCGCCCCTATCTCTTGCTTCAGTTTTCGGAGGGCCTCCCTCACCTTGGCAACACTCTGGGCCTGGGAGCGCCAATCCAGTGCTACCGCCAGGAACGCCCCCATGTAGTAAGGCATGCTTCCTCCCCTATTGGGGTTTTCTGGTGACATCCCTTCATTGAATCCCTGCGCCAACTGCCTGTAGACGGGGCGGGGAATCAGTATTTTGCGTGGAGAAGGAGCAGGAGCCGGCGCGGGAAGGGCAGAACCCGAAGCCGCAGCCGCTTCAGGCAGGGGTAGCGGCGGAGGAACCGACTCGGCCCCTTCATCTTGTTCTTCTTGGACTGCTTGGGGCGGAGGCGACGTAGCGCTTGGAGGGTCGTCCCTTAGAGAGTCCCCGCCACCGGGAGACGCGGTGGGCAGAGTAGGGACCCTTGCAGGTCTCCTCTTTTTGAAGACCAGGGCGCAACCTGAATCTTCACTATCAGAGTTTATCTCCAACACCCTTTTTCCTTTGTCTGGGCGTGCTGGAGCATGTGTTGATGCCGCAGCCAGTGGGACCGCAGCAATGGGAGGAGGAGAGGCAGGTGTTTGGCATGTTTGGGGAGAAGATGGTGCAGTCGGTAGGGAAGTGACAGGAGCTGGGGGAGTAGTAGGCGGCACGTTGAGGGCGACGGAGTCCCCACCTTCTTTGGTGGACTTTGCTTTCTTCAAGAACTTGGCAAGTGCGAGGCGCCTTGAAGAAGCCATTACCGAACCTGCGATAGTCAGAATAACCAAGCAAAGACTAATTCAGATGAGGAAGAATAGGAGCAGCAGTCAAGCACATGCAGGCAACCACAGTGGTTCAAGCAATGCAAAGTAAGGTCATATAACCACAACGGTTCATACAATACAATTACATTCAAATGAGACCAAACAAAGTACGAGCAAGTTCTAGTGGGTGAAATCAAAAGCAAGTACCAAATTAAGTGGAGAGGCCGTGAGCATTGAACTCGTTGGCGATGAGCTTGGCGGTGTCGAAGACCACCCCGAGCCCAGCCAAGGCCTTGCATACCTCCCTGTCAGCGGGGGCGAGTTCATCCAAGGCCAGGGGCTTGGTCGATATGGGTTTCTCCGACCAGTACAAAGGGAAGCCCTCCAGTGCAGTGGGATCGAATTTAGTTGCACGCACCTTGAAGAACTTCCCCTTCCACCCCTTGAATGAGTTTTGGAAGAGGGTGAGGATGATGCGACTGGTGACGCCAGAGAAGCTCATCCAGAGGCTTTTGCCCTGTTTCTTCACCTCGAAAAAGTGAAGAAAGACGTCCACAGAGGAAGGGATGCCCAGATACCCACAAAGAATTTGAAAACCCCTCATGAAGGCCCAACTGTTGGGATGAAGCTGGGCAGGGGCGGTGTTGATTACAGTAAGCAACTTCCGTTCGAAGGGAGTAAAGGGGAGACGCAGACCCACTCGTTTGAATACCATTTGGTAGACGAAGAAGAAAGGACTTCCCGTAGTAGCCCTTTCGCCCACACAAACGGGTTCCCCCGGCTTTACACGACATACGAAGATGTGGGAGTCGTGGGTTTTGTGGAAGGCGTTGAAATTGTAGAGCGTGGGGTCCCCCCTGTGGGCCTCAACGTCTTCGACGGAGGTTAATGTAGAGCACAACGCAAGGAGTTCATCGGAGGCCCATCGGTATTCCTCCTTGTAGTTGGACCTTGGGGGTGGTGGAGTAGCAGTAGTCTTGTTTCGCGCCATCGGATCAAGAGCTGAAGAATGAAGAAAAAGAAAGGGTTCAGCGAAAAGGGGTTTGAGGAAGGAAAAGGGGGAAAAAGAGAAACCCTTGGCAAACCCTACCCACGCGAGAAAAAGAAGAATGAGGGGAAACAGAGAGGCACAAGAACAACACGAGAATACAAGAAAGTAAACAGTCCCAGGCAGTTTATTCACACACAAAGCAAAACAGCGAAGGAGAAGAGTCAGCAAGGGTGGAAAAAACCGTACCTTTGAGTATCGGAGTAGGTAAGAGGTGGAAGTGCGAAGGAGAGAACGGAGACCGCAGAGAGAGAGCTCGAAGAAGATGAACAGTGCGAGAATGCGAAGAGTGTGGATGAAACAGTGGCTTCGAGCGCGGGGTTTTAGGTAACTTAAACGTTACGAGGAGCGCAAGAGGCAACAGATGGTGACCATTTGATGATCCCACGTGTCGCAGGATTAGGCGCTCGTTGGGAGCGCAAGAGGCTTTGGATGATGACCGCGTGATGGGCCACGTGGCGAGCGATTAAGCGTGATCCAAAAAGCGTTACTTTTTCCAATTCAGAGGATGTCCCATCAGCCATTAAGAACATTTCAACTGCTCGGGGAATGTCACGTCAAGGGTTCGGGAAATGTCGCGTCAGCAAGAATGACACGTCACCAGGGTGCCACGTAGATAGTGTGGGCGAGGCCTTAGTCTTTTCGCTGAAGACAAGTCATCAGCTCAAGACTGGGGTGCTTGTGTACCGTCCCGTCCCCGGGCGTTGACCAAAGTCAAAGTCAACGTCGGGGCCAAGGTCAACATATGGTGGGACCACACGAAGGGCCCCAATGAATGGAAGTCAACAGAGTGACTACATAAGGTGTCGCCAAGACAAGGCGTCGCCAAGATAAGGCGTCGCCAAGCAAGCCACCAACAGTGTTACTCCCCGATACCCATGGGTAGGAAAGACCATAGAGGGAGTAACGCCACGGGGCTTCGGGCCCGCCTAGCTCAGAAACGGTAATAAAGTGAAGAGAAAGGTGGCTTCAAGGCCATGGTACTAGCGCCAGTAGGGAGCAACCCGACTCGTGAAGCCCACGCCACCTCAGGGTGCTCCCTGGGATAGATACGACCCAAGAGAGGGTCATGCCCAGGGACGAACCAGGGGCGTGGTGTGAGAGGAAGGTAGATACACTCCCAGGGTAAGTGACTGAAACCTGGGGAGCATGAGTTGGCCCCCAGAATGTCACCCCCTGCGCCAGCGGCACTTCGAGAAGAAGGGAACTCGCGCGACGGAATGTCCCTAAGATTGGGATACGGCGCCACGAGGTCCCTCTACGCGTGATAGTAATCAAGTCAGAGAAAGATCGTAAGTCAACGAGAAGTTAGCAGAGAAAGTAAATGAGGAAACGTTAAATGTTTCCTCATCAGGTATTTTAAAAGCGCTTTAAATGCCCCCATTAAAGGTTTTAAGGAAACGTGTTAAATGCGCTTTAAGATGTGTTTAATGCAGGGTGGCGTTAAAAGGGTTTTTGAGCGTTCGAAGCAAGGATCGGACTTTTGGCAAATTTTCCCCAGAACACACTCTAGTTGCTTGCTCGAGCCTTGAGGTTACGCACAAGGGACTAGAGAAGGATCGTTTGCCAGAACCAGAAACAGCACACAATACACAGTTCCTTTTACCACCTTTAGAGAGCCATCCACGGTGCTCCGATACGGAGGTGTAGAGTTTTGGTGTTTCTTGTTAGCTGACTTGAGCGTCGGAGTGCAAACGGCCGCTAGGGCGCCCATTTGTCCACTTCTTTGCAGGTGCTCACAGGTTACCAGAAGGAAGGTGTCCCTAGCTGACGGGCAAGGTCGCGCACAAAGACACACCCAGGTCAACCGGCAGGAACAGAAATGGATGAATAAGATGGAAGGAATAAGAGAAATTATGTGGTTGGAGTCCTTGGAGAGGAACACGCAACTTGAAGGATGCAAAGCTCCAAGATGAGTGTAGATGCCGCCACTTGAGGCTCCAAGATTGCTCTCAAGATAAGACTAGGTAAGAGAAGACACAAGTCTCTCAAGCACTCACCAATTTGGGAGAATTTCGGTAGTCAAAATATCAATTCTGTATTTAGAAGGACTCAAGCCCTCCTTATATAGGAGGAGGACCGATCATGAAGTACAAGAAGCTTACACAAGAAGCTATCCAAAAGGTCCCTTGCAAATCTCTCACTTTCTAGCGCCTAAAGTGAGTGATGAAGGGTCAACTACTAGAATGTTCTAAAACTAATATCTAAAGATGCTTCACATAAGAGGTATATTTAGGTTTCCCTCTTAGCACCTTTCCTAAAGACTATATTTAAGCATTTTTAAAGATTATACAAAAGATACTACAAAAAGAGAAAACAATTGACCACTACTTCCTAATTCCTTAAATTTGCAACTAGTAATCCTTTGAGATGAAAAGGATGATGAGCGAATATCCTTTTGAGCATCTTTATCTTCGGCTTCTTCTTCTTGAACTTGATCTCCATCAGGAAGGGTACCCTCCGAGGGGGACAACGTGACCACGCAGCAAATCTTGGATACGATGCGCGCTCTCCAAGCGAAAGTAGCGGCTTCCTGAGCGGACAACGCAAAATTGCGCAGAGCCAATGAGGAACTGCGAAGGGACCTACAACAGGTAGGAGAGCGTGCGGCGGACGAACGTGCACCACCAGTACCACTTAGGGCACGTCTCATGCCATTCTCGCGAGCGATCATGAATGCCACTTTACCAACAACGTCCCTAGGTCTGAAAGTCTCCTTCACAAGAGTAGAGGACCTAGAGGCCCATCTCACAGCATTCCACACCCAGATGATGCTCATCGGGGGATCTGACGTCGTCTACTGCAAGATGCTTATGAGCACACTATCAGGCGCGGCACTAGAGTGGTTCATCAGCCTACCCGACGGATACATCACTAGCTTCAACCAGTTTGCCACACTGTTCATGGAACAGTACCTTGTAAACAAGGCCCCCGCCCGGCTTTCTTAGGATGTTTTTTATGTCAAGCAGTACCAGGGGGAGTCCATGAAGGACTACCTGAACAGGTTCGGGATTCAAGTGGTTAGATTGAAGCCCATTGATGAGGCCATGATAGTTCATGCTTTTGTTAAAGGAATGCTACCTGGAACTTTCAGCGAATCATTGCTAAGAGTTTACCTGAAGACGTTCACGGAGATTAGACGTCGAGCGTTAGCACACATTGTCGCAGATGATCGAGTAACACAGAAGCAAGGTCTCGTCGGCCCTGTCCAACCTCGAGCAGTCGCCCGACCCCAGCCTATGAGGGTCCATGAAACGACCGCGAAGAAGAAAGGGGTGGAAAAACCCTAGGAGCGGGCCCAGGTGGGGGCACGCACGTGAAGGGATCCTCCCCCGAAACATAACTTTCGAGTGGAGCTCAAGGAGTTGATCGTTATCCCAAACATAGCGGCAAGACTGAAGGTACCGGCGAAGATCGATAGGAAGATGGGGCCCAACAAGAACGCTTGGTTCGAATTTCACCAAGCAAATGGCCACTACATACGAAACTGCCTAGCCTTGGCGCATCAACTAGATGAATTGGTAAAGAGCAGTTTCTTGAAAGACTACCTTCAAGAAGTGCCAGATGATCAGACGTCGGCGACTGCGGGAGCAGATCAGGGTTACGAGGTGCCTATTCACGGAGAGGTAAACACTATCTCGGGAGGATTCTCAGGAGGGGGATGCACTGCCTCCCAGCAGAAAAAGTATGTACGAGGGGTGACGACAACAAAAGTACTACAGGTAGATCTAATTCCCGATGTCGACCTCACCTTCATGAAAACTGACCTCCGAGATGTTATACCTCACAATAATGATCCGGTGGTGGTTTCTCTAGTCACAACCGGGAGAAGGGTGCATTGTCCTTGTAGATCAAGGAAGTTCGGCCGATGTTATATTCCTGACAACCTTCGACCGCTTGCAGCTATCTACGGACCAATTAAAGCCCTACACCGGGTGTTTGTATGGTTTTGCAGGGGATGAGGTGGAGGTTCACGAGTATATCGAATTAAGGACAACGTTCACAGACGACACGTCTTCACGCACTACTAGCATTAGGTACCTCGTCGTCAACGCACCATCGGCTTACAACATACTGTTCGGGAGACCAGCCTTGAACAAGCTGGGAGAAGTTCCCTGCACGAGACACATGAAGATGAAATTACCTTCCCTTGAGGGAGCAGTGATCACCATCAAGTTTGACCAAAGGGAGGCTAAAAAGTGTTACGAGAACAGCCTCAAGATGAAGAGAGGGGTGTTCTTTGTCACAACCAGACCACCGAGGGAAGACGGAGTGACCCATGAAGAGATCATCCAAGAAAATCGGCCCGAGCCCGCTGGATGTGTGGTGGAGAAGGATATCGGAGGAAAGATGTTCAAACTTGGGCAGTCTTTGAGTAAGGAGTCACAGGATCAAGTCGCCGGGGTCATAGCACGACACCTCGACGCCTTTGCATGGTCCGCCGCCGACATGCCCGGTATTGACCCTGATTTCCTATGTCATCGCCTCACTATGGACCCCAGCGTCCGTCCTGTCTGTCAGAGAAGATGAAAGTTCAACGGAGAGAAGCGTCAGGTCATACGGGAAGAAACGGAGAAGTTGTTGAAGGTTGGCCACATCAGGGAAATCCAGTACCCCGAATGGCTAGCCAATGTGGTACTAGTAAAGAAAGCAAATGGGAAATGAAGGATGTGTGTGGATTTCACGGATCTCAACAAAGCCTTCCCAAAGGATTCTTACCCGCTGCCCAACATCGATGCCTTGGTGGACAGTGCCTCGGGCTGCAGGTTACTTAGCTTCCTGGATGCCTTCTCTGGCTACAAACAAATCATGATGCATCTCAAGGATGAGTGCAAGACCGCGTTCATGACAGAGTCATCTTGTTATTGCTATAAGGCCATGCCCTTTGGGCTAAAAAATGCAGGGGCCACCTACCAACGACTAATGGACAGGGTACTAGCGCCAATGTTGGGGCGGAATGTCCAAGTGTATGTAGATGACATGGTGGTCAACTCCCAGCAGAGGGAACAAGACGTAACTAATCTGGAAGAACTATTCACTACGATAGCAAAATACAGGCTAAAGTTGAACCCAGAGAAGTGCATATTCGAAGTGGAGGCAGGGAAATTCATGGATTTCCTACTCACTGAACGAGGAATCGAGGCAAACCCCGAGAAGTGTGCTGCCATAATAGCTATGAGAAGCCCGATCTCAGTGAAAGATGACACGGCGCATGGCCGCTCTGTTCAGGTTTGTATCCGCGGGAGGAGACAAGGGTCACTCTTATTTCCAGGGCCTGAAAAGGAACAACAGGTTCGTCTGGACCCGTGAGTGTGAGGAGGCATTCGTCAAATTGAAGGAGTACCTGGTCAGCCCTCCGGTGTTGTGCAAGCCAGAGTTAGGTACCCCACTTCGTTTATACTTCGCAGTTACAGAAAGGGCGATCAGTTCAGTCCTATTACAGGAGCAGGACCAGGTACAGAGACCAATCTACTTCGTCAACAAGGTATTGCAGGGGTCGAAGGTAAGATACCAGGCCTTAGAAAAGGCGGCCCTAGTAGTGGTATTTTCAGCAAGAAGACTCTGCCACTACTTCATGAGCTTCACAGTGATAGTGATGACGGACCTTCCGATCCGCAAAGTTTTGCAAAAACCAGATGTGGCGGGAAGGATGACGCGATGGGCGGTGGAACTGTCTGAATTCTGTTGAACCAAGTGGTGTTCAAGCTTTGAAGAATCCAAACCCTTTGAAGGATGTTGAAGCCTTGGTTGTGCTTGTTGTTGCTGTGCTGGCCTAGATAGGTTCTGGGGTAGATTGTGTATTGTAATCCACCTCTTGATTGAATCCAAAGCATAGGCATTCTCAATCTTTTTGAAAGAAAAAATGTTTTTCAAACTAAGCTAAAAACAACCTATTGTTTTGTCGAAACAACCGATTGTTTATACTTAGATGTTTTTAGAAAAGATTGAAAACTGTTTTTCAAATGGTTGAGCTGTTGAAACCAAAACAACCGATTGATTCGAGGAAACAACCAATTGTTTGTTTTGGTACCATAACAGAAAAACTGTTTTATCTTTGACTGAGCTTTAGATGATTTAACTGCTTACGCTCCAGTCTTTAAATGCTTTGACCAATCCTTTAAATACAATTAATAGTTTGTTAAGACTTGATAACAAACAATATCTTTGAATAAATTCAGAAAAACATATTTGAGTAACAAGTTTTTGAATAGAGATTTTGAGATTTTTCAAAGAGTTGAGATTGCTTAGAATTTGTGATTGATCAAAGTGTGTGGAATAGGATTTTGGCTTGTATTGATTTCAGATTATCTTCTGTAACAAGTGTAATCCTTGTACTCTGTTAAACAAGTTTCATTTGTGTGTTTGTTGAGATTTGTTGTGTGTTCTTGAGGGGATCAAGATCAGCAATCTTAGTGTTGGTGTGTTGGCCAAGAGAAGTGTGTGTCTTGAGGGGATCAAGGTCACTTTCTTGGTTGTGGTGTAAGTGATCAAGGTGTGGTTGCTTAGTGAATTTCCTCAGTGGTTTCTGAGAAGACTGGATGTAGCTCTGGGTTTAGAGTGAACCAGTATAAACATCTGTGTGCAATCTCTCTATCCTTAATCTTTTTAAATTCATTTTTGATATTTGTTTGCTGGTATAAACAACCGATTGTTTTTCTGGTACTGCTGTTTTGACAAACTGGATTCCTTATCAATTGTTTCTTGAGATAATTTCATTCTTGACTTAAAAGTTTGCGAAAACCCTCTTTAAACAATTCACCCCCCTCTAGTTTAAAGCCATCCATTCTAACAAATTCGACATACACTACGAACCTAGGGGCCCCATCAAGGGCCAGATCTATGTCGACTTCGTAGTAGAACTCTCCTCAGCAGCCACACACCAGGAAGGGGCGGATTTCAAGTGGGTACTCTCTGTAGACAGTTCCTCAAACCAACAAGGTAGTGGAGCAAGTGTTATTTCGGAGGGTCCGGATGGGTTACTAATTGAGCAGGCCTTACGGTTCGCTTTTAAGGCCAGCAACAACCAGGCGGAGTATGAGACCCTGATCGCGGGAATGTTGTTGGCTAAAGAGATGGGAGCAAAGCGGTTGTTGGCAAAAAGTGATTCCTTGTTAGTTACAGGCCAGGTCACAGGGGAATACCAAGCTAAAGACCCTCAGATGGCCGCATACCTAGAATACGTCCAGGTGCTGAAGGAGTCGTTCGAAGTGTTCGAGTTAGTCCATGTACCCAGAGAACAAAATGCCGGAGCTGACTTGCTTGCGAAACTCGTCAGTTCAGGCAAGAGGGGCAGGCAGAGGACGGTGATTCAGGAGACCCTGAAGACACCTCGAACTACCACGGATAATATGGCAAAATTTCAGCATGTTAGCACATCGGAAGGGACGAAGAGGAGTCATTAGTCTTTAACACGGGAGATGATGAAAACACCCAAAATAAGCAAGTATATGGTTGCTGGGAGATAGAGTCGCAAGTTCACCAGGTCGAATAAGGAGAAACTTGGATGACGGCCTACCAGCGCTACTTGGCCGATGAAGTACTCTCGTTAGATCCCGCAGCAGCTCGGAAAATCAAGAAAAATTCAAGCAAGTGCACCCTGATCGATGGGAAATTATTCGGGCAAGGATTCACCCATCCCATACTGGTATGCGTGGACGGAGAGCAATGCACGTGCATCATGGCATAGCTACATGAAGGGATATGCGGTAGCCACATCGGTGGCCGATCTCTCTCGTCAAAGGCGATTTGTGCAGGATATTATTGGCCAACCATAAGGGAGGATTGCACGAGATACGTCCAACAGTGCAAACAGTGCCAATAACACGCTGATTGGCACAAAGCACCCCCAAAGGAGTTGAGATCGATATACAACCCATGACCATTTCATACTTGGGGAATCGATATTCTGGGGTCTTTCCCTTTGGCGGTACGGTAGATGAAGTACCTCGTGGTTGCCATAGAATATTTCACGAAGTGGATCGAGGCCGAACCAGTGGCACAGATCACGACCCATAAAATCCAGCACTTCGTGTGGAGAAACATAGTGTGTCGCTTCGAAATCCCAAAAAGGTTGGTATCCGATAATGGTACCCAGTTTGCAAGCCATCAATTGGGCAAGCTATGTATGGAGCTGGGGATAAAGCAAGTATTTGCATCAGTAGAACACCCCCAGACGAACGGACAGGTCGAGTCAGCCAACCGAGTTCTGCTCAGAGGTCTGAAAAGAAGGTTGGACAAAGCCAAAGGGACCTGGGCATAAGAAGTTCCTAGAATCGTGTGGGCCTACCATACTACCCCTCAGTCCACGACCAAGGAAACGCCATTTAGCTTGGTGTATGGTTCAGACGCTATGATCCCAGTAGAAGTCCAGGAGAACTCACCACGTTTCCAGAACTTCGTGGTCGAGGAGTCGAACGAGGAAAGAAAGGTGAACCTGGACCTACTGGATGAAGTAAGGGAAAAAGCAAGGATTAAAGTTGAAGCCTTGAAAAGGAGGGTGGAGTACAAATACAACTCCAAGCTTAGACCTCGGCAGTTCCAGGTCGCCGACCTGGTGATGAGGAAGGCCCACCCGTACTAGTTAGAAAACAAGTTATCTCCCAAGTGGACCGGTCCTTTCAGAATAACAGAGGCCCTTGGGAACGGAGCATACAGGCTCGAGACATTAGAAGGCGGCACGATTCCTCGCACTTGGAACGCGACCAACCTGAAGTTTTATTTTAGTTAAATCTTGCACTTGTACACGTTTAAGGGAACACTCTTTTTTCCTTAAGAGGGTTTTTTAACGAGGTCACCCGAATAAAATTATTCAGTTAAATGTGCATTGCAAATAAACGAACCTCTCCCTTCTAGTGATAAGTCAAGAGCGGAAGTAGTATGGTTCCCCGAGTGGACCTCCCTCTTGCGTAAGTTCACCAAGCCCGAGAATAGTATAGTTCACCGAAATAAACGAACCTCTCCCTTGTAATGATAAGTCAAGAGCGGAAGTAGTATGGTTCCCCGAGTGGACCTCCCTCTTGCGTAAGTTCACCAAGCCCGAGAATGGTGGCAACAGTTAAAAGGAATAAATACTTATAAAGTATACATACAAGAAAGTTTGGTTGTCAACAAAATAGAATTACAAAAGGAGTCATTCTCGCGGCACGATCTGGCCGTCCACAACGCATTTGGACTCATCGAAGGGGGTAAGATCTACCTCAGGATGTGCACAGGCAAACTGAGCGATGGCGTCTTGAAATCCTTCATCGTAAGCCACAACGGTATCATTAGTAAGCTCCTCCTCTTTCCTTCTGAGGTATTCGATTGCCCCGGCCAAGGACTCAGTTTTCTCAGCCAACTCGCCTTCAACCCGCCCCAGAAGGATCTCATGCTGCGTGCCCCTCTCTTCCAGACTCGCCACCTTTCACTTCAGTTCGGCCACGGTATCTTCCAGCTCAACCGCACGAGTATGTAGAGGCAAGATCCTCGCTTCTAGTTCGACTGCATCTAGGCTCTTGTCTTGAAGGGCCTTTTTGGCGTCTTTCTCAGATTGGCGAAGGCTTGCCAGCTCCAGGTACAGGGCGGTTTCGCGATTGGTAAAGATTTTGGTCCTGATAGCCAAGTCCTCCTCGAGCTTTGCCGCCCTAGCCTTGAGGTCTTTGGATTCTTGAGTCCTGTTAAGCGCAAGGTTGGAGGCAAACAAGAGGTCCCCAAGAACCTCAGCCACATGCTTCTGAAGATTTTCGTCTAAGCCCTCCACCTCTTGGATTTTGAAGCGACTGAGCGCCTTTTGGAGCAACAAAGGAAGTGGCGGGGAAGAGTCTGTCTCTTGGCCTCCGGGGACACTCTCTCCCCCACCCTCGAGAGCAACAACTGGAAGGGGGGAGGAGGCGCCAGGGGGTGATCTATGAAGGTCGGGATACGAGCCGAGACAGAGGCAAAGGCGCCACGGTCACACCCACCCTTGGTTGCTTGAAGACCAATCTGATGCAAGTATCTTCATCACCCGACTCTACCGCTACTCCTCCTCTAAACTCAACGACGGTGTGGGCCGGATTGGTGGGTTAGGCAGCAGGCGCAGCCGATGATGAAGGAGCTAGGGGCATCGAAAGGCTCGCCCCCGTAGCAGCCGCCCTTTGCTTGGCCAATAGGTTGGCCAACTTTTTCTTCTTATCTTTATTAAAACCTATATCTGTGTGAAAGCAACAAGTAGATGCGGGAGTGAGTAAACAGGACAGGTATGCAGAAAAAAATGGGATAAAATAGGGGGCATGAGAACAAGGGAGTACCAATGTAGGTTTCGAGATCTTCAGGGCTAAACTCACGCTTGAGTAGCTCCAAAGTGTTCAAAGGGGCAGAGAGCCCAGAAAGAAGCTCGCATACACCTCGCTCCTGAGGGGAAAGATCCTTAGGACTCTAGGCTCTCTGAAGGTTTGGTTTCTCTGTCCAATATAAGGGAAACCCATCTAAAAGAGCGGGGTCGGTCCTTCCGATTGCTGCGCACTTTGAATAAGTTCTTTTTAAAACCCTTGTACGACTGCTGGAAGAGTGTTAAGAGTACCCTCCCAGCCACACCATTGAAGTTGACCCACAACTTTTTCCTCGGGTCTTTGACCTCAAAGAAATAAAGGAAGACGTCGACGGACGGTGTGAGGCCGAGGCTGCAGCAAAGAATGGCGAAGGCTCTCACGAACGCCCAACTGTTAGGGTGCAGTTGGGCGGGCGCAACGTTCACCTCGGTCAGCAATATGCGCTCGAAAGGGGTGAAGGGTAACCGAAACCCCAATCTTTGAAAGAGGGTGGAATAAATGAAGCAGAAAGGACCTTCGGGGTCGGAAGCTTCGTCAGAACATACCGGTTTCCCCTCGCGACAAGTCACCATCCGCACGTACTTATCGTGGTCTTTTCCAAAGACACGCGACGGATGGCATGATTGTTTCTTCCTATAGGCCGCTATGCTTTTAAGGGTAGTAAAGGTGGATGTTTCCCCTAAAAGGTTCATCGGTGCCCAGCGATATAGAACGAGGCAGGATGGGGGAACTGGGGAAGAAGGTGGAATGGGGGACGACGACAAAGTCGAAGTGGAGTTAGAATCCGAAGGAGAAGCCGTTTCGGGAACTCGTTTTGCTCGTTTGGTCATCTCGAATTGGAAAGCTAAAAAGAGGAAGAAAAAGAGGAACCTTAGAAGGATGAAAGTGGCCCGACTCGACAAAACCAAAGAAACCCAGAAAAAAGAGACTTGGAGCATAAACAGTAGAAATGGATGCACAGAAAAATACAGAAATCATAAACAGTCTCAGGCAGTAATAAGCATGTTATGAGCAACAAAATCATGGATTGCAAAGCAAAAGACGAATAAAAATCATACCTTTAGAATATCGAGGTTCGAGGGTTTGAGATTCGGAGGAAAGAGAAGAGAGCGCTTTGTCGCGGAATGCTAGGCGAAGGTTCGAATAAGTGAAAGTGATGAAACAGTGGTGGGAACTCAAGGGTTAAATTGTTTGAACAGTGCACGAAGAAGTTCGAGCGCCAACAAGTCCTAGCGATCGATCGTCACACGTGTACGTCGATTAGCAAAGAATGATGAGATGTCACTTTGGCATACTGTTCACGCCCGTTACTCAGTGCCATGTAGGTCGCGTAGCGCGATCACTTAGTCTCTTCATTGAAACAAGTTATAGCTCGAGACTGGGGGGCTTGTGTCCCGACCAGTCCTCGGTCATCGACTCTAGGGTTGACCTCAGACATCGCGCACCGATGCTTGGTAATGAAAGGGAGTCACGTGAGGTGAGCCCTAGACGCACATACCAAGGGTTTGGTTAGTCTTTGATATTACTACCCTGAGCCTGATGTTGGAGATCGATAGTGGACCTCGTCATTATAATGAGAAGATCCGACATCGGTCATCTGAACGATGTGCAGGGCCACGCAAGGTGGACCCCAAAGTCATGATAAGTTAACAGTTAAAGACAGGAGATATGTGGGAAGCCTAAGTGATAGAGATCAAATAAGAAAGGATTTTACTAATGGAGGAAGAGGTCATTCCAAACATTTGAAGTTCTTCCTTCTAGTCTTCTCAAAAATTAAAGAAGAATTAAAATAAAGAGAGGACCAAGCCTAAAGCCAAAACAAGACTACAAGCTTTCAAGAATGGGCTTCAATTAATATCTCTCTTTATAGTTTCTTTTGTATAAATTTGTAAATAATATAGAATAGTGTTTAGGTAGGTGCTAAGAGGGAAACCTAAAGATACCTCTTGTGCAAAGCATCTTTAAATATTAGCTTTAGAAAAATCTAGAAGGTATCCTTTCTATTCTCCACTTTAGGCGCTAGAAGTGGAAGAGTTGCAAGGTAACCTTGGATAGCTTCCTTTGTAAGCTTCTTGTACATTCATGACTGGTCCTTCTCCTATAAAAGGAGGGCTTGAGTCTTTCTAATACAGATTTGATATTTTGAGTACAGAAATTCTCCCAAATTGGTGAGTGATTGAGAGACTTGTGTCTTCTCTTATTCTAGTCTTATCTTTAAAGCAATCTTGGAACCTCAAGTGGCGGCATCTACACTCATCTTGAAGCTTTGCATCCTTCAAGTGGCGTGTTCCTCTCCAAGGACTCCAACCACATAAGTTCTCTTCTCCTTTCCATCTTATTCATCCATTTCCATTCCCAAATAAACTCTAAAAACATGTCTTAGGCTTTTCTAGTCTTTGTAATCGGTTCATTTGCATTTTCTGTTACTTTTGTTCGGTTAATTTGATTCCTAACATGTTTTAATCGGTTCATTAGCTTTCTTTCATGTTTTGTTTGGTTTATTTGATTTCTTGAATGTTTTAATCGGTTCATTAGCTTCCTTTCATGTTTTTGTTCGGTTCATTTGATTTCTAGGTAGCTTTAATCGATTCATTTGCTTTCTTGTTCATTTTAATCGGTTCATTTGTCAAGAAACGGGTTTCCATATGAGTTTTGGCTTGGTTGCTTATGATTTGGTGAGTTCTTGAATGAAAGAACATTGATCCAATTCCACAAAAGTGCCTAATCATATTCCAACTCAAGTTGAATCCATAACATGTCCTTGAAACATCTCTATCATGTTATTGGAATCACATCATGTGTGTGGAGAAGATCGTTTTTCGATTGGGAGAAGTCTTTGGCTGATTAGTTAAGTAGGATTCTGCTAGAGGCTAGGTTGGTCCCGGGTGAGGCAGATTGTTGGCTTTGAAAGGAAGGGGGTCTCCAAAATTTTTCAGTTAATGCTGCCTACAATCTTGTTAGGAAAGGACAATGAGGTGGTTTCTTCGCCGGTTTTTTGTATGCTTTGGGAGTGCAAGGCAGTTCCCTCTGCTGGGCTCATGGCTTGGAGGTTGTTGGAAAATAATCTTGCTACCAGGGTAAATTTAAGTAGAAGAGGGGTGTTGGTAGAAAGCTTGTTGTGTTGTTTGTGTGGGAAGGAGGAAGAGTCTTGTAGTCATTTGTTCTTTGGGTGCAGTTTCGCTTGGTGAGTTTAGTGTTTATGCTTTAGATGGCTTGGGGTTGTGTTCGTGTCTCACATCGAGCCGAAGGCTAACTTTGTTTAATTTAGGATGAGTCATCCTTCGGTGTTAGTTAATCTCGTTTGGAACACAATCTGGGTCGGGGTGGTTAGTGAAATTTGGAATCACAGGAATCATATGGTTTTCAAGAAAGGAGTGGCTGATACGGAAGAAGTTTTTACTTTGGTTCAAGTTAAGGTGTGGTCTTGGGTTTCTACAAAAGCCCGGTTAGCTTCGTTCTCCTTTTCTGATTGGTGTTTGGAACCTATGGAGTGTATGAGGCTAGTTTCTTGAGGATTTTGCTAGGTGTAGTAAGAGATTGGTTTTTTTGTTAGCTTTGGAGGAGCTTATGTTTAGTTTGGCGTTTAAGTACCGTGTATAAGGGTTGAACCACCCCTGAAGTGGTTCCTATTTATTTATTTTTTATTGTCGATAAAAAAAAACATCATGTGGTATCATGAGTTTTAGGTTTGTTCTTGTTTGTGTTTGAGTTGTTTTGGTACTTTTAATTCAAGAACTTTACATTCTTGTTGTTACCTTTCTGTTTAGGTTTATTTTTGGGTATTTCTTGCTGTTTTATTGTTGTTATTACATTGTGTTTGTGTCCTTTTGATTTTTGAATCCTTATAAGTTTTGTCAAAGTCATGTTTCACCAAAACATGTTATTAATTCTATGTGGTCCTTTTGTTGTAATGTTTGTTTCTTAATTTTGTGTTAAGTACAGTTTTCTGTGTTTGTTTCTTGATCCTTTGGTGCATTTTTTTTAGTATTGAGTTCATACTTGTGTAATAGACCTATACAAGTTCTTAAACATCATTTCTATTATGTCTTCGCTAGTTCTTAATTCTGTTTTTCATTCCTGTTAGGTTTCCTCTGCTTTCTTGAAAACGTGCTGACTGTTTCGATTTATTGCAATTTATTTGCTTACTGGAAATTTCTGAAATTCTGGATTTGAGTTCTTCAAAGTGTTATAAAAAAGTAGAAAAAAGAAGTACATCAAAATTCAAAGTACAAAAAAATGATAAATGAAATACGTCCAGTGTGTAATTTTGGCGCAAAAAAAATACGGTAATCTGGCAGTGATTTTGCAAAATTTATCGCAATTAATTGGCTTACTGTTTTTGTGTAATTCTAGTGCCATTATTGAGATAAGATCTTGAACTTTCTGTGTTTACAATTTCATAATCCATTTCGCTTTATACAAATCCAGATAAATCTGTAAAGATCACGCACAGTTTGCACAAAAATATTTTCTAGTAGTTCTGTTTTTGTTTTCTTCATCTATTCTAGTGCTTTTCTCTAGGTTTCTTTTGTGTGTCATCCTTTTCATTGAGTACCTTATTTTGTTGCTTGTCTTTTATTCACTATTCTTTGTGTTTGTCATAACTCTTGTATTCCTTTTGTTGTAGCATTTTTTTTGTTTACACCTTTTCTTGTTTGTCTTTTGTTGTTCTTTGAGTTTTGTGGTGCTTTGGCTTTGAGGTTACTAAGGCCTCAAAAGAAGATTGGTTAAGGGAAGTATTCTTTCTTGGAGTGACATGAGTGATTTTTTTACCTTTCGGCACATTCTTATAATTGTTCTTTTACTAACCTTGTTTTCTTAATATTGGTTGCTCTTGTGTTTTCTGTTTTCCTTTTCTAATGGATACATATTCAAATGCTGAATCTTCCAAGCCCCATTCTACTCATAAGGCTTATGTTCTTAATGAGTTAAAAGAAGCAAAACAAGCCCTTGCTCTCAAAGATGAAGCTATGAAAAGATTGGAAGAAAGATTCGCAAAAGTTGAATTGAAGCAAGAAAGATTTTCACATTCCATTCATGGAAGACATAATTCTCCTCGGCATTCTTCCAAAGATTCTTCCAATGCTCACGGCCATGGAGAGGATTATAGAAGAAGGAGACATCATCATCATTCCCATGGAGAAAGCCACCACCGTGAACAAAGACATCACCAAGAAGCAAAGCCTCAATTTCCTTTTCTAAAAGTACCTAGCTTTAGTGATGGAGATCAAGCTCAAGTGGACATGGAGGCCAATCATCAAGAGCAAGAAGAGGTTGAGGCTCAAATGGAGGACGCTCGTGGAGGTCAAAGCCCACCTCAAAGGCTTATAAGGAGCATGTTCAAGGCTTTAGGAGCTAATGGACGTTTGTTTTCTCTTTTTGTAATTTCTTTGTTTGAAGGTGCTTAGAGGGAAACATAAGAAACCTCTTTTGTCAAATCATCTTTAGGTCTTTAGTATAGGAGTCTTAGGGGGTGTGCGTTTAGTAGAGAGGTGTAGAAATAATAGGGAGGTGCCAAAGTGAGAGAGGAAGTCACACTTCCCTCATGACTTAGGATTGGCGCCACTTTCATTTTATTTGGGGGGGATTAGCATTTGTTTTAGTTTTACATTTCAGCACCTCCTAGCCTATAAATTAAGGTGCTGCCTTTGTATTTTTCAAATTTGAATTTTGAATTAGAGAAACTATACTCAAATTTTGAGAGAGAATTGGAGAGCTTTGTGCCTTCCTCACTTAGTCTTATCTTGAGAGTTCTATGGTTACCTCAAGTGGCAGCTTGCACACTCATCTTGGAGTCTCCATCCTCTAAGTGGCGTGATCATCCAACCATTCCTCCATCTTCATGAGCTCTCTCTTCTCCTTCCTTCCTTCTCTTTTATGTTCATGTCTTAGCTTGCTTCCTTTGCTTTTTCAGTTCGGCATTTTCAGTTTACTTGTTATTTGCTTCGGTTCCTTTCATTTCTGCCGATTCATCTTTGATTCTTCTTCTTTTCTAGCTTAATTGTTCGGTGCATTTCTGTTCTTATGCATTTTGTTCGGTGCCTTTGCCTCTTCACTCATTTTGTTCGGTTCAATTTGACAATACATGGAACTTCCATATGAGTTTGAGTTTTGGTACTAGTCTTGGTGAGTTCTTGAACTTAGAACCTTGATCCAATTCTATGAAAAAGTGCCTACCTCATATCCAACTCAAGATGATTCCTAAGAATGTCAAGAATCATTCATATTATGCTATTGGAATCATATCATTTAGTGGTGATAGTGATCCTAATTTGTATTTAGAGTGGGAGGCTAAATGTGAACAAATTTTTAAAGCCTATGGGGTCCATGAAGACCAAAAGGTGCAAATAACCGCTTTAGAATTCATAGATTATGCCATGAGTTGGTGGCATAGTATTGTAATGGACATTGGCTATAACAAGAGACCTCCCGTGGTCTCTTGGAACGATTTGATAGAGTGTATGCGCCTTAGATTCGTGCCACCACACTTTAGGAAAGACCTAATGTTGAAGCTCCAACGGTTTCAACAAGGCATGTTAAGTGTGGATGCTTATTTTAAGGAGTTAGAAACGCTTTTACTTAAAGTAAACATGAAAGAGAGTGAGGAAGCTATGATAGCTAGGTTTGTGAGTGGTCTAAGAAGGGATATTCAAGATATTGTTGAACTTCAAGAGTATTCATCTTTGGGATCTTTGGTTCACCTTGCAATGAAGGTTGAATCCCAACTTGCAAAGAAAAATACTTTTAAAACTTCTCCCAATGATGGTTACTACAACAATTCTTGGAAAAATAAAAAAACTTTTTCAAACCTTCCTTCTAAAGATTCTTCTTTCAACCCTAAAGAGTCTAAGCCTTCTACTTCTACTCATATATCACCAATCAAATCGTCTAGTAAAAAATGTTTTAAATGTTTGGGATATGGTCACATAGCTTCTAATTGCCCTTCTAAAAGGAATATGTTTGTGCATAATGGGGTAGTAGTTTGTGAGCATGATTCCAATTCATTTAGGCATTCTTCACCTTCTAAGCCATCAAGTGAGATTGAGAGCGAAAGTCCTTGTGAAGGTGACTTATTGATGATAAGGCGAATGTTGGGAACAATTCCAAAATCTTTGGATGATACCCAAAGAGAAAATATTTGTCACACCCATTGTCTTATCAACAACAAGTTATGTTCCTTGATTATTGATGGGGGTAGTTGCATTAATGTGGCTAGTACAAGAGTTGTGGAGAAGTTAGCCTTACCCACTATCTCTCATACCAAGCCTTGTAAATTGCAATGGTTAAGTACCGAAGGTGAAATCATGGTTAACAAACAAGTCCTCATTAACTTAGCAATAGGCAAGTATAAAGATGAGATTTTATGTGATGTTGTTCCCATGGAAGCAACTCATCTTCTTTTAGGAAGGCCTTGGCAATATGATAGACATGTTTTACATGATGGCCTATCCAATACAATGTCTTTTTCCTTCCAAGGGCGCAAGGTTGTCTTAAAACCCCTCTCTCCCAAAGAGGTTCATAAGGACCAAATAAAAATGAAAACTAAAAGAGAAAATGAGAAAGCAAAAGAAGTAAGTACTAACCCGAGTCACACCACTTTATCCACTACATCAATCATGTTGACTCGTGCTATGCCTCAAGTTGAACCTCAAAGGTATTCTTCTTCTTTATCATTTTCATTACCCAAGGTTCCTATTTCAACACCAACTTGGTTAAAGAATGTTAGGGATGATTTTTTCATACCTCCTAATGGTTTTCACCATTTAAGAGGCCTTTTTCCACAAAATATCATCATTCCCAAACAATTTTTCCAACTTGGTCTGTTTATAGGACCTTCTTTTCTGAACTCCCACTACTTACAAATTCTAAGTCATGTTTGCCTTTTTCTTATTCAACTTTTAATTGTAAAAGTAAACTGACTTTGTTATATGCAGGGATTCAGAATTTGTGGTTGAATTCTCTCCAACTCGAGGAGTATGATAGAGATCAAATAAGAGAGGATTTTACTAATGGAGGAAGAGGTCATTCACCCAAACATTTGAAGTTCTTCCTTCTAGTCTTCTCAAAAATTAAAGAAGAATTAAAATAAAGAGAGGACCAAGCCTAAAGCCAAAACAAGACTACAAGCTTTCAAGAATGGGCTTCAATTAATATCTCTCTTTATAGTTTCTTTTGTATAAATTTGTAAATAATATAGAATAGTGTTTAGGTAGGTGCTAAGAAGGAAACCTAAAGATACCTCTTGTGTAAAGCATCTTTAGATATTAGCTTTAGAAAAATCTAGAAGGTATCCTTTCTATTCTCCACTTTAGGCGCTAGAAGTTGAAGAGTTGCAAGGTAACCTTGGATAGCTTCCTTTGTAAGCTTCTTGTACATTCATGACCTGTCTTTCTCCTATAAAAGAAGGGCTTGAGTCTTTCTAATACAGATTTGATATTTTGAGTACAGAAATTCTCCCAAATTGGTGAGTGATTGAGAGACTTGTGTCTTCTCTTATTCTAGTCTTATCTTAAGAGCAATCTTGGAACCTCAAGTGGCGGCATCTACACTCATCTTGAAGCTCTGCATCCTTCAAGTGGCGTGCTCCTCTCCAAGGACTCCAACCACATAAGTTCTCTTCTCCTTTCCATCTTATTCATCCATTTCCATTCCCAAATAAACTTTAAAAACATGTCTTAGGCTTTTCTAGTCTTTGTAATCGGTTCATTTGCATTTTCTCTTACTTTTGTTCTGTTCATTTGATTTCTAGCATGTTTTAATCGGTTCATTAGCTTCCTTTCATGTTTTGTTCGGTTCATTTGATTTCTTGAATGTTTTAATCGGTTCATTAGCTTCCTTTCATGTTTTTGTTCGGTTCATTTGATTTCTAGGTAGCTTTAATCGGTTCATTTGCTTTCTTGTTCATTTTAATCGGTTCATCTGACAAGAAAGTGGTTTCCATATGAGTTTTGGCTTGGTTGCTTATGATTTGGTGAGTTCTTGAATGAAAGAACATTGATCCAATTCTAGAAAAGTGCCTAATCATATTCCAACTCAAGTTTAATCTATAACATGTCCATGAAACATCTCTATCATGTTATTGGAATCACATCACTAAGTCACGAGAGATCCATGAACGTGGTGTGTATGACGCATGGAGGCGCAACACGTGTGGATAATCCTAGGAGGCGTTAAGTCCAATTAGGGTTAGGGTTTCCAGGAAAAGCTACATGCATGGCACGTGAATACTTAGGGCACCCACGAAGCAGATGGCGCTAGAGATTAGGTGCATAAGTTGGTACCCAAGCGACCACTTTGTCAGTCGTTGCACTCCAGTTAAGGGAAGTCCATGAGCCAGATACGCTAAGATTCTACGAATAGCAGGGCAAGGACATTTCCAAGGAACCCTAGTCAAGGGCATTAACGCAAAAGTAAACCCTAGTTTCAGCCTATATAAAGGGTGCCAAGAACTCTAGTAAGGTATGCAGTTTCTAAGACTGAAGTTAATATACACACTTGGTGTTTCTTTGCCCTAATACTTACTTGAGCATCAGAGTGCAAACGGCTGCTAGGACACCCCTTTGTCTTTGCAGGTGTGAGATATCTTGAGAAAGAAGGCACGCTTCTCAATTCAGATTGAAGGGAGGCGCTAGTTGCTAGGATCAACCAACGGGGCAAGTCAACCGGCAGGAAAAATGATGATGAAGAGGTACAAAATTAAAGCATATAATGGAAAGAAATAAGATGGAAAAACCATAAAGTGATCCTGCCTGTTGACCAGAGCGTTGAAGCTTGCCTCATCAAACTTGGATCGACGTGCGCACCGCCTCAACCTTCGTCCTTCGTCACGATCCACCTCAAGAACCTGCAAAAGAACAGAGCGGCGCCGCTGCGGCCGATCGCACTCCAACGCCCAAGTCAGTGACCGAACCACCAAATACTAAGAGCAACACTCAAGAACTCTCTCAAGGAACCGTGAACCAATTCTCTCTCAGTATACTCAAGAACTCGCAAGCGTAAAGAAGACAATCTGAATGTGCGTACCTCAGAAGTTCGTTGGGAAACCCTTATATACCTGGGCACTTTCTCTCTCCTGGCAGTTACACACCTGGACACGTGGCTCGCATCCAGTCATACACGTGCCATCATCTGGAGCCTCCTTGACTTGGGCGCTGCTTCTGACTCTCTTTTGGCTAAGTTACTTATGCATGATACTGCTCAGTGCATAGCTGTCCTGGAGTGCGATCTCTACTGGATTGGCGAGTTAGGGTGCCTTCGTACACCTTCCCTGTGGTCTCGCCGGCCGCCTTCATAATCTGCACCACCTTCATCTCCGACGATGTGCTTGCTCCGGCGATCTCTGATCACTTGGTCGCCTGGGTTTACATCTGGCGACTTCATCTTCAACCCGGTGATCGGAGCACGCCAACTTAATAACTGGAGATCGGAGATCGGAGCACGCCAACTTAATAACTGGCGACTACACGAGCCTCCCGACCTCCTTCCCCTCTGCCAACCTGGCGTCTCATCAACACGCCTATACAATAGCTTGATGCCACGTCATCACTTCCGACTAGCAGGGCGGTACACAAGCCCCCCAGTCTTAAGCGAAGACTTGTCCAGCGAAAAGACTAAAGGAGTCACGTCAACACCGATCTACGTGGCGCTGGCGCAGAATTCCAAGCGGTTGTACTTTCTGCTTTCCTGACGCTCCACCAAACACTCCTCCCATCGCTCGACACGTGGCTTCATCAACGGTTACCTTCAACTGACGTTTGCGCTTCCCAAACTTATTCGAAAAACCCTTAAACCCATTTCGCTCCACTGTTCCATCACTTTCTTCGTATTCTCAGGCGCTTCAACTTTCTTCTGCAAAAGCTCTCAACGTTCTTCAACCCCCTGAATCACCAACTTCCTTCATCACTCTCCCGATCATAAAAAGGTACTTCCTTTCCTTCTTCTGCTGGTTTTTTCTGCATTTTAACCGATTCGCATCATCCTTTAACTGTCTGGTGCATACGTTGTGGGTTGTTTTTTCCATTTCTCCTTTCTCGTAACTTAGGGCTTCGTCTTCGTTACAACGAACCTTCGTTCGTTCGTTTTTCACCCTTCTTCCACGATCGAGTCAGCCTCTGCGAACCCTGATTACCTTTTCTTTTCTTCTTCCTTTGCAGATGGCTCGCTCAAAGATTACCCCAAATCCTCCTCCCTCGTCTCGAAACCCTTCGTCTCAAGCACACGACCAATCGCGAGCACCCAGTGCTTCTTCTTCTCAGGCTGAGAGGCCTGCACCCTCTCGCTCTAACCTGGCTCAGGCCACTCCCCCTGTCGCCGGAGGAGCCTCTGTTCCCTCCCCAGACTTCAAAAAACTGTACCCCTGGTCCACCTCGACTTTGTTGAAGGAAACATCTTCTGTAAACTCTGCTGGGGCAGTTCTTAGTTTAAAGAAAGGGGACGAGCCTTACCTATCATTCCACAAGGAGCACGACGAGAAGATGATGGTGCTACCTTGCTCTCCCGACATGCCAGTGTGCGTTGACGACAAGGGGAACACCGGCGGGTTGTTCTGCCTCATATTCACCACTCTGTTCAAGAAGGTGAAACTTAGGTTTCCCTTCACTCGCTTTGAAAGGGAGCTTCTTACCGAGCTCGACATCGCCGCCGCCCAGCTCCATCCCAACAACTGGGCGTTCGTGCGGGCGTTCCAGATTATGTGCGACCACTTGGGGCTGCCAGCATCGGTGGACGTCTTCCTCTTTCTTTTTGAAGCTAAGCACCCAGGAGATCGCCTATGGGTGAGCTTGAACGGGATTGCTGGGAGGTCGATCCTCTCTATCTTCCAGCAATCCTACAAAGACTGGAAGGGCAAGTTCATCCAGGTGCGCCCCAATGACAAGGACGCTTCTCTGCTCGATGGTTTCCCCTTGTATTGGGTAAACAGGGGGAACAAAGAGTCCAAAGGCAGCTTCAGGAGGCCAAGAAGTCCTGATAGCATGGGTGCCTTGGACAAAGACCTATGCTTCTTCTGGAAGAGTGTGGCAGATGCCAACATTACCTTCCTCACTACCACACTCATCTCCTACGAGTTCTTCGAAGATCAACTCGAAGTTCGCATAGGTTAGAACTCACTTCAACGTTTAAGTCTTTACTTTGGCATTATCTCTGTTAATTGTTTCTGGGCGTCTTGTGCGTTGTGCACAAGACTTTGGTTTTATTTTCTGCACCACTGATCTGCTTTCTGCTGCATACTGACTTATGCATTTATTCTTCTCTCTGAGCTAAACCATGCATCTTTGCTTTATGCAGATCGTATGTTGGGCCAGGGCAAACTTGCTGAGCTGAGGGCGCTCGCCCGAACCCATGGGTTGGCATCGGGTTCCCAGACCGTGCCAAACTCATTGGTGGAGATCGCCGCTGCGCAGGGCAGATCGCCACCCAAAGGCCCAACTCCTCCCGAGGCCCAACCTGCCAACCAACGCAAAAAACTTATCCTCAGGAAACCAAAGAGGAAAGCCCCCCAAGTAGTCCATGAGGAGGAAGAAGAAGACGACGAGGCGACTGAAGATGGCCTCGTCACGAAGAGGAAGAGGGTGGCACCTTCTTCACCATCTGCTCCACCCCCTCTTCCAACATCAACACCACCATCTACACCTGCCCCGCCTCCAACATTGCCTCCTCCACCAGCTCCCGCCTGCGATTCCTTTGGCATCTGCGCCTCCTGTGGTTGAGGCCGCCGAGCCTAACTTCATGGAGGACCCCCCGAGCGCCTCCACGCCTTATGTATCAGCTGGAGGGGGTCCTCCTTCAAATGCCTCAACCGCAAACGTTGCACCAATCGGGGATGAGGGTGCCCACAACTCTCCAATTCTGATTACTGAATCCCCGACGTCGCCACCACGCCAAGAAGCACCCGCTGAGCAACCAACTCAAGAAGGTGGCGGCGAAAACCAACAACAAACCCACCCGGTGCCTCCACAAGCAAACCTCTCCCTTGAGGTCACGAGGATGTGGGAGCCCTTCTCAGCAAAACTAAAGATGATGGCGGAGGATTTCCCCGCCATTATATCTAAAGCTGTGGAGAGCTCCACCAGGAAGCTCCAGGATGACCTCTTCACACTCCGAGCTGAGAATAACTCCATAAGGATTGAGGCGGAGAGGTTATCCTGCAATCTGACACTCGCCGAGATCGAGCACTCCCGAGTAGAAGATGCCATGAGCACCGAGCTCCGGGTGGCGCGCAAGGAGGCCACCGATCTACGCCATAAGGTGCAGCTCTTGGCTCAAGAGAAAATTGAGCTGGAGAGCAAGCTAGTACCTTATCGCGTCAAAGTGGCTGACCTGGAGGCCTTGATTAAAACTGACGCCGCCAAGGTGAAAAAGCTCGAACAAAGGTCAGCCGATCGGGAGGTCTTCCTGGGAAAGGTGGAAAAGGAGAGGGACGACACCATGGCTAAGCTTGCCGAAGCCAGCGAAGAAAAAGGAAAGATCGCCGCTGAACTGGGCCAGGTGCAGGCAGAATCCAAGAAGGTTGCTGAAGACCTTCTTCAAGCTCAGGAAACCATCGAAGAACTCAAGAAGCAAGCTGAAGAGCTGAAGCAGCAGAACGAGGGGCTGAAGAAACAGATTGAAGAACTTAAGAAACAGATTGAAGAACTTAAGAAACAGATCAAAGAACTTAATCTGAGTTCTGCCCAGATTCTTGCTGCTGGATTCAAGGCCGCCCGGGAACAGTTCGCCTGCTTGTACCCCGACCTAGATCTCACCATGGTGTCTCTCAACAACGAGGTGGTGGATGGGAAGGTTGTTCCCGCTGAAGACTGATTGATTCCCTCCATCCACTACCTTTGTGCTTTCTCCTTACATATGATTGTAATGAACTTTTTCTTTTTCTGTACATGTGCCTTGAATCTGATACATACTTAATGATAAAGTCCTTGTATTTCTTCTTATAACTTTTTTGGCTGCTTTAACTTTCCTTGCACAATCTACTTCAAAGAAATTAACTTAGCGATTTCGTAAGCGCGATTATACACTTAACTGCTTCGAACCACTGACTTTCGAATAACAATCACTCTAGCAACTTGTAATCTCAAGGCAATGAACCTTAGCGTAAAATCGCTCTTCAAATAACAAACTTCAACTCAACTAATGGCTTAAGACATCGCTCACCCGATCTGCCCTATCAAAACGGGTCTTAACTTTCTCGCCATTCCTTGAACTTTTCCTGGTCGCCAAAGACTCTTGGCGATATCAGCTTCTTCCTGCCTTCACAACTTGTCCATTGTTCCTTCATCTGGGGGTAGAGGCGCCTTTCGGATCCTTCTCTACCTTCCTGAACTTCAGAACAAAAGACCGGGTGACTAGGCGTTCTCTTCGAACCTACCTTAGCCATCCTCCAAACTTCTTCCACCCTTTACACCATACCTGAACTCGTTCGAGACGAGAAGGATTTTATCTTGCCTGAACTCGCTCATCGGCGAGAAGGTCTTTAACTCGCCTAAACTCGCTCATAGGCGAGAAGGTCTTTAACTCGCCTGAACTCGCTCATAGGCGAGAAGGTCTTTAACTCGCCTGAACTCGCTCATAGGCGAGAAGGTCTTTAACTTGCCTCTACATTGCCCCAGGGGTTACATCTCCTCGCCCCCAGAAACACTAAGGACTTTTCACTGGTGCCTCTACATTGCCCCAGGGGTTACATCTTCTCGCCCCCAGAAACACTGAGGACTTTTCACTCTTCCTCGCCTGCACTCGCTCGACGGCGCGGAGGTCTTTTATCTCGCCTCAGGACGCGCAAGGGCGTTGAGGTCTTTTAACTCGTGCCTCCGGTCGCCGAAAGACGATGAGGACTTTAACTTTAACTGATGCCTCCGATCGCCGAAAGACGATGAGGACTTAAAAATTTTTTAGAAAGCATGCAATATATCTTTACTTGCCTTAAATCACATATAAGTGACAAGGTCTTTCTTCAAAACTTTCTGAAAACAACAAGCATGCAATCTAAAACAACTTTGAGCTTCGAAAACTCTTCTTTATTGGGTGGCCTCATTAAAAACCCTCCTTAGGGAAAAAGGAGTGCCCCCTTCAAACTGTTTTAACAGAGACATTGTAATATAACTTCGTGTTTGTCTTTACTTACAAAGCTTCTTAACTGTAATACAACTTGAGGTGCGTGGCGTTCCAAGTGCGAGGAATCGCCCCTCCTTCCAATGTCTCTAAGCGATAGGCGCCGTTCCCGAGCGCCTCGGTTATTCTGAACGGTCCCGTCCACTTGGGCGACAGTTTATTCTCCATCTCGTACTGGTGGGCTTTCCTCATCACCAGGTCGCCTTCTCTAAACTGTCTCGGCATCACCTTCGAGTTATATCTTCGTTCAATCCTTCTCTTCACCGCCTCAGCTTTTAACCTCACCTCTTCCCTGACCTCATCCAGTAGATCCAGGTTCAACCTTCTTTCCTCATTCGAGTCTTCCTCCACGAAGTTCTGGAATCTCGGCGAGCTCTCCTAGATCTCCACTGGAATCATTGCGTCGCACCCATAGACCAAACTGAACGGGGTCTCATGGGTTCCTGACTGCTCGGTGGTGTGGTACGCCCAAACTATACGGGGTACCTCCTCAGCCCAGCTTCCTTTGGCTTTTTCTAGCCTTCTCTTGAAACCTCTCAGCAACACCCGGTTGGCTGACTCTACTTGGCCATTCGTCTGAGGGTGCTCGACGGATGCAAACACTTGTTGAATTCCCACCCCTTCGCACAGCTTCTTCAACAGGTGACTTGCAAACTGAGTCACATTGTCCGACACCAGGCGCTTGGGCACACCAAACCGGCACACAATGTTCTTCCACACGAAACCTTCGATCTTGTGTGCGGTGATCTGGGCCACTGGTTCTGCTTCGATCCACTTGGTGAAATATTCAATCGCCACTACCAAGTACTTCATCTGCCTGATCGCCAGCGGGAATGGTCCCAGGATGTCGATTCCCCATGTATGGAACGGCCAAGGGCTGTAGATCGACTTCAACTCCTCGGGAGGCGCCTTGTGCCAATCGGCGTGCTGTTGGCATTGTTTGCAACACTGCGCATACCTCTTGCAATCTTCTCTCATCGTAGTAACCTGCACGGAGAGTCCTTGCGGCCAGAGCTCGACCCCCGACGTGGCTTCCGCATATCCCTTCGTGGAGCTCTGCCATAATTCTCGTGCATTTCTCGCCATGCACACATTCCAGGAGTGGGTGAGTGAACCCAAACCTGTACAGATCGCCATCAATCATTGTGAACTTGCTAGAATTCTTCTTTACCTTCCTAGCCTCTGTCGGATCCAGCGGGAGAAGGCCATCTGCCAGGCACCGCTTGTACTGTGTTACCCAGGTGTCTGGCTCGTGGGCCGTGCAGACCTACGTCATGTTCACCTTCTCTCCCCGACATGCTCTTATTCTTGGCGATCTCAAGGTCTCTTGAGTCAGGGATCTGTGACTCCTCGCCGCTTTCTCCGTCGACTTGCTTATCTGAAGAACAAGGTGATCTGCCACAAATGCTCTCGGCGTCTTCAGAGTTTCTTGAATCACCGTCCTCTGCCTACCCCCCTTGCCTGAACTGGCGAGCTTAGCCAGCAAGTCAGCTCGGGCATTCTGCTCTCGGGGCACATGCACCACTTCAAAGGAGGCAAAGGAACTCTTCAATTCCTGCACATACTCCAGGTAAGCCGCCATTTATGGATCTTTGGCCTGGAACTCGCCTTTTACTTGCCCCGTGACTAGCAGCGAGTCACTCTTTGCCATCAGCACCCTAGCTCCCATCTCTTTGGCCAGCAAAATTTCGGCGATCAGCGCCTCATACTCTGCTTGATTGTTGCTGGCTTTGAAGGCAAACCTCAAGGATTGTTCGATCAGCACGCCGTTTAGTCCCTCCAAGATGACTCCAGCACCGCTACCCTGCTGGTTCGACGATCCATCCACTGAAGGCACCCAACGGAAGTCGTCCCCTTCAACTCGTGTCGCCTCAGACGAGAGCTCGACCACGAAATCTGCGAAGATTTGCCCCTTGATCGGGCCTCGGGGCTCATACTTAATATCAAACTCTGACAGCTCTACTGCCCACTTCACCATCCTTCCCGCAACGTCGGGCTTCTTCAAGACCTTCTGGATGGGCAGGTCAGTCATCACCAGTATCGTGAAGCTATGGAAATAGTGGCGCAACCTCCTTGCCGAAAATACCACAGCCAGCGCAGCCTTCTCCAGGGCCTGATATCTCGTTTCGGGACCCTGCAGCACCTTACTAACAAAATAAATAGGCTTCTGAGCCTGATCCTGGTCCTGGGCGAGCACCGCACTCACCGCCCTCTCAGTTACAGCAAAATACAACCTGAGAGGGGTTCCCACCAGCGGTTTACACAAAACCGGCGGGCTCGCCAGATACTCCTTCAGCTTGACGAAGGCTTCCTCACACTCCTTCGTCGTCCAGGCAAACTTGTTATTGCGTCTTAAACACTGGAAATAGGGATGGCCCTTCTCTCCACTAGCTGACACGAAGCGAGATAGGGCGGCCATCCGACCTGTGAGCTGTTGCACTTCCTTCACAGTGGCCGGGCTTCTCATCGCCAAGATGACGGCACACTTATCCGGGTTGGCCTCTATTCCTCTCTCAGTTAAGAGGAATCCCAGGAACTTTCCAGCCTCCACGCCAAAGATGCATTTCTCTGGATTCAGCTTCAACCTGAACTTGGCAATCGTCGTGAACAATTCCTCCAAGTCTGCAACGTGCTTGCTTTTCTCTGGCGAGGTCACGACCATGTCATCTACGTACGCTTGCACATTCCTTCCCAGCATCGGTGCAAGTACTCGATCCATCAACCTCTGGTACGTGGCCCCCAAGTTCTTCAGCCCAAACGGCATCACCTTGTAGCAGTAGCACGATCTCTCGGTCATGAATGCAGTCTTCTCTTCATCCATGGGATGCATCTTGATCTGGTTATACCCCGAGAAGGCATCCAGGAAGCTCAACAACTTACACCCTGCAGCACTATCCACCAGGGCGTCTATGCTTGGTAAAGGATATGAATCCTTTGGGAAAGCCTTATTCAGATCGGTGAAATCGACGCACATGCGCCATTTCCCATTACTCTTCTTCACCAGCACGACATTTGCCAACCATTCAGGGTACTGGACTTCCCTGATGTGGCCTGCAGCGAGGAGTTTCTGGGTTTCGTCCCTGATCGCCTGCCTCCTCTCTTCGTTGAACTTTCTCCTCCTTTGTCGCACTGGTCTCACCAAGTTGTCCATCGCCAAATGATGGCACAAGAAATCGGGATCGATCCCGGGCATGTCCGAAGCGGACCATGCAAACGCATCCAGATGCCGCTCTATCACCTTGGCGATCTGGTCCTGGAGCTCGACCTCCAAGGATCTTCCCAGCTTGAAGATCTTTCCTCCGATCTCTCTCTCGAGCCACTGCTCGACGGGTTTTGGCCTGGTCTCTCTGGCGATCACCGCCCTGGCGATTCCCAGCTCTCTCGCTTCCTCAGGGCGATTCCTCGCCTCTTCTTCCTCCAGACCAGCGTTCCCCTCCCCCAGCTCAGCATCCACCATCACCACGTCTCTTACGGCGGTCTCTTCCATTACCGTCGATCTGGGCTTCACACCAGGAGGCGGGGTGGTTGTCACGTAACTCACCGATCTCTTGTTTTTCAGGCTATTCTCATAGCACTTCTTCGCTTCTTTCTGATCGGATTTGATGGTGATCACCACCCCCTCCATAGACGGCAACTTCACCTTCATGTGCCGGGTCGACGGTATAGCGCCTATCCTGTTGAGCGTGGGTCTTCCCAACAGGATGTTGTGTGCTGAAGGAGCGTTTACAACAAGGTATTTGATTTTCTCCGTTCTCGAACCCGCCTCATCTGTAAACGTAGTCCTCAATTCTATGAACCCCCTAACCTCCACCTGGTCACCAGCGAAACCATACAAACACCCTCCATAGGGCCTCAACTGGTCAAGGGGCAGCTCCAACTGCGTGAAAGTCGGCCAGAGCATCACGTCTGTCGAGCTTCCTTGGTCCACCAAAACCCTGTGGACCTTTCTTCCTGCTGTGATCAACGAGATGACTATGGGATCGTTGTCATGAGGCACAACGTCCCGAAGATCTTGCTTGGTGAATGTAATGTCCACCTCCGGCGAGTGGTCTTCAAACATATCCACCGTCATCACAGACCTCGCATACCTCTTCCTCTACGATGCGGTGCATCCACCACCTGAGAAACCCCCTGCAATGGTGTGGATTTCCCCGTGCGTGGGCATCTCGTGCTGCTGGGCCTCTCCACCTGCTGGTTGGGAGCTCGACGCGCCCCCCGTCCTCCTATCCAGCAAATAGTCGTTTAGGAACCCGCTCTTAACCAAATCGTCGAGCTGGTATCCTAAAGCCAAGCACGAGTCTAAGGTGTGGCCAAAACCTTGGTGAAACTCACACCAGGCGTCTGGCTTTGGTCCCAGCACCTTGTCGCCCACCTTCTCGGGCGCTTTCAACCTAGCAGATATGTTGGGAATGGCGATCAGGTCCGCCAGTCCCATGACAAACTTGTGCTTAGGCGGGCGATTGTACTCCCGACGTGCTGGTTGCAGGCGTCCTTGGCCCCTGCCCTTGTTCTTCCTTGGATCATAAGGATGGCGAGTCCTCTGATCCCTTTTGGCCGCCGCTGTCTCCAGCACCCTCTGTGGCTGGATCCTGGTCTGGGCACGTGGCCTAGCGGGAGCCACGCTCCCTCTCTTCTCGGCGACTTCGCTCTCATCGGCGATGTGGACCACCGCAAGTCGCCTAACCTCAGCAAACGTGGCAGGGTGAGCCCTGATCAATGCTTCGCAAAATGGTCCCGGCAGCACGCCCTTCTTAAATGCGTAGACCAGCATTTCTTCATCTTTGGCCGGCGACCTGACCATCTGCGCCCCAAAGCGATTCAGGTAGTCCCTGAGGGACTCTCCCTGATACTGCCTTATATCAAACAAATCATAAGACACTCTGGGCGATGCCTTATTCACGATGTACTGCTCGACGAAAATCTTAGAAAACTGTTGGAAGTTGGTTATGTGACCGGTAGACAGGCTCACAAACCATTCCTACGCCGTTCCCTGGAGTGTGCTCACGAACATCTTGCAGTATACGGCGTCTGATCCTCCTGACAGCATCATCTGCGTATGGAACGTGGTGAGATGAGCTTCAGGATCCTCCACGCCGGTGAAAACAGCCTTAACAGGAACCACACTCGCAGGAATAGGCGTGTCAGTAATCGCCTGAGCGAAAGGCATAGGAAAAACACGAGGCGGCGTTGACGGCGCGACCTCTTCAGCAATAGGACGCCCTCGCTGCTCCTGAAGAGCTTGACGCAGCTCTTCAGTCACTTTGCTAAGCTAATCATTCCTGGCCCGAGAGGCGACCAGGTCCTCATGCATTCTCGCCTGTTCTATGCGCGAGGCTTCCACATTCGCCTACAACGAACGCATAATCTCCACCATCTGCGCCATAGTCATGGCGGCGGCGCCTTCAGCAGCAACGGGCGCAACTGGACTTGAACGGTTGCTTCTCATTTTTCTCATGAAACTTGACGAATCACAGAGTGCAATGAACAACACTTCCTTCAGCGACGATCGATTCAGCGATCAATCGGTCAGAACTTCGCGAAACTGCGCAAGAAACCTCAAGAACACAGTGAACCTCCACAGAAACCTGCGACTCCACCAGAAACCACCGCTTCTTCCTCGAAAAACTGAACAAGCCAAAGAACTCAAATCTTCACCGAACAAATCTCGCGTAAGCAACAGAAAACTTCACCTCACCGAACAAAACCCCAAACGAACGGTGGAAAACGCGAAAACACCGAACAAAACCTAGATGAACAGCGAACAATGGTTGCACCAGCACACAACCACACAGAAAACTGCGAAAACCTCCAAGAACTCACGCTGTGGATGGGAACAGGTTTTACACGGCCCCACGGTGGGCGCCTGATGATCCTGTCTGTTGACCAGAGCGTTGAAGCTTGCCTCGTCAAACTTGGATCGACGTGCGCACCGCGTCAACCTCCGTCCTTCGTCACGATCCACCTCAAGAACCTGCAAAAGAACAGAGCGGCGCCGCTGCGGCCGATCGCACTCCAACGCCCAAGTCAGTGACCGAACCACCAAATACTAAGAGCAACACTCAAGAACTCTCTCAAGGAACCGTGAACCAGTTCTCTCTCAGTATACTCAAGAACTCGCAAGCGTAAAGAAGACAATCTGAATGTGCGTACCTCAGAAGTTCGTTGGGAAACCCTTATATACCTGGGCACTTTCTCTCTCCTGGCAGTTACACACCTGGACACGTGGCTCGCATCCAGTCGTACACGTGCCATCATCTGGAGCCTCCTTGACTTGGGCGCTGCTTCTGACTCTCTTTTGGCTAAGTTACTTATGCATGATACTGCTCAGTGCATAGCTGTCCTGGAGTGCGATCTCTACTGGATGGGCGAGTTAGGGTGCCTTCGTACACCTTCCCTGTGGTCTCGCCGGCCGCCTTCATAATCTGCACCACCTTCATCTTCGGCGATGTGCTTGCTCCGGCGATCTCTGATCACTTGGTCGCCTGGGTTTACATCTGGCGACTTCATCTTCAACCCGGTGATCGGAGCACGCCAACTTAATAACTGGAGATCGGAGATCGGAGCACGCCAACTTAATAACTGGCGACTACACGAGCCTCCCGACCTCCTTCCCCTCTGCCAACCTGGCGTCTCATCAACACGCCTATACAATAGCTTGATGCCACGTCATCACTTCCGACTAGCAGGGCGGTACACAAAGGAAAAGAAAAACATAAGAATATAAGAAGAATATAAATGGTGTGAGGAAGGAAGAGATGAAGAGATAGAGGAAGTTTACGGATCATAGTGGTGGTCACGCCACTTGGAGTGGTGGGAGACTCCAACATGAGTGGTGAAGAGCCGTCACTTGAAGTGCACAAACGCCCAAGATAAAACCCAGAAAAGGAAGACTTACTCAACACTCTGACAGAGTTTCTTTTCTGTTCAAAATTCAACATGTAAATACATGAAGGGAGGCACCCTTTATATAGGAAGGAGTGACTTGGAGAGCAAGATGAGAGAGGGGTAGAAAATGAAGGGCAGAGGGGCTGCCTAGGGTGTTAACCATGGTCAAAACCGCACCTTAGGCATATCTTCTAGAAGTTAGGTTAAAAACCCTAATTCTAGGTACATGTGTCATGAAAAGTGGGCTTGGAACAAACCCATTTTGCTAAGTACACTCCTATTTATGCTATGTAAACCTTCTCTAGTTTATTCTTCTATTTGGACCCCTAAAGTGAACCCAATTTATTTACAAACATTTTGTCTTGTAAGAAGACTAGAAGAAAGAACATTTGATGTCCTGGTTTAAGCCTAGTTCCTCTACTGCTGAGGTTCTTCCGATATTTGGTGAGGTCGTGTCTTGTAGGTTGAGATGAATGATCAAAGTTATAAGTGTCTCTTGTGTCCTTGGTCATCTTCTTGGCTAATTGGATTACATCATGCCCCCCCAAGTTGGAAAGAATTCAACCTCGAATTTAGAACACCTGTAAATAATATAGTTTGTTTGTTCACAGAGAAGATAGAAATATTTCTAAGTTTAGGATGTGAAGCAAACCTAAGATCATGAAGATTGGGGAGTTCACATGGGTGAATTCTAGATACAGGCCATGTTTGTAGAGAATGTTTAGGGAAGAAATGGATTGTTTGTGAAAATCCTCTTAGAAGGTGAGAACCTTTAAGAGGTTTTTGTAAATCATCCCTAAACTTCTTTATCAAAGATGTCAAGTATTTAGAATGTTTTGGTAATGAAAAAGAGAAGGAAGAAGTATACCTATGAGGCGCAGTTAGTTTTGTATGGGTCAACATTATTGTTTTTATTGCATGAGATGAGATGATGAGACCGTTGTACTTTCCTCTCCTTTTTCATTTGCTCTTTTGGTTTTCATTTTTATTTGGTCCTCATTAACTTCTTTTGGAGAGAGGGGTTTTGAAATAACCTTATGCCCTTGGAAGTTGAAAGACATTTTATTGGTAGGACCATCATGTAAAACTTGTCTATCATATTGCCAAGGCCTTCCTAATAGAATATGTGTTGCTTCCATTGACACAACATCACATAAACCTCATCTTTATACTTTCCTATAGCAAAAGTTACGAGGACTTGTTTATTAACCATAATTTCACCCTTTTCACTAAGTCATTGTAGTTTATAGGGCGTTGTATGAGAGATATTGGGTAATCCAAGTTTCTCCACTACTCTTGTACTTGCCACATTAGCACAACTACCCTCATCTATTATCATGGAACATAACTTGTTGTTGACAAGGCAGCGGGTGTGGAAAATATTTTCTCTTTGGGTTTCATCCAAAGGTTTTGAAATTGTTCCCAGCATTCGCCTTATCACCAATAAGTCATCTTCAGAAGGTATCTCGCATTCACTTTCACTAGGGGTTTTTGAAAGGGTGGAGGAGTTAGGCCTAGAAGATTGATCACTATTGTCAGTGATAGTTGTCGTTTTTCTATCAAATTAATATGATTATAGTGTAGACTTTTCTGACACTAGAGAGATGATAGTATAATTATGGTCAGATGACCCAAAGTCGTCTCCCAACGAATCCAATAGTAAAATCAGTAAATCAATGTTTAGAATTTATCTGCAAGCAATAAAAGTTAGCAATAACAATAAAAAAAAGGTTTTAGATAGTTGTGCAGAAAATATAAAAGAGATTAAAATAGAAAATAAAATGCGGTTGATCCCCAAGTTTTTCCACCATTTTTGCGAAGCTCCTCCACTTCCAAGGTAAGCCCTGCCACTCGGCGTTTTAGCTTGGAGGTTTGAAGGGCTTCTTGGATGGCCATCTCCTTTGCCCTCCGCATCTTGGAAAGAAGAATGTTGGTCCCAACTAGGGTTTCCCCTAGTTGCCTTGACACATGCTCCAGCAGAGGGTCCTCCTCCAAGCTCTTCAGTCTCTCTTTAGTTCAGGTGGAGTGCAACACCTTTTGGAGGAAGGAGGACAAGTCGGCAGAGGAGTCCCACTGGTCTCCTTCCGAAACATTTTCTCCTTTGCCTTCACGGACTGCGATATCACGAGGGGAGGAGGTGCTGAGAGGGCCTTCCCTATAGGAGGGGGCGCGACCATCCGAGTCAGATGGCACAGGAATAGCGGCGTCTGCTTTGCGCTTCCTCTTAAAGACAAGACCTGAGTAGGTCTCATCGTCCTCAGAGGGAGCAACCTCAGCTACCCCTTTGAGCCTCTTATCCTTAACAGAAGGGCCTAGAGCAGAGGGGGCTGGTGCAGTTTTCTTTTGCATGGCCACGGTGGCCAGATGTCTCCTTTTCTTAGAGTCTAGCACCATGCCTGCATAAGAACATAAGGTATATAAGAATTTAAGTAAGCTACACACACAAGCAAAGTAACACTAACAGATGTAAGGGGAAGGGGGTACCAATGTAAGCCTTAAGGGTTGTAGGGCAGTACTCATGTTTAATCAGCTCGACAGAGCTAAACACTACTTGGAGGTTGGAAAGGAAGTCACACACCTTTTGTTCCTGTGCGGGTAAGTCTTCAAGGCTTATGGGTTTCTTGAGCCCAGGTTTCCATGTCCAGTACAATGGAAACCCATCCAAAAGGGTTGGGTCATTCTTGTTGCAGCAAATTTTGAAAAACAGTACTCTTCCAATGACCCCATTGAAGCTCACCCACAGCTTTTTACCTGGGCTTTTGGCTTCAAAAAATAAAGGAACACATCCACTAACGGCAGATGGCCGAAGTGGTGGCACAAAATAAAGAAAGCCCTAATGAACACCCAGTTGTTGGGGTGTAGTTGGGCAGGGGCAACGTTGATCTCGGTAAGGAGGGCTCATTCGAAGCTGGCGAAGGGTTAGCGAAGGGAGAGTTTTGTTAAGATGGTGGAGTAGATAAAGCAAAATGGTCCCTCCGACTCCGATGACTCATCATAACAGACAGGTTCGTCTACCCTACAAGGCACAACCCTCACAAATTTGTCGTGCTCTCTTCCAAAGATACGAGATTTGTGGCAACTCTCACTCTTCCTATATAACATTATGCTCTCATGGGTGGTGGACTCAGAGGTTTCCTCTAAGGGGTTATTGGGTGCCCAGGGGTATAGGGATTTGTAGTCATGGGAGGGATGGTTTGAGGTTGTTTGATCCATCTTATGGAGAAAAGCCAAAACAAAGAAGAAGAAGAAAAAACGCGAAACTCAGAAGAAAAAGTGTGTGCGTTTAAAAAAAACAAGAGCAAATAAGCAGAAAAGCAGAGAGCGACGATCACAAAGTGCGAGAAGTGTAAACAGTCCCAACGCAGTTACAAGTAGATTAAGAGCATCGAAATTGTAGGGCGAAGGCGGTTATGGGATGAAAAATGTACCTTGAAGTGATTATGTTTCAAGGGGACGAGGTATTTGGGAGAAGAAAACATAGTGTTCGAAGCAGGGATAGGGATGTTTGAAAGATGCACCAAAGGAGGAATGAAATCGTGAAAGGAACGCAAGAATCGAAAGGGTTAACGTATAATGGGAAGCGCAAACGGCAACGAGCCCCGATCATTGATCTGGCCACGTGTACGCCAGGGAGAAAGTGTGGTGAAACGTCACCTCGAGGCACTGTGCACATCCTGTCACTCATTCTCCATGTAGGTCGCCATAGGCAAGAAATTAGGCTCTTCGCTGAAACAAGTTCCAGCTCGAGCCTGGGGGGCTTGTGTACTGGCCCAGACTTCGGACATCAGCATCAAACATCAGCACCTGTGGAGCAGGTCGGCTCGGTGGTCTGGTCGCGATAGTGGGCCATGTAAGCGGGCCCCCAGAGATTGTACGAGTCGAAACCTATATATAAGAAAGACCTAATTTGCATGAAGGTTCATGTATGTGGTGTGTATAATACATTCTAGTCTAGCACAAGTAAATATTCCCTGAAGGCGCCAAGGCTCAAGAGCGCTAGGGTTTTCAGGGAAAGCTGCATGCATGGCACGTTGAGAATTAGGGCACCTACAGAACAGATGGACCCCGCAGCGTTGGTACGTGAGTTGGTACCCTGACGGCCATACTATTAGATTCTGCACTCCCAAGAGGAAGATTATGTGCACTTATTAGGCTAAGATTGCGTAATAACATACCAGAATGTTCCCCCAATAAACCTAATTTCACTAGATGTAAGGCTCTGGTGAGAGAAAGGTAGGTACAGTAAGTTAACCTAAAAACAGCCTATAAAAGGGAGATGAGAACCCTAGTAAAGGTACACCGTTTCTAAGCTTGAAACTATTTTACTTACTCATTGTTTCTTAGCCCAATACTGACTTGATCGTCGAAGTGCAATCAACAGGTAGGGTCCCCTCTATTTCAACGGGGTCGCTCTCCAACACCCAAGAGGGAGAACAGAAACCGCCAGAAATAGGAGGAGTCACTGCCTGCCTTTGAAGTCAACGACGACTAGGTCAACCGGCGAGAACAATCTTGATTTGCACAATGACTGGATGAAACTTCAATGATTGATTTTCATAATTCTCATTCATCAGTCTTCTCATTTTTTGTCAAACACTGAGTTTGAAAACTCTGGATGTTGGTTTATGTGCGTCTTGATGTGCCTAAAACACATTTAGAAACCTTTCGTAATTCTCAGGAATTAATAAATTTTATATCTAAAAGCATGGGTATTGCTAAAAAAATATCTTAGATTATTTATGAATTAAGAAGTCTTTCTATTCTTAAATATTAATTTAAATATATTATCAACACTTTCCAGATTAAACTTAAATTAAAATGTGAGCACAATTAGATTTAATCTGGTTTTATATTCTTGTGAATATATTTCGAAAAACATTATCAATCCCGTACACTATTTTTTGAAAACTTTCCTATACAAACTTGAATTAATCAATAGGTGTACAATTATATTTGAAATCAATTTGAAATCCCTTAGGAAATATATTTGTTCTTTGAAATATTTAAGTACATTATATTTATGAACACAATTGTGCTTATAAACACACTCTATTCTCCAATTTTGTTATTCGTTTTAATTTAAAACATTCTCTATTAATTCTTGATATCAAAACGAGTGTGAAAACATATAACAAACATTTGATTCTATATCTAAAATGTAAATACTGAGTTTGAGACCTTCCCTACGTCTTTTGTCTTAATGAGACCTTTGGTGCAACTCTTGTCCGTCTATCACTTCCATGAATCATCGTTTGGCATTTCAGACATGGATCCGATGAGTCTCGAGCCATGGACCAACTTATATATAAGAGACATTGACACCACGTTCAACCCAAAACCTTAAAGCATTAAGTTTGTGGGCATTTATCCTTATATATCGCTCACCTTACTCATCTCCACTCAATGTGGGACTTTAAACTCCACACTTGAATTCCTCGCAATCCCCCCCTCAAGTGCAAGTCTCCACACAATATTGCATACTCAATCCCCTTTGAAAGTATTTTACCCACAAGTGATCTACTCATATAATACTTTCCACTGACGATGTTAATTGTTGAGTTCCTCAAGTGGACGTAACGGGGAGAGTCGGTATCTAACCTAGGAGACATGGATCCGATGAGTCTCAAGTCATGAGTCAAACTATATTATAGAGTATTTGGCACCACTTTCAACCCCAAATCTTGACTTTAGGTTTGTAGGTCTTTTCCTTATATTTTGTTCACCTCACTTATCTCCACTCAATGTAAGACTTCATACTCCACACTTCAATTTCTCACAAAATAGTGTTTTAGAAAACTTATTTGAGATTATCTTATGACATACAAGTATATGTTGCTTATTTAAACATATTTTCCCTCTTTCTTAAAAATAAGGAATAGTTAACGCTACAAAAATAATTTATTCTTCATCTAACGATGTATGTATATATAATTAGAGATTTGTAGTAGGTGTTCATATTTTGAATCAACTACATATATCGATTTTCTTTCGATTATTAATACATCTAAAAAGCTTCCTCCCAAATAACAAAGATTTAGGATATTTCAAAATTAAATTAAATTAAATGAGACTTCAAAATCTAAAGAAATAATTTATTTTGACACATTTTCAGCTTATTTCAACAAATTCTTCTTTCGATATTTCTCTTTCTTTTGTATCGTATATCTTTTTCTTTCTTTCTTTTTTCTTTTTTTTTATCGGCCTTCTTCTTCTTTATATCCTTTTTTATTTACACCCTCGTGAAAAAACGTTAATACAGAGAGTGAAAAGAAAGCAATATTTTCAACAAGTGCAAAATGTGGTATATAAAAAGTGACACGAAACAACTATCAAAGTTAGAAAAAGAAAAACATCATAAAGAAGAGAACTGAAAGGGAAGGATGATTCCACTAAAATAGCTAGAAGTATTGATTAAAGGGTAACTTTTTTTCAGACATGTTCATGGGTCTGAAATGGGTGGAATATGAGAAGAAAAGTAGTACGAAAACTATGAGAAAAGAATGCGAATTAGAGATCTACGGTTGATCTAATAAAAGGAGAATAAATACAGATAGATATAAAAAGTATTTAAAGATATGCAAGAAAAAAGTGAAGGTTAAATCTGATAAGTCACTAGTACCATAAACTGAGGGATAATATTTTATAAACATCTTCATTAAAGACTAATCTCCACCTTAAAAGTTTAACTGGTCATTTTTACTCGAGTTTTCTCTATTATTTTTTTCACTCAGAAAATTCAAATTCGAGACGTTACTAAATAATAAAAAATAATACACAGTACTCCTTTTTATAAGAAACAAACAAATATATTTTATAGTCTCTTTCACTCTATTTGTTTCACAGTGATGAGGATTTTAGCTTTTATTTTAATTTAACTGATGTTCTCAATTTGTCTTCAAATTACTGCTGTTATTAATATCTAGATCGAAACTTGTACTCATTATGGGACGAAAGAAGTATCTTTTTTTATTTATGGTAAATCTATTAATGATGAGTTATCTCATTCCATGCCAGTAGATGTGCTTTTAGGGTAAATATTTCTTGAATCATGTGCAGAGTTATGAGAAGTGTTAGGAACACTATTAATTTCTTCTTCTTCTGATTTTGCAATCTTTCCATACATCTCGATCGAGAAAACGTATTTAAAAAGTGTATTGCTAATACTTTCGTTACCAGTTAAAGAAATCCTGTATTAGAATGTATAACAAAGCTTTTGATCATGACTTTCAACGTTATATCTGATATTTTTTTTTAAAATTAATTCTATAATCAATGTTTTCAAAACTTTAGAGTACAAACTAAAAGTTTGTATAATATTAATTAAAACTAACTCTTTTATATATGATGGATTGATTTTATAGTTTTTATATGAAGGGGTAAAGAGAATAGAATAAGAAAATGGATGTGTTTGTATCATTGTTCAAAATTATGACAGGCTCCTTTGTTCAATTCTATCACGTTTTGTTCAAGTGGCCGACCTACCACGTGAATCTTCCTTATCACATCACGTGCGAGTTTTCTTTTGGGAGTTGAAATTGAATTTTGCACATATAACATGTGACTAAATAGAACGAGTGGCTGATAGATGCTGTATGTTCCTTTTCGCATCGCGTAGGCACAAAGTTAAAGCCTACAAGCAATTGTCCTTGTTTCCTTAATAGGACATGGCACAATCCCAGGACTAGTCTCTTAGTCATCCTCTCAGCCCTCTTTGTCCGAATAAGTGTTGGAAGCTAAACTAAAGTTGAAGTTTGGTACGCCGTGAATGCTCTTACTCTACTGTCCTCACTGGCCTAACTTGGTGCTCACAACATGACAAACTCCTTCAGTTACAATTACCTCATATCATAGCTTATGCATATGAACAATGCCATGATGAAAACTATCAATGCCTATGAAAAATCAGAACGAACCACTGTTAGCTAGTAATCAACGTTACAAGGGATGCATTAGCTGCCAACTGATTTAAAAAATAATGACAACTTACGCATGCATATTGGTGTTTTCTTAATCTCAAAGGGATGTGGTGTAATGGGATGAATTTATGAGGCCCATGTGAAACACCAATGCATCATGGACAAGAGTTAGGTTTCCGTCGGTCTTTAAAACGTTGCATGGCTATGCACAAGAATGGGTAATAAGAAAAAGGAAGTTGAATTGTTAACAAACATAGCTATGGTTGCTATTCTGTGACCACGCGTCAATATGTTGTGGCTTTAGTTAGGTGATGTATATATATACATGTACATATATATACATATATATGGGGATTTTTCTTTTTCCCAATGTAAATGCAAGTTCATGCCCATACTTGTCTGGCTGTCTTTCCGTTTATATGAAGGTGAGTTTGACACTACTATCTTACCATCCCAAACACATCTTACGGGCTCTTACATAACCTACAGGGCTAACAACATTTGTTAACATTTTAAAGCTTAATAAGAAAGAGAAGAAGAACAGTTTACCAACATGGTTATTTTTTTAACAGAAAGAACAAATATATTGAAAAGAGGCAACTGGGTTGTTTAGCCGTATAAAAAAGGGATATATATATATATATATATATATATATCCAAAAAAAACCTATATATACAATAAAGAGAAAAAATATTTACTACCACCTTCCTCTACATTACCCTACTCATACATAGTGAATGTATGATGTTCATAATCACCTGTTTACAGATGTTTGATCTATATACCTATAAGAACATAATTTTTTATTCTCTGAAAACCCTCTATGAAATAATTAAAAGTACTAATTTTACAGGGCATAGTCATCAGCTAGTTGAGCGTGACACAGACAAAAATTGTGATATCCACTTACGTTTAAACAGACAATCATGACAAGCCTGCCACTGGAATTATATTAGACGTCGGAAACTTTGTGTTCCTCAACCATATCTAATTCACATAGCATCTCATTTGATATAAAAGCATGCAAAAAGAGTTTAATATAAGATCTCGTATATATTACAGCACATAACTAATTAGATTCTGACATATAATTGTACGCAAAACCAAACATCCAACTACTTTATATATAAACAAACCTAATGATATATGTTTTGAGCAGGAGATATTCCAGCTTTATGGAACTTAATTAAGCACTTAGTTTATCTTTATAATATTTATTATTTATTTAATCCCCGTTCAGTAACTGCATTGACCAGAAATCCTCCATGCTCCAATAATTGTTGTTGTCATTGGTACAACAACTGGATTGATCAGGAATATTGGGTAACTGAGTTGAAAATGGCTCTAACATTCCTTGGTAACAGGGTGAAGAGTAGGTCTCCATGGGCTCAGCCATGGTGGACACTTGGCTAGTGCTAGCTTGATGATCATTTATCTCAGAATTAGAATTACTCTGTTGCTGATCAGCTTGCTTGATGTGCTTCTGGATCCTGGTCCTCCAGAAGTTTTTTATCTCATTATCAGTCCTTCCTGGTAGTTGCTTGGCAATTTTTGACCACCTGCATGGTGAATGATTTATTTCTAGAAGACAGTGTCATGTAACTGAATAGTACCTTACTGGTTTTTTAACGCTTTTGGCTGTAAAAATTTTTGGAACCTGAAGTTTTTTTGTGGATGAGTAAATAGTGTGGAAGAAAATACTTTGTACTTTGATTAGAACAAAAAGAGTAGGAGAAGAATTTGCTTTTTTGAAAAAAATGTGTTGCCTTTAATCAGTTTTCTTAGACAACAATATCAAACAATTTGATGAGTACAGTTGTATTCACGAGAGAGTAAGCGGATAGCCAGAACAAACCTAGAATGCTACTCGGTTGTAGAAATGCGTTGGGGAAAAGAGGGTGCACGAGTGTGAATGAGGGAGAGTAAGTTAAAACATTTTGTTTAATTTGCTTGAAAGATAAAGCATTAAATGGAAATGTAATTAAAAACTGCCTATATATATGACTGCCACAGCTTTTATTGATTAACTAAAAAGTGGCAACACCTATATTAAATACGGTTGTGGGTCTGATGGAAGCCATGTTCCATGGCTGAGAATCAATGTGACGTTATCTTGGACTCACACTTATAAATCGACCAGTGTTGAGGTACGTAAGATGCTAAATTTCCTTTGCTGTATGAAGATAATTCCTTTGCTTTGTAGCAAGGGCTCTCTAAGAACAGAAAATCAGGTTTCTCAAAGCATGCCTCAGGTAGAGACTAGAGAGAGTATGGTTCAATCAAAACGTCTCCTATTCTCTTTTCCATCCATATCCCTTCATACATACACGCATAACGCATACATATACGCACCAACGCATACAAATTTTCTAGCAACTCTTAATCACGTCACCTTCATTTCTTGTAATAATTTGCGTCATTAACCTGTTTCACTATAAATTCATCTTGCTTATTTCAAAAAAGGCCACGTTTCAATGCTCGCCTCATTAATACTATTCATTTTTATTACACATATATAGTAAATGTAATATTTGAAAACTCAGTTTGGATTAAATGTTTTCTTTCCCACTTTTATTATTATTGGTTGATGATTGGTTTTCTGGTTGAGAGGGAATTTCTGATACCGAGAAAGTAAGGATGGTGCTAACTAGTTTTTATATGCACTATGTAAGTATATCATCAGTTTATATATGCACTATGTAAGTATATCTTCAAGGGGAGGCTCTAAAATTTACAAGGACACCTGCCCTTGTTAAGAAGAGCCAAAAGTGTATGGTTTGGGTCTATTTTCACTCAAACTCTCTTTCATCCGAACTAGAAAGCTATAAAGATATGCGCACTTCCATGAGTTCAACCTAAAGTGGAAGGTCCTCTTGTCCAACTTATTTAGTCCTCGCTCATAAGCCTTATAGAAATAGTCATTTGTAAAACTAGATGCCGCTTTGAAAAATTAAAACACCTTTATATCTAGTTATATATACTACTAACTACTCAGAAACAACTTCAAATACCATCTATTTCTTGTTTAAGGTAATCTCTTTTATCTTTACTATTTACACCCAATTTTCTCGTCTTTCCATCTGCAATTCATCTCCCTTTTCTAACTTTCATATATTTTATTATCATCAACAATTTTTTCATCTCATGTCCAAACCCTTACGTCATCTATTTTTTTCCATTCATTTAAAAGCAGGCAATAATGTGTTTATATATGGTTTTTCTCATAACTGTTTAGGTTTTCTATATATATGATGAAAAAATATCATATATGATTTATTTTCAGTCGAAAATAAATATAAAGAATCTTCCACGCAGCTTATTCACCTGCAACTTTTAGACGAATAATTAGAAGTAAAAAGTAATGCTAAAATATGAAAAAAATTTGAAAACCATCCATTGAAAAAGAGTTTATGACGAATTTAAATAGGAGAACAGAATTGAATATCAAGTGAAGAAGAAGAAGGAGAAGAAGAAGAAGAAGAAGAAGAGGAAGAAGAAGGTTGGTGTTGATTAATAGGTTGTGATTATTGTTAGATCTAAAGGACCTCTCTCCCGCCAGCCATATGCATACATATATAGGAGAGAGGGAGAGCTAGGGCGAGCGAGGATTAATGCAACAGTAAGGATTGATGCATAAAATGTCCTTCAAAGGAAAACAGTCCAATTCTTGGATTTGGAGGCAATCGAACACAATCATTTTGAAAGATCTTAAAAAATTAAATACAGATTTTATCTAAGATAATATTTGTGGCCAAAAGTTCCACAAAATCCCCATATGTTTAACCTTTCCTTGGCTAGAGTTTTCTCCCCGACTACACTCCCTCGATCCCCCTCAAATATAGTCTTCCAAGAATATTTGTACTCATGGGCCTTCTAGTTCGAATGCCTCCAAAATCAAATACTACAACTTAAAAGAAAGCAAAAAAACTTCTTCAATGGTTCGAAAATAAACAATAGTTGACAAAAAATATATAATTTCCGGGTAAAGAATATCATTTATGTGGAAAAAATATATATATTTGTTTCCTTTGTCAATTTTCATGATATTAATTAACAAAAAATGTTCAAAATTTACCTGTTTCCCCACTTTGCGTGAAGCTCCATGATCAAAAGTTGTTCCTCGGCTGTAATATTCCCTCTTCTAACATCAGGACGGAGGTAGTTTAGCCACCTAAGCCGGCAACTCTTTCCAGTACGTTTAAGACCTGTTATAGCATGCATAATGATGAATCATTTTCTCGCACCCTTGGGTTTAAGTTTGAACGAAAAAAAAAACAAGAAAAAAATTATAAAAAATATAATACTCAAAGTATAATAAAAGTTGAAGAACAAAAATATGCTTATGCTTACCAGCAGCTTTGGCCAAAGAGTTCCAAACACCTTCCCCATGATTCGAAATATAGTTGATCAAGATCAAATCTTCTTCCATTGTCCATGGCCCTTTTCTCACTTCAGGATCTTGAGACGTATTGCACTGTTTTTTATCCATTATTTTTTTTTGATTGTGATAGAGAGAAGGTGGGGTGGGGAAGAGGGAGAAAGAGAAATACCGATAACTTAATAATGGGGGTTGGAGTGTTTAAATAGAGGCAAGACTAAATAATGTGTTAATTTTAATGAAATTTTCTATTAGGGATAACTAGATTTTACGTACCTAACTGTGTTTATCATGTTAACACATGCATGCATGACTATGTTTTTGGTTTCCTTTGGCAAAACTAAAGCTTAATAGAATAGTGTCACTACGTACTCTTAAGTCACGCACATGCACTAGATCATATCAGGTGTCTATACGCATTTTTTTTTATCAAAACAAGAGAGGAGTGTATATATTTCATAAATATCTTTAGCCCTGTGCTATAGAACGATTAGTGCAGTTTAGGGATTATAGTATAAAGAAAATATCATAATAAACTTCAAATTTGTCAAGTTATATATCTTTCACCCTAATTACATAACAAAAAAGTAGGCCATTTCTTCAAAATTTTCGCCCTAAAAGTAGATTATGTTAAAGCGGAATCCAATACCATGCAAACCATGAAATAATGAATTTGGAATTGTGGTTTTATTATAACCCTAAATCTGACCCACCACACTTCATCTCTACCACTACATATTTGAAAAGTACAATACGGTTTCAATGAGTTTACCCTTGAGTATTTAAAGTAAAAGAGTTTATTACGGATTGTTCAAATTGACCTATTGAACAAAAGTAAAGCTGCCAACTCTACAAATTTGTAGGAGATATTTATAAAGACCATTATATATTCACCACAATTTCCTATACCAGAATTTTGTGCTTTCTAAAACAAATTGTATTATAGTTTCTCCCTTTCAATGAATTTCTAAATTTTACTCCAACAAATAAAGATATGCCCAGTGTATATCTCTCAGATATTCATTTGAAAACAAATAAAACTCAAAATTATTTATTTAGGTCTTCAATTCTTTTTAACCTATCTTGTTTTTATAAGCTGTTTCTTGTCACCTTAAATTAACATTAGATCCAACTTATTTTTTTAAACTATTCTTTATTCGAGTTTTTTCTATATCAGTATCAATAACCGTGAAAACATAAAATTAAATACTTTTTAGTACATACGTTCACACCGCAGCCCTAGGTGTACTGGCCAAATTATCTTTCAATAAAATTAAAAGCTCTACCCATCATCGCCAACTTGAGCAAAAACATTTATTTTAATTGTTTATTAAAATATTTGGACGAATTTTTCATAAAAAAGTTTTAAATTAAAAAAAATAAGAAAATTTGAACGAATTTTTGACTGACTGTTCCGGGTGTGTTTTGGTATAAGTTTTGAGCTGCATTTGCTTTGAAAGTGTGGAAGGTATGTAAAAGAAGCTTAAGGAATATTCTTGGGTTTGGAAAGATGACGCGACAAAAGTTTACACGATCAAATTTGCATACGATATTTTTAAGGAAGATGCTCAGGTGGACAAGAGGGATTGTTTCAGGGTTTCTGGAGGAATAAGGCACAATCATCATCCATCTCACAACATGGAGGGTTTTGGAAGACAAAATAGCGTCTAAGGCGAATTTGGCAAGAAGGGGAGTTGCGTGACGGATAATATTTGATGTATGTGTGGGGAGGAAGAGGAAAACACGTCTCACCTTTCATACACATGCAGAGTTACCTAATTTGTATGGGTTAAGTGTTATGAGTGAATGAGGTTGGCAGCGACGAATCATCAGGAGCATGAAAACTACTTCGCTAATTTCAAGGTGAGCGGTATAAAAAAATGATAAAAAATGGTAAGAAGAAGAGATGTTTCTTATTCTCTTATGTGTATTGTTACATCACTTCATGTATAAGAAATATATAGGAAGTTTCTCTCTCCAAATTACAATCTAATTAGGTAGGGATACTAATCATGAGATACTATAATTATTAAATTAATTGCATATAATTGGGTACAATATCGTACAATATTGCATACAATAATTGCATATAATTTGATAATTATTATTTCCTTAATAAGCGGAGTCAAAGATAGTGTTAATCTGATTTGGGGTTGTGTGTGGATAGCAGTGGTAGGATAATTACGCAAACACAGGAACAAGAAGATCTTTAGAGGTGGAAGGATATATCATAATGAGATTTTTACTCTGGCTCAACTGAAAGTCTGGTCTTGGGTCCAAAGCACATGGGGTATGTTTTCCCTACTCTGATTGGTGTTTGAAACCACTAATGTGTATGAGGTCTGTCAAAAACTTTTAGGAGGACTTTTTTGAGTTGTAGGACTATGCTTGTTAGTTATGTATTGTATGATAGGTTGAGATATCCTTTAAATACCTCGTATTTATTCATTTATTTTTTGTTGATAAAAAAAGAAGCTTAAGCATAGATAGCGATGATCTCTTGTTAACTGTGTATACAGGTTGAAATATTCTTGAAGTATTCTCTTTTATGTTCATTTTATTCTTGGTTGAAAAACAATAAAATAAAATGAACTTCTTTCTAAACTAAAATTAGTTTAAGAACAAATTGAAATAAAGATGTAAATAAATGATAGGCTCTCATATTTTAACATTAATGTTATCATTAAAACTAATTTCATGACAAATTTATTGTTATTTTACTATCCGGGATTTGACGGGTCTCATTAAAATGAAGAAGCATTAGGTTTTAGGGTTGTATCCTAAATGTTTTAACTTTTAGGATATTAAAATATCATTTCTGTAAATAAGTGAAGTTTTACAAACTAATTTATGTACAACTAATTCTAGCTTATTAAAAAGATACTATACTTTTATTTTCTACATGTACCAGGAAGCATATATATCCTTAATGATAATAGCTAATTTAAAGATATTTTATCAGCAAAATAAATCTAAATAAAAAATTGATAAATAATATTTTCATTTTTAAATTAAAAGTGTGTAAGTTTGTTAAAACTAAATTATCATTTTTATATAGGAACCCTTAATAATAATATGGCTAGTTATTAGCCTCTGATTTTGTAATTATAATACAAAGATGTCATTTTTTAGTAAAAAAGTGTTTATTTTCTTCTTTTTTTTAAACCAAAGCGAACAAATACCTTAAAAAAACCAGAAAAGGATTAATATTGACAGAAAAATACTAAAAATATCAAACCAATAAACAAAATGTGATCACAATTTGTTAAGTCTAAAAGTAATATGACCAGCATTGTTTATCGGGAAACCAAACACTTCAATTAATGGAGTAGTACAAGAAGATGATATGCAGTTGGAACAACAGACCAAAAAGAACAAGTACATATGATAGAGATATGTTGCATCATAATTCTCTATTAAGACTATAACAAATGAAACTACACTAAAATTCTGGTATTTTTGAATGGTTGATTCACGACCTTGGTTTCCTTATTCATTATATTATATATTAATCTTCCAATTTAATTTCCTTTTTTTAATTTTAGTCTAATTCTCAACTTTGTAAACACTTTATTTTTTTATTTTATTCTAATTAAATCACTGAAAAAACTAATATCATCTATGAATATTTATCCACATATTTTTATCTTATCTTAGTATCTCTTGTCTTCTCTTTATGATTTTTTACTTAAATAATATTATAGTAAGTTTTGATTGATTACTAGTTTAAGTTGGATTGATTTATTGATTGACTCCACACAATGGAGTTGAGTGTTTAAATCTATTAGAATCATATTTTAATTTGTGTTTAAATTTGAAACTAAAAGTCACGAGAGAAAAAAAATCAAGTTTGCAATTACCGAAACATACATCTCTTAAATGTAAAGGAGAAATAATGTTGAAAGTGTGAAGAAAATGTTCTAAAACATAAATGCAATATTAATTGTTGCTTCTTTTAATTTGACAAATTAATTCATATAATTGTGGTTATCTGATCTCTTATATCTTTAATCTCTTATTAGTATTTAATCCTACATTGTTAAAGTAGATTGCAGACTTTAAAATGTGATTTATTGTTATCATAATCTATTCTTGTCAACATTTACTATTTATTTCCTTATGGAAGAAACTTTAAGCAGAAAAAGACTTAGAAACAATTTCACACTTTTTTTTAAGCTTATAATGAAAAATTCGACACTAAGTGGCTCAATTCCAAGGTTGGTTCATTATGGTGAACCTAAAAAAAGAGTGACTTCTAAAGAACAAGAAAAACAAGCAAAATGAATTCAACAATTTCAAAGTCAAGTTTAAAAGAGGCAAGGGCTTCAGCTTCGAACAATTCGGCCTCAACTTTCTTAATTCCAATTCAAGAGAAACTCATCAAATCATATACAATTTCACTTCACAATTCATCTAGCAATAGGTGTAGCATGATTTTAGGCAAGGATTCAATTCAAAACTCAAGGAATCCTACTTGTAAGCACTCGGCCTACACAAACAAACTAAGAAAATATTTTTGAATCTTCGCTAATGATCTAATAGCAAAAAAGAGAACATAAGACACAACCCAATCAAGAAAACAATTAAACTATTTGTGTGTTTAGACTAGCAAATCATGAAAAACAAAATTGGGACTACTCTCTACAAAATTTATGAGCACAAAAAAGACTAAACATTACTTCTACCGGTTGGACATCAAGGTACAAAATGTGTTTGATAAATTCTAGTAAAATATACGTAATCTTTTTAGTTTATCTCGTATCTATGATATATTTTGCTTTATGAAGTGATAGATGCAACAAAAAGATTTTTAAAATGATTAACGTGTTTTTGAAATTATTTCTGAAAAGGTTTTATGAAAAATTAAAGTTTTAATTTGTCGTTAATATGGCCTAGCATCTGCATTTCTTCTTGCTATGTTAATATTTTCTTCTTTTAATTATTTTCTTACTTTTTACATTTATGTGATACCTTATGGTTTTCATTTTCTTGTCCTAAGATAACATTTCTTTGGTTTTAAGAGCATTTTCAAATCTTCAATTTTTTCTCTTCTTTTACCATATTGTTTGAAGTTTTCTTTCGAAAACCTTTGTGAGATTTCTTTAAAGTAAGCTTTGACTAGAAAAATCTTGGTACTTAAGAAGTCCCTGAAACTCACCTCGCTTTTCTGGGAGTGAACTTGACTATCTCTCACTTTTGTTTCCTTTCCTAAACTTCTCCCATCCAATTGTTTTCTACCAATCCAATTGTTTTTTACCAATTATTTTCTCTTTTTTTTCACCCATTGGGGGAATAGAAAAAGATAGAAAATCCCAGAGGAAGCAGTCGTCAAGGAGAAACATCCTAGATCTTCTTTTCTTGCTTTCCATGCTTGTAGTGGCTAACATGCGTGGTTAATTCTTCCATTTGGGATTGGTTGCAAATCAGAGATTTTTAACTGGACTGAATCAAAAACATGTATGGGAAGAAAATTTGTTTCACCTTCATATCATCACCACTATAATATAGCTCCATACCTTAACACCCCATACCCTAGGAATGATTATAAGGGGGGTTACCCTTCCAAACCACAATCTAGGGAGAGGCCTTAAAAAAATATATCTTTTGTTGAACCTATTATTTCAACACCTAATTTTCAAGATCTGAAGAAATTTATTACAATATGTCATAAATTTATAGATGAAGAAAAATAATATATTAGAAGAGAGAAAATGTTTAATGCAAAATATCAAGATCTTGATATGCAGAAAGAAAAGAGAAAGAAAGAGATGAGAAAGAAAAGAAAGAAAGGGAAGAAAAAGAAAGAAGAGAAAGAGAGGAAAAAGAAGAGAGAGAAGATCAAGAAAAGAGGGAAAGAGAGGAAAAAAAGTCAAATCCATTATTCTTTTATTCCATCTTTTAAATGTCCTCTAGACTCTTTTATTCCAAATAAGGAAAAACAAAGTTTTAAAACTTCTTCCCATCATGATTCCTTTCCAATTCATGATGATAAACTTTCAAATTACATTCAAAACTTTTCTCATGATTTTTTTTTTAGAATCTAAAGTTTTAATAACTGAAGAGGAAAATAACTAACAAGAAAATTCTTTGTCTGAAGTTGAACTAGACATTGAAATAAAATTCTCTTCTTTAGAACACTCTTGTGAGGAGTTATTTGAAGAAAAATTTCTATATGGAGCTTAACCAGATCTTGTTAAACCTTGTGAAGATGTCTTTGTCATGAAACATGAAACATGATTTTTTGTTTAAACCATGACATGAAAGTTTTGTTATGCTCAATTAACACCCATTTTTCTGATTGTCTTGGATTTTTGTATTTGACAACGACTTTGTATGTATATAAGTATGGTACACCTCATTAGTATTATTCAAGATATACAAGTGTGCTTGCAGAACCTCTTCTCTAGATTTGCTTATGACATGTACACCTTTTGAAGATTTACTTATCAATCTATGAGAGTGCCAACATTTTTCAGGAACTCCTATAGATTTGGCTTTTGACAAGTACTCAAAACAAAACTCAATAGATTCTTCTGAAATGTATCTTTCAATAATGGAAGCTTCCGGACGACATTGATTCTTCACATATCCCTTCAAAATCTTCATGTATCGTTCAACTGGATAAATCCATCGCATATAAATTGGCCCACACAATTTGATTTCTCTTACAAGATGAACAACCAAGTGTACCATGATATAAAAAAAAGATGGAGGAAAAAACATCTCGAGTTGACACAAGATAACAATTATTTCTTCTTCAAGTTCATCCAACTTCTGAGAGTCAATCTCTTTACTACATATGGAATTGAGAAATGAACATAGTCGAGTGATTGTATGCCTAACATTTTTGGGTAAGATTCCACGAATAGCCACTGGTAGTAATTGTTGAATTAGAACGTGACAATCATGAGACTTTAAGCCAATTAGATTCAAATCATTCATAGATACAAGACTTTTCACATTTGAAAAGTAGCCTTGTGGTACCTTAACACCTTTAAGACATTCACAAAAACTTGTTTTCTCTTTCTTTGACAAAGTGTAACACACTGTAAGCAAGTATGTACGTTTACCAACTTCTCGCGGTGCCAATTCCTCTCGTATATTCATATCAATCAAATCCATACGTGTATTTACACCATCCTTTGTTTTTTCTTTAATGTTCAAAAGTTTTCCTATTAGACTGTCAGACACTTTCTTTTCTACGTGCATTACATCTATACAGTGTTTGACATCTAACTTACACCAATACAGAAGATAAAAAAAATTGATCTTTTCTTCCATATTTCACTCACAATTAGCTTCTTCTTCATTTTTCCAAAAGTCACATTAACATTTTTTATCTTTTAATAAATTTGAAGGCCACTTAAGGGGGTGGGACAAATATCATGTTCTTGGTATCCGTTAAAAGCTTTTTTCAATCTACAATACAAATGATATTTCTTTAAAAATCTATGATGCCCAAGATACATGGTTTTTCTTTCGTGTTTCAACTGCTCGTATGATGTTTTCTCTTCACATATTGGACATGCTCTATGGCCTTTCACACTATAACCTAACAAGCTCCCATATGCAGAAAAGTCATTGATAGTACAAAATAACATTGCATGCAATAAAAAAGATTCACTCTTAAACGCATCAAACACATCAACCCCTTCATCCCATAATAACTTCAAGTCTTCAATCAATGGATTAAGATAAACATCTATGTCATTTCCAGGTTGTTTTGGACCAAAGATCATCATAGATAACATCATGTATTTACGCTTCATACACAAAGCAGGAGGTAAGTTGTAAATCACTAACAAAATGGGCCATGAACTATGATTACTACTTAAATTTTCAAAGGGATTCATTCCATAAATTACCAATCCAAGTCTTAAGTTTCTTGATTCTTTTCCAAATTCTGGAAATTCTTTATGAATCTTCTTCGATTGCAAAGAATCAGCTGGATGACGAAGTAGTCCCTCACATTTTCTATTATCTGCATACCACCTAAGGTTTTTAGCATCATCTGTATTTGCAAACAAACACATTAGTCTTGGAATTATTGGAAGATACCAAACAACCATAACAGGAGGACCTTCCTTTGGGAATTCATCAATTTCATCATTCTGACCAACTTCAGCCTTATAACGTGACAAACCACACTTGGGACATCTTCTTAAATCTTCGTACTCATTTTTGTATAAAATACAATCGTTAGGACATAAATGTATTTTTCTATACTCCATACCCATTGGACAAAGTTTTTTTTTTTTTGCCTCGTAATTTCGATTGGGTAAGGTATTTCCTTATGGAAGTATGTTCTTAAGCAATTGAAGCAATTTTGTAAAGCTTTTGTCGGTCCATCCATTCATTGCCTTCAAATTCATCAACCTTAACACTGTTGATAATCGTGTGAAGTTAGTTGAACCAAGATACAAAGGAGTCTCTGCATCATTAGACATATTTTCGAAAATTGCAATAGCAAAAGATTCTGCTCCCACATCATGAATCATGCCTTCTAATCTATTGTCCACTAAGAAATCAAATTCCTCTCAAGCTTCGCGCACAGTTGTCAAGTCTAACAATTCACCATGCCAAGTCCATGTTGTATAATTTTTCAAAAATCCATCACACAAAAGATGTTCTCTAATTTCGAAAACACTCAATATCCTTTCATTCAAACAATTAACACAAGGACACCTTATTTTTACTCCATTATGATTACTAATGGCATTATGTTGTTCAAACTGTAAGAATTCGTCAACCCCTTTTTCGTAAGCATCACTTATCCTTGGTGTATTAATCCAACTCTGATCCATAGAATTGGTAAACTAAGAAAATCTAAATCAAAATTGGCGAAAGTCAAACACCCTCGGATTCAAAATCAATGTATTCCATATAATCAAATGTATTATCTAATTCATTATGAAACTAAATCAAAATTGTCGAAGATCATACACCTCCGGACTCAGAATCATTACGTTCAATATGTAAAAACAATATCTAATTATTAAAAACTAAATCAAAATTGTCGAAGGTCGGACACCTCTGGACTCAGAATCAGTACGTTCAATAGGTAAAAACAATATCTAATATAAATCAAAATTGTTGAAGGTCAGACACCTTCGAACTCAGAATCAGAACGTTCAATACATTTAAAAAATATATAAAAACAATATCTAAAAATTATTAAATAATAAAATATATATAAAATAAAATTTAATATATTATTACAAAAAAAAATACTAACCTGGAAATGGAGCAAAATAAAAGTAGTAGAGATGTTGGCGCCTTTCTACGGGAATGCAAGAATGTTGGCACGGAGGCTTACAAGCCAGCGACTAGGCAAAAAAGCGGCTACTTGTGGAAAGGGGACGGTGATGAGGTGACGAAGCGCGCGCGCGTGCAGTGATGGAGGCGAGCTCGCGAGTAGTGGCTGGGAGTCCACCTAGTCAGGCCCGCGCAATGACGTGGTGAGGCGCAGGCGTGCGACTGTGAGGTGTGCGACGGTGATGTGGCGGAGGTGAGCGCGGTCACGGGGCATGTGGTGAAGGAATCACGTGCGGAGATGACCCACGACGACGCGAGGCTCAGCGATGTTCACTAGGGCGGCAGGCTCAGGGACGGCGGCAAGGCAAGCTGTGAGGAGTGTGGAGAAGAAAGTAAAGGAGAAGAGTGCTGGAGCGCGAATGAAAGAGAAGAGTGTTGGAGCGCGAATTTGAAAAGGTGGAAGCAAACAAAAACGGTTCCCAAGGAACAATGTGATAAGTCAACATGGCCGATTTTTAAATACAGATCCATAAGGAACCGTCATTATAAGTCCCCTCATGCAGTTTTAAAGACAGTTTCATAGGGAACCGTCGTGATATGTTTCGCTTATTTACAAAATTACCACCGTGTTTTTTATAACGATAATTATTTCTAAACCGTCTTTGTTTGGAGTCATTAATGAAGCTTTTTGTACTAGTGATAAATAAGAGACTTCCCTCTTGTAAATTCATACTTGATTGATATAGGAAATTGTGTTTCTGAAAGTCTTAACACATTCCAAGTTTCTTTATGATGCTTCTTGCATTCTTAGAAACTTAAAGAATTTGGCCTAACCACTTCCTTGACCATTACACCTTGTAAAATCACACCCAAACCCATAAACCTCCATACCCATTCGATGCTTCCTCCATAAATCTACAAGACTTTCGCTTTCCATTAATTTCATCCAACACTAAAGAAGAGTTGCATCACTCCCCTTGGGACTAAGACCTCTCAAAGATATGAGAAAAACACTCCCAAAGAGAGAACATTGGGTATACTTCATAAAGTAAATGATTTACAATGTTTAGCACACAACCCGATAGACTAGACACTCTGTTTACAACCCAATAGCATCGCTCCCCTTTACCCATATATAATTAAATAAAAGTAAAACAAGCAATATCTAATTACAAATAACATATACTACTTTCTCATATGTGTATCTCAAAAGAAATATCCCTCTTCATATGGATTTAATATATACATCAAAAGTTTTAACAACAAAACAAAACATTCAAATAAAACTATCTCATCCTCCAGCTGCTCACTAAGGAGCTCTATTACCTGCAATCTCATCTGCTCCCGTGTAAAACGGGATCATCACAGATAAAGAAACAAACACAAACAAATAACAGGGTAAACTATCTATATAAAAAGTTTTGATATAATTCAAATTTTAAATTAATAAGCATAATTCATCAATTCTCATGCGATTTCTCAAACCATCAAGTGTCTATTACATTCATAAAATTCATATTTCATATGTCGAACTTCGACTGACTCATAACACATAAACTCTTGACTCTACTTCCGGAAGACTCGTGCGTTGACTTAGACTCAGAGATCTGCACCTGTCATACTATCTAACTGTGAAATCCACACGGTTATGCGCATAAACAATCTCAATATCATATCTCTCCTAGTATGACAGAGTTAACTCATATAACAAGTCAAGTTAGTTATCTTTCAAACAACTTACCCATTCATATGAACCTCCTTCGACTCTCACCACCTGAATAACTTCATCTATATAATTTCATTATCTCAGGAGAGTCAGGATATCTCCTTCTAGACGAATCCCTAGTCAATGCACATCCTAAACAATCTTAACACGGTATTTTCTTTCCTGAAAATACTATGTTTTGATTAAAAAAATATATTCTAAACATTAAAATCTCCAACATCAAACAATCAAATCATTCCACAATTTAGAATTTCCAAAACACACAACAATTCATTCACTAATCATATAAATGTCTTGAATCAAAAGGATTCCAAAATGTATCTAAATAACATCAAGTTTTACTATCCAAAAAGAGAGACAATAAAAGGAGAATAAAATAAAATTATCTTTCAACTACAACTATATCCAACAGTATTTAATAAAAAGGATGAGGAAGCCACAACAGGAAAATTAAAGTTTGATCACCAATTGTTAAACCCAACAACTAACTTATCTCAAAAACACCAGAATTCAGATTACAATCAACATAGCTCTCAAAATAATCAACTCATATTTTACTTTAAAAATTGTCACAAACAATTTTAGTTCATAAACTGAATCATTAGGAAATATTCAAAATATATGCTCTGAAATTGTCAAGAAAAAAAAATCATCACAAACATTTTTCAAATACATTCAGTAATTCATTCAATTCCAAACTTATATACATTCTACACCATCTACTATATCTAAATTTTACATTTCAATCTCAAACAGTTTCCAATCTATACCAAACAAGAGATCCTGCAAGAAAATTTTGAAACTGGTGACCACGTCACCCCACATCCAGATCTTCTAGCCTAGGGTTCTATTGGCAATTTAAAATATAGCTTCCCTTACCTGAACTTTAGCTGATGCTCACTAGGAGCTCCAAATCTACCAAAAGCATAAAGGTAATTTAACCTGCACCACAGAATCCTGATAAAAATTTAACTATATAACTAGGACCCTTTGCTAACAAAATTAACCTGTACAAAATCTAAAACTAACCCGTACAAAATCTAAAACTAACCCGTACAAAATCTAATAAGATCAAAATTAACTCAAAAGAAAAAGGGGTCAAGAAGGAACTTACTCTATCTGAGATTTTGATCCGGCAAACTTATAGGGTTCACTACCAGGAATCCAACGGCAGACTCCGTCAAACTGATAACGAGGAAGTCAGAATCTTAAAGAAAAGGGAGAGAAAAGAAAAAAGAGGAACAAAACTGAACTTACTCTATAAGAGATTCTAATCGGGCAGTCTTGTAGTCTAACGGTATCGTCAAACTGATGAGTGAAGAGATCAGAATCTTAGAGAGAAGGGAGAGAAAAGAAAAGGGAAACTTTTAGAGAGATGGTGGTTTTTTTTAAAATGAAACCTGAATAACTGATTTTTCTATTAATATGTCTTTTTTTCATTTTAATAATAAAATATTCAGGTATCATTTAAAATATACCACTTCTACTCTAAGGTACATTTTGCACATATTCAGTGTTGTAATTCACTTCATTTCATTTATATAAAATATTTTTCATTTTGTTTAGTTTCAATTAATTTGAATGTGATTCACAATAATAATTAATATTAAAATAATTGGGTCTAATAAGAAATATAGAAATTTATGTTCATAATCTTCATTTGAAAATCTTCTATACCAAAAACCTACTAGTAACATATTTCAAAAAAATTTCTTCTCAATATATATTAAACATTGAATTAGTTCAATCTTAATCTGAGATTTAATTTATCAAAATATAATTTCAAAGTCAAATCAAATCTTTCTCTTTGTTTTTCAAAAGCTTTCTTTATTAAAATTATGTTTTCGAAATTTTTTCAAATTGGCATAACTTTTTATCATTGAAGAACATCAGTATTTTAAATAGGATATATTTAATTTGGAAGATGTATTTCATTCGAATAGAACCGAGAATTTGAAGATACTAAGTTTTCGACGGCCTCTATTTTAGTTATGAATTTCGAAATGTTTCTAGAAAAGCTTAATTAGATTGTTTGGCTTAAACTTCGCTTTATATGTATTAATAATATTAAAAAAAGTTTAAAAAACATTTATGCATCATAAGAAATCAATTTAAAAACATAAAGATCAAGATTATAGACTCCTTAACGGATTTGACCATCTATCGTGAAAACAAAAACTGGACCGTCTAACATGAAGACGAAGACTAGTTTGTCTAGTGCGTTTCGCATTTAGAGATCTTCTAGTAAGATGCAATCCAATGAAACCATTTAACCAGTCTAACATAAAAGATCGTCTAACATGTTTAACGCAACAATATTGTCTAGCACGTTTTGCAAAGTTAGACCATCTAATAGGTTAAACATTGTGAGAGTGTCTAAAATGTTGAGACTATAGATTTTTTATGAAGTTAAACTTTGATAGATGTACATCAATTAGATTTGTTATGCCTTTAACACATCTTATAGATTTTATTACCATCAAAACTCATAAACTTTCTTATCATGAGACCATCTACCAGAGTATTACATCATCTAACACACACTAGAGCATCTAGTGTCTTAAACATTTTTTTCAGTTAAGATATAACAGATGAGTTGTTGAACCGTTTTGATGGAGATCAAGCTCAAGAAGAAGAAGCCGAAGATGAAGATGCTCAAAAGGATATTCGCTCATCATCCTTTTCACCTCAAAGGATTACTAGGAGCAAATTTAAGGAATTATGAAGTAGTGGTCAAATGTTTTCTCTTTTTGTAGTATCTTTTGTATAAACTTTAAAATGCTTAAATATAGTCTTTAGGAAAGGTGCTAAGAGGGAAACCTAAAGATACCTCTTATGTAAAGCATATTTACATATTAGTTTTAGAACATTCTAGTAGTTGACCCTTCATCACTCACTTTAGGCGCTAGAAAGTGGGAGATTTGCAAGGGACCTTTTGGATAGCTTCTTGTGTAAGCTTCTTGTACTTCATGACCGGTCCTCCTCCTATATAAGGAGGGCTTGAGTCCTTCTAAATACAGAATTGATATTTTGACTACCGAAATTCTCCCAAATTGGTGAGTGCTTGAGAGACTTGTGTTTTCTCTTACTCTAGTCTTATCTTGAGAGCAATCTTGGAGCCTCAAGTGGCGGCATCTACACTCATCTTGGAGCCTCAAGTGGCGGCATCTACACTCATCTTGGAGCTTTGCATCCTTCAAGTGGCGTGTTCCTCTTCAAGGACTCCAACCACATTCTCTTTTCCCTTCCATCGTTTTCATCCATTTCCATGTCCACATAAACTCTAGAAACATGTCTTACGCTTTTCTTGCACTTTTGTTCGGTTCAATTGTTCCATTTCTTGTTTTGTTCGGTTCATTTCATTTGTTAGCAATTTTAATCGGTTTAATAGCTTTCTTTCATGCTTTTGTTCGGTTCATTTACTTCTTAGGTAGTTTTAATCGGTGCTTTTACATTCTTGTACATTTCAATCGGTTCATTTGACAAGAAATGGGTTTATACATGAGTTTTGGTTTGGTGGCTTAAGATTTGGTGAGTTCTTGAATGAAAGAACATTGATCCACTTCTAGAAAAGTGCCTATTCATATTCCAACTCAAGTTGACTCCATAACATGTCTATGAAACATCTCTATCTTGTTATTGGAATCATATCACGTTTGCTCCATGTAATCACTAGATAGTTTTACTGAAGGATTAAATCGTCAATTGTGACTAAATATTTAAAACTAACAATAGTAATAATTAAGAGTCAAATAAATCCAATTAAATAAATCATATATAAAATAAAAAAATTATTCATAATTTCTGTAAAAAAAAATATCATTAAAGGTCAAAGTTTTTAAGTGACTCTCGTCACCTATTATATGAAATACTCGACTATTTCTTTGAAAAGGAAAAAAATTGATGATTAAAAGAAGATATTTCACGGACCAAACCATTTAATAAGACTTAATAATAATAATAATAATAATTTTATACAATTTTTAAATGATAAAATAAGAAAAACACCCCTTCAATTACAGTCTCGCTACCTTATTTTTAAAAAGTATTTTAAAAAAACATAAGTGCAAACATCATGGTGTGAAATAAAAAATCAAGTAAAACAATCCCCGACTATATATGCAGTAATCTCTTTCAAGCTAATGAGCAAGAACGTGTAATAGGAAGTGGGGGATCTGAGAATGATCCAGTCACAATGCGATTTGCGATCCAGCTATTTGCTGCGTCGGTGTAGTGCACGCCATCCCAGCTGATGTGTGAAGAAGGATCTTGGCATGAACCAACCTGAATTTCTCTGCCATTAATGGTGGCATTGTAATTCCCACAGAATAAGCGATTGCCACCCTCATGAAACCCACAACAAATTTCAGATGGGTTAACGAATCCTGCCCAAGCAAACAATTTATGAGGTCCACTTTTATATTTCCCACATAATAAATAAATAAAAGTTTAGTTTTAACTTTTTAAATGTTCTTTTTTTAATACTTGTAAATTTCTTGTTAGTTTTAGTTATCTTCAATTTTTCTATTAAAATGACCTTTATCCTGCTTTAGTATAGATCTAATATATTTAGATATGTATTTCAAATGACTAATAAATAGTAATATATATTGATAATTTTTTAAATTAATTTGACGACTAAAATTAAAATCAACTTATTTGCATATCCTTAAAAAATATTTCTCGTTATCATTATTAAATTAATCACACTTGTTTCTTTTTTGAAAACATTCTTAACTCAGATTATTATTTTCTATATATCTAATGAGGATCTAGATGACCGTAATTTACTTGTTGCTGCTTGAAAAATGGCATGTTTTAATTAAAACTAAAGACTTCGTAATTGGATGAAAAATATCCTTAGGCAGAACACTAGTTAGTTTTGGCAATAAAATTTGGTGTGAGAAAAAAGTTTACCTTCTTTCTTAGTATTACTGATTAGCTGATACTTAGCAGAGAATATGTCGACATACACAAATGAAGCATCAAGGTATAGTGCCCTTAGTTTGACCACTGTATGATTGAGCTTTGTGTTGAAGTCTTTGGCCATATCGTTTTGATACACGACACAGCCGTTTTGATCAAGATATCCATCCACTGGAGTATAATTGTAGGCATTGTGTATAGGCATGGCCAGTGGTAGACACCCAATGGGGCCTGTGTTATGGATCCAGAATGTTCTCGCTCCTTCACTGTATAAATACTGACATGTGTGTTTCTGTTTAGAACTCAGCTACAGTAGATATTTTGTGGAAAACATGAAAAAAGTTCTTGTGGGTTGAATCACTTACTATAAGCTGGTTTGAAAATTGGTCAACTATGTCTGAGATCACTGCTTCAGAATTTTCCTGCCCTATTCTTTGAAGAGCAGCAGCAATGTCATTTTGCCCAATGTCGAATGTGTAGAGGGCCTTGGAAAAGTCCTCTGGCCTGGGAAAGGAATTTCCCTGTCCTGCAACAATGACAAGAACATTTATTATTTATGTCAAAATAACAGTATCCTACTTCACCATTGTCCAATGCACGTAAAATTCCAGTTAACCATTTTGTTAGCTTGCAATTTTTTATTCTTATTATCGTAATAGGGTCACTTTTCGTCTCCACATAATATAATTTCCTTATGAATAAATCGTAATAAAATGATAAAATTTTTATCGTGTCAAAAATACGATTTTAGTTTAAAATACAAAAATATTACATTGACATGATTTTTTTTTAATAATTAAATTGTGTTAGTTCATACAACTTTCCTATTTTGATAAAAAAATAAAAATATGATTCCGTACTAGTAAAAAAAACCTATAACACCCCTTAAATCCAAAATGCATGATCCTTCTTATTTGTTGCCTGATCCTATTAATGTAAGAAAAAAAATTCTAGTCTAATTCATGGTGTATAGAAAGGTTTAAATCTAACAGGTTGATGATAACCCACAATTGTTACTACTGCATTTACGTGTTTGTTAACATGTAATGGTCAATATTTGCCATATTCATTTTCCGAATCAATTGAAGTAATCGAACAACAACCTTGCTTGTAGAGCTTGGCGGTGCGTGTCTTAAATTGGATAAACTGTGCGACCTGAATCTCAAGAGTGAAAGGACTACCACCATCAAAGAAGGTTCTGTTTTGCCTCCTAATGGTTGATGATGCTGCGGCAAAGTTTGCACCATGGTAATAACTTGATCCAATTGAGTCCATGTATGCACTCAAGTATTCCAAACCTAGATTCTTGGCTGCATATTTTTTTTTTATAAACAAAAAATAAATAAAAATATTTAAGGATATTTTAATTCTTATAAAAAAATAGTCCAAATATAGTCTACCAAACAAATAAAGGCAAGAAAATTCATAGTAATCCTCAAAATAAAAATCTCACACTAATCAAGGTTGTTGTTGGCTACATTGTAAACCACTCAACCAGTTACTTCAATTTATTGTTAGGAAGCACGCTATTTATTTTAAGTGTTATAGAGTATTTTGTGTTTCTCTGCAGGACTTTAATAAGAAAAAATATGAAATATTTTTTTCATAAATTAAAATTAATTATACATAAATTAATTTGTAAAATTCTTTTCAAATATTTTTTTTATTTGTACATAATTAGTTGTAACTTATTATTAAGAACATAATAGTAATAAAGATTTTTCTTAAGTGTATTATGAGTTTAGATTCTTTTATATAAAGGTTTGATTCGTTCAGATCCCATTAATTTTGTTTCAGAAATTTTACTTTTTATTTTCATAAATAACTAAAACTATCAAATTAACGTTGTTTCTGTATTTTTTTTATGATCCCTATAGTTTACATGTTTTTCGTTTTTGGTCATTTTGTTATAAAATGGCTCCAATGTACGTTTTCACGTTGCCATGCCATGTTATTAAATGTTTATATAACAATTTAACGAGTTTTTTTAACATTGGAAAATCATAAATAAAACAATAGAGAAATTCATAATAAAATTTAATATATTTGCATAAACGAAAATATATTCAAGCATTAATAAAATAGTTTATTTTCAAACTTCTGATGTTGGTGTAAATGAGACACACAAATAAAATAAATAGATTAAACTAGATATACTTATTTTTTTTTCTTCTAAAATTTACATATATACTAAAAAAATATTAAATAAAAATAAATTTTAAATATAAAAAAATAATTAATTACTATATTAACTAAATTATATATTATTTTATGGACTAAAAAATTATAAATTAATTTTTAAATTGGTATTTAATTAATATGAAATATTTCATACTTAAAAATTCGTTTGTTAAGTAAAGAAAAAGAAAAAATACTATTAAAAATCTATTATAATAATTTTTCTACTAGAAATATTTACGAAATTTAAAGTTTAAATTAAAAATAAAAAATCACATTCACGTTATAATACAGACAAAAAAAAAATTCAACCCTAGAGAAAAATAGGAAAAATTGAGTGATTGCGAAATGTGCACCAAGGAAATCTATAATAAGGCGACCATCAGAAGCTCTCCCAACTGCCTCATGAAAATGGGTCTGACCATATGGCAAAGCTGCTGGGTAAAATGCTGCTGACATGCATCCAGTATCAGAGTTGGAGTCACCAAAGTTGAATATGGCTGGAAAACCACAACTTTCTGAGGATTTTGTTTCCTCAGCCACTATATTCAAAAACTGTGAGAATGAAATCACAGCAATAAAAAACTGTCTGAGGAGTCTCATTTTTGCAGCACAAACTAATGCCATTGTTGTTGTGTGTTAGTGTTTAGCAGCAGAATATACTATATATGTTATTATACAACTAAGGACGTACCTATTTTATCGGTGTCAAAATATTGGTACCTATTTGGTTAGAAGTCACTATATGCGTTGAAAGCATAATTAAGTATTTTGATTGAGCTTTTAATTTTAATCTTTATAAATAATCATATTTTTTATTTTGATTTGTATAGGGTTTTTTAATCCTTCTAAATTTCAAATTATTATTTTTAATTTCTATAAAATGAGTTAATTTTAGTTTTTTATATCTTTAATTTTTTAATATTTATTTTCTCTAAACCATGAAATCACTATTTTTATAATTTTATTTTGAAATGATTAAATAGCATTCATTTTAAACACCATTTATTTTCCAAAAATAATATTATAGTAGATACCATAAACAATATATCCACATTTTTAAGGATGAAAAATAATAAAAGAAACGGAATAAAATTAAAACTCATCAAAATTTTATTGAGACTAAAGTCTTTTATATCCAATTTTAGTACATTTTTCATATATATATAAACAATTTTATAGGATATATATGAAATTAAATTTTATCTGCAAATAATATAAATAATGAGAAGTATAAGTGATTTTTCAGATGATTTTTTCCCATTATAAAGCTTGTGTTTTATAAAAATTTTAAATAATTTAATGAACGGTGATCAACCCTATATTTTATTTTTATAGTTATAAAATATATAAAATAAAATTTGATATACGCGTATAATAGCACAATTTATGATCTAAAAAAGTTCAATTTAATCATAGAGGCTAAACTGTTCATAATTGTTTAAAATAGGGTCGAATTTATACTTGGAAATGACTTTTTAAAATTGTTTTCTATTAAAAAATGATTTTTACATTAAAAGAATGTTTGTTATTTTGGAGTAGAGAGCAGTTTGATGTGACTGTCTGTCTGCCTTATACGAAATATATATATAACTTATTTACATAGGAATATTTATTATTTCTTCTTTTATTTTTGGTCACTTTTCAAGTGCATTTAATAGATATTTAAACTTAGGTGTTTTGTCACTCTCACTTATTTATATTCGTATATTCTCCACTAACTAATTTTAGTTTTAATTATTTAAATTCAATTCAATTAAACCAATTTTAATATACCCTTTTTACTTTTTCACTCGTATCGTTATTATAGAATTTAAGTTTAAGTATAATACATGTCCTAAGAATATAATCCAATCTCGTATTTTTGACGTGTATAATGATATTTTATATCTATTTGTCAAATAGACTATTTTATAACTATTTTAATAAAATAACTTGTTATAAAATAATAATATTTAAAATTTTGTTAAATTAGTTATAAAATAACTAAAGTAATATTTTGATGTGATTTGAAAAGAAGGAATAAAAAGTGTTTTTCTAGGAAAATGTGACCTAGAGAACTATTGAAGGCTTCATCTTCTTTCTTCCTTCGGGCAGGTTGTTAGAACTCTACTGTGATCCTTTTGGCCTTCGCGCTACTTCTTCGGCTCTCGATCCTTCAGTTTCGGGTGAATGCTAAATAGGGTAGGTACCTGCAGAAGGCACTCCGACGCTCAAGTCAGTAAAGAGGGTATTTGACACTTGGGTGTGTATAGTAATAATGACGTACCTTTCTTATTGGAATGTGCATTATTTATATCATTTTAATGGGCTTACCTTATTGGGCCTGATTAGTGAAATGGATCACACTTATGGTTGCATTACCTAATTCTTAATGGTAGGTTAGCTTAACTGACCTTGGTTTGAGCGTCAATGATTAAGTGTGTCAGTCGGCCAGGTCGTCCATGGGGGTCTCGGCCAACTCGGTCAGCTCGGTCTCATCCCATACCAGTACACTTGCCCCTCAGGCTCGAGGATGAATGTATCCGCTGAGTCTTTGATGATGGGTGTCGGTCGGTTCCCTTTGAGTGCGTGACTGTTGGACTTCCCGAGGTGTGATGTGACCTTAGGCGGCGTGACATGACCCGCATTAATGAGGGTCTTTTCTGGCGCAAGGCATTATGGACCGTTGGATCTAGGAGATCTAATGGTTGAGATCATTTTGACGTTTTGTGGTTCCAATAGTGTTGAGATACTATGCTTTTTCTTTGTGAGTGCGCTAATAACCAAGTGATCTCTCGCCCTTGTTCTGATAACTGAGTTCTCTCTCACCCTCCTGATTTGCCTTAGTCTTCGGCTCTATTTAAGGTTAGTTATGTCTACCTTGTCTCGGCCCACGTCTTCTTCTGATCCCCCTTCTCCTCCTCTCGTTCGTCCATCCTCTCTGTCCTCCTCTTCTTCTTCCTCTTCTTCTTCTGCGTCCTCTACAACCCACTCCTTGTCGGTCAGGGTGGCCGAGGTGCCACTCCAGGTGGAGGTTGTCAGGGGGGATGATCCGACCAATGTTGTTGAACGGTCGGACTCTCCCCCGTTGGGTGTTCCTCTGGTGGACCTTAGCTAGGTGGACTCTAAGGTGGTTGGGATCTCGTCCTCCTATAGGACGAGGCTTCTGTATCCAAGTTTTTGGATAAGTGCCCGGTTTTAAAGGCGGGCGGGCATTCTAGCTTCTTTAGTGTTGTGCCTTGCTCGTCCACCGAGAGTGTTTGTTTGGGGAGATCAGGTACCGGTCCCCCCTTCTTTTACATGTATACCTGTCTCTTTTCAGACTTGCATGTTTCTCTTCCTTTTGACAAGTCTCCCACCCAAATTCACCCAAACACCTGGGCGTCCATTCAGGCCTTTCGCCTGCTGTGTGACGTCCTACGCCTTCACCCTTCTCCCTCTTCTTTTCTCTCCTACTACACCTCTCACCCAGCCAGTCCTGTCTCTTGGCACTCCCTGATTAGTCGGTCAGGGAGTGTTCTCTTCAACTCCTTCTTCATCTCTTATAAGAGATTCAAAGAGAGGTTTGTTAAGGTTATCACTCGGCCAAAGGCGACGACCTTTTTCTTCGAGGATAATAGTTGGTCCAGGTTTCCTCTTTATTGGACTAGCCAACCTCGCGACTTTAAGGAGTGGCCGAGGTTGACGGGGAGTGTCGATGAGATAGAGATTCTCTCTTTTTTAGATGAACTCCCGAGGAAGCTTCCCACCAGGAAGCTGATCGGTGCCTATACCAAGTCGGCACGATGAGCGACCGTTAAGGATACAAGTCTTTACTTCTGCTATCGGTCGGTGTACCGACCAGTCCTTGGGCGTCGCTGACTGCTAGTAGACGTGGGACCACGTAAGTTGGGTCCCTCGAGCGGCATGGGCCAGCGCCTTGTAGACGGCACGCCCAGGGTGTCGAGGAGTGGTCAGGCCTCGGTCATGTAAGGTGAGTCCCACAAGCGGTACGCCCAGGGTGCCTCGCAAACGGTACGCCCAGGGTGCCTCGCAAACGGTACGCCCAGAGGATCGAGGAGTGGTCGGGCCTCGGTCATCAGGATATGCTGACGTGTCCTCAAACCTTGGCGAGTCAAACAATGGAGCTGGGCCACGAGAGGTGGATCCCAGACAACACACCAGTTATCAGTTAGGGAGAAGCCTAGATTACGAGGGTTCCATGCTTGTGGCGTGGATGACGCGTTCAGGCGTAGCACGAGTAAAGAACCACTGGGAGAGATAAGGCCCGTGAGGGTTATGTCCCAGGGGTAAACTGCATGCATGGCATGTGAATAGCTAGGGCACTCCCAGGATGGATGACCCCAAAGATTAGGTGCACAAGTTGGTACCCAGGTGGTCATCCCGTCAGAGGTTGCACTCCAGTGAGGGAGCCTTACACGCTAGATTTCCCTAAGAGTGGGTGATAGCAGCGTTAAGGCACACCCTCAATGACCCTAATTGCGGTTAGTGGAAACAGCAGAAACCCTAGGGTATATAAATGGTAGTATCAAACCTAATAAGGGTGTTTCCGCAAGTTTTTACGCAACACACACACAGATTACACACAGAGCTTTTTACAGCTAAGTCTGGGTGTTTCCTAGCCCTATACTGACTTGAACGTCGGAGTGCAAACGACCTCTAGGGTGCCCTGTGTCTTTGCATTTTCAGGTGTTTGATCAGAGAAAGGCACGAACAAAGGCAGAGATAATTGGGCGTGTGATCAATGTAAACGTACGAAGGCAATCAAAGTCAACCGGCAGGAACATTTGGCGCCCACCGTGGGACACGATTTAAAACAATGTCCCATTCGCAAGAACAAGGAAGATCCATCAAGATGAGAAACACGAGGCAAGGATTTGTTGCACTGAATGGAGGCGAAAGCCTCACCCTGCAACAGATCATGGAAACGATGCAGGCACTCCAAGAAACTGTGGCTGCATCAAGAGCAGATCAAGAACGCATCCATATTGATCTGGCTGCGTCGCTAGCAAGGAATGAAGAATTACAAAGAACTAACGAAGAATTGCGCAGGGGGTTGCGGAATCAGGAAGGGGAACGTGAGGTGGAAGATCAAGAACCTACGACACAACCCAGGGATTTCCCAATGCCCTTCTCGCAGACGATCATGGACGCTGTGATACCAGCCACGCTCGTGGGGCCCAAAGCCACCTTCACAAGGGTAGAGGACGCAGAGGCTCATCTCACGGCCTTCCACACACAGATGATGTTGGTTGGGGGGCTCTGACGCGGTGCGATGCAGGCTGTTCATGAGCACACTGGTGGGAATGACGATGGATTGGTTCATCAGCCTCCCTGATGGCCATGTGACGTCGTTCGCGCAACTTTCTAAGTTGTTCAGAGAGCAGTACATCGCGAATCCGGCTTCTCCACCCATTTCTTACGATCTCTTCGACGTAAGACAGTAGAAGGGAGAGTCCCTGAAGGAGTTCCTCAATTGTTTTGGGGCACAGGTGGTGAGGCTGAACACCAAGGATGAAACCATGATGGTGCATGCGTTCAGGAAGGGGATCGTGCCGGGACCCTTCAGCGAATCGCTCATCAGGAACCGCCCCAAAACTTTCGGCGAGATAAGGGGTCGAGCGGTGACTCGTATTGTCGCGGAGGAGAAGTCAACGAGAAGCGCACGTGCGTTGTTCCCACACGCCCACGAGCACCAGGTCGACCTCAACCCCTGAGGGTGCATGAGGCAACGACAAAGAAGAGGACCTCAGCGAAGCAGTAGCCTTACGAGCCCAGGAAGTCCCAGACTAGGGGGCATGCAAGGGAGAATGTGCCACCAAGGCACAATTTCGTAGTAGAATTGAAGGACTTGATTGTTGTACCGTCCCGGGGTGATCAACAAAAGGTCAAAGTCAAAGTCAACTCACGGAAGGACGTCGCCCCAATAAGACATCGCCCGAGGCATTTCGCAGAGAAAAGGGCCCACACGATGGAATAACCCTAAGTTGGGTGGCGGCGCTATGGGACACTCCGCACAGAATAAACGATGAAGTCAAAGGGGCACGTGACAATGCCCACGTGCTCATTAAAGATCTCCAAGCAAGGCTGCATGCATGACACGTGATTAATTAGGGCACCCAAATAGTATGATGGCGCGAGAAATACAGTGCCTAAGTTAGAGCCCAAGTGGCCGCAAGGTTATTCATTGCACTCTAGATAAGGGAAGTCCATGGGCCAGATACGCTAGCGGCGCAAGAACCTTCTCCAAGGAACCCTAGATAATAGCAGCAACACAAAGGTAAACCCTAGTTTTTCACCTATATAAAGGGCACGAAGAACCCTAGTAAGGTACGCTTTTTCACAGTTACACAGGTTTTAACCTGATCCTGCCTGTTGACCAAAACGCTGGAGCCTTGCCTCGTCAAACTTGGATCGACTTCTGCGCCGTGTTAGCCTCCGTCCTTCACCGTGATTCACCTCAAGAACCTGCAAAAGACAGAACGGCGCCGCTGCGGACGATCACGCTCCGACGCCCAAGTCAGCGACTGAACCACCAATTACTAAGAGAAAAACTCAAGAACTCTAAAGGAACTGTGCAAAGTTCTCTCTCAGCGTACTCTCGTTCTCGCAGTTGTAAAGAAGTAATCTAAACGCGTGCGTACCTCAAAGTTCGTTGGAAACTCTTATATACCTGAGCACTTTCTCTTTCCTGGCAGTTACACATCTGGACACGTGGCTCGTATCCAGCTGTACACGTGCCATCATCTGGAGCATCCTTGACTTGGGCGCCACTTCTTACTCTTCAGGATTTTGGCTAAGTGTTACTTATGCACTATGCAACTCAGTGCATAGTTGCCTTGGAGCGTGATCTCTTCTGGGTGGCGAGTTCGGGTGCCTTCGTACACACCTTCCCCGTGGTCTCGCCGGCCGCCTTCATGATCTACTCTTCTTGGTTCTCCGTGTACGTTCAAGGGTGCTATCTCCCGAGCTCATCCTCTGGCCCGCTGGGAAAGACTATCTGGCTTCATCTTTGGCGATGTCCCTGCTTCGGCGATCTCTAATCACTTGGTCGCCTGGGTTCACATCTGGCGACTTCATCTTCAACCTGGTGACCGCCGATTTAGGTATGCTGGAGATCGGAGCACGCCAACTTAATAACTGGCGACTACACGAGCCCCCCGACTTCCTTCCCTTCTGCCAGCCAGGTGTCCCATCCAACACGCCTATACAATAGCTTGATGCCACGTCATTACTTCCGACTACCAGGGCGGTACACAAGCCCCCCAGTCTTAAGCGAAGACTTGTCCAGCGAAAAGACTAAAGGAGTCACGTCACTACCGATCTACGTGGCGCTGGCGCAGAATCCCAAGCGTTTGTACTTTCTGCTTTCCTAACGCTCCACCAAACACTCTTCAAATCGCTCGACACGTGGCTTCATCAACGATCATCTTTAGTTGTCGTTTACGCTTCCAAAAATCATTTGAAAAACCCTTAAACCCATTTCATTTCTACTGTTCCATCACCTCTTTGCCTTTTCAAACTCTCTGAGTTTCTTCTGCAAAAAACCCACGAAGCTCTTCAACCTTCTGATTCCTCAACTTTCTTCAGCGTTCGTCTGATCATCAAAAGGTACCCCCTTTACTTCTTCTGTTGAGTTTTCCTGCATTTTAACCGATTCACATCATCCATTAACTGCCTGGTGCATACGCTGTGGGTTGTTTCTTCTGCTTCTCCCTTCTCGTAACTTAGGGTTTCGTCTTCCATTTCTTCCATCACAACGAACTTTCGTTCGTTCATTTTCGTCCTTTGTTCACAATCAGATCAACCTGTGCAACCTTCACTCACCTCTTTTTACTTTTTCCTTTGCAGTTCCCGCAATGGTTCGTACAAAGATAACCACGAATCCTCCCCCTTCGTCACAAAACCCTCCATCACAAGCGCATAACCCAACGCGAGCACCTGGTGCTCCCTCTTCCCAGGCTGAGAGGCCTGCAACCTCTCGCCCCAACCCGGCTCAGGCTACTCCACTGGTCGTCGGAGGAGCCTCCATCCCTACCCCAGACTATAAGATGCTATACCCATGGGCTACTTCGACTTTGATGAAGGAAACTTCCTCAGTAAATTCTGCTGGGGCAGTTCTTTGATTGAAGAAAGGGGACGAACCCCACCTGTCGTTCCACAAGGAGCACGATGACAAACTGATGGTGCTACCTTGCCCCCCCGACGTGCCAGTTTGCGCAGACGACAAAGGGAACAACGGCGAGTTGTTCTGCTTTGTATACACCACTTTATTCAAGAAGGTGAAACTTAGGTTTCCCTTCACTCATTTTGAAAGGGAGCTACTAACTGAGCTTGACATCGCCGCCGCCCAGCTCCATCCCAACAGCTGGGCATTCGTGCGGGCGTTTCAGATCATGTGCGCACATCTAGGACTGTCAGCGTCAGTGGACGTTTTCCTTTTTCTCTTTGAAGCTAAGCATCCAGGAGATCGCCTTTGGGTGAGCCTGAACGGGATTGTTGGGAGGTCGATCCTCTCTATCTTCCAGCAATCTTACAAGGATTGGAAGGGCAAATTCGTCCAAGTGCGCCCAAACGACCAGGACGCTTCACTGCTCGACGGTTTTCCCTTGTACTGGGTGAACAAGGGAAATAAAGAATCTAAGGGAAGCTTCAGGAGGCCAAGGAGCCCCGACAACATGGGTGCCTTGGACAAAGATCTGTGCCTCTTCTGGAAGAGCGTGGCAGACGCCAACATCACTTTCCTCACCACTGCGCTTATCTCCTTCGAGTTCTTCGAAGATCAACTCGAGGCTCGCATAGGTTAGTGCTTATCTCAACGCTTAAGTCTTTGCCCTGTGTTGTACCTCTGTTAACTGTTGTTGGGCGTCTTGTTTGTTGTGCACAAGACTTGTGTTTCATTTTCTGCACCACTTGTTTGCCTCATTTGCATACTTATTCATGTGTTCATTTTTGTCTCTGAACTAACCTGTATGCCTTCTTATTATGCAGATCTCATGTTGGGCAAAGGAAAATTGGCTGAATTGAGGGCGCTCGCCCGAGCCCATGGGTTGGCATCGGGCTCCCAGACTGTGCCCAACTCGGTGGTGGAGATCGCCGCTGCCCAGGGCAGATCGCCCCCTAAAGGCCCAGCTCCTTCAGAGGCCTTGCCCGCCCAACAACGCAAGAAGCTCATCCTCAGGAAGCCTAAGAGGAAAACCCCTCAGGTGGTTCATGAGGATGAAGAAGAAGACGATGAGGCAACTGAAGATGGCCTCATCACCAAAAGAAAGAGGGTGGCGCCTTCTTCACCACCTGCTCCACCTCCTCCTCCAACATCAACACTGCCTTCTCCGCCAGCTCCAACTCCAACACCGCCTCCTCCCCCAGCTCCTACATCGCCAGTCCAAGCAGTTCCCTTGGCAGCTGCGTTTCCCGTGGTTGAGGCTGTTGAGCCCGACTTCATGGAGAACCCCCCGAGTGCCTCCACGCCATATGTATCTGCTGGAGGGGGTCCTCCTTCAACCACCTCAACTGCTGAAGCTGCACCAGGCGGGGATGAAGGTGCTCGCAACTCGCCTATCATCATCACCGAGTCCCCCTCGTCGCCACCACGCCAAGAAGCTCCAACTCTCCAACCAATTCAAGAAGGTGGTGGCGAGAACCAGCAACAGGCTCCCCAAGTGCTTCCACAAGCAAACCTCTCCCTCGCGGTCAAGAGAGTGTGGGAACCCTTCTCAGCAAAACTCAAGATGATGGCAGAGGATTTTCCCTCCATCATATCAAAAGCTGTGGAGAGTTCCAGCAAAAAACTCCAGGACGACATCATCATAAGGATTGAGGCGGAGAAGTTGTCCTGCAACCTATTGCTGGCGGAGATCGACCATTCGCGAGTAGAGGATGCTATGAGCACCGAGCTGCGGGTGGCGCGCAAGGAGGCCACCGATCTACGCCATAAGGTGCAGCTCTTAGCTCAAGAGAAGATCGAGCTGGAGAGCAAGCTGGTCCCCTACCGTCTCAAGGTGGCTGACCTGGAAGCGTCGATCAAAGCCGATGCAGCCAAGGTAGAAAACCTTGAGAAGAGGTCAGTAGATAGGGAGGTCTTCCTGGGGAAAGTTGAAAAGGAGAGAGACGACACCATGGCCAAACTCGCCGAGGCCAAAGAGGAAAACAAAGGGATCGCCGTAGAGCTGGTCCAAGCGCAGGCGGAGAACAAGAGGGTTACTGAAGACCTTCTTCAAGCTCGGGAGAGGGCTGAAGAACTAAGACAGCAGAACGAGGGGCTCAAGAAGCAGATTGAAGAACTCGAGCTGAGCTCTGCCCAAATCCTCGCTGTTGGGTTTGACGCCGCCCTGGAGCAGTTCGCCTGCCAATACCCTGATCTGGACCTCACCATGGTGTCATTAAACAACGAAGTGGTGGATGGGAAGATCATCCCTTCTGAAGACTAGCTGATTCCCTCCATTCACTTATTCATCTGTTTTCTTTTGCACAACCTTTTTGTAATAACTTTCCTCTTTTGTATATGTAATTTGAACTGATATACTTATGTTATGACATTTCCTATCTCCTTATATAATCTCTCTGTTAACCTTTATTTTCCTTGCATAAATCTCTTAGACGAAATAGACTTAGCAACTTCGTGAGCGCAATTATATACTAACTGCTTCGAACCATCAAATTTCGAACGATGACATTCCAACAACTTGCAACTTTAAGGTGACGAATCTCAGCGCGAAACCACCTTTCAAATAACGAGCTTCAACCCGACTAATAACTTAAAACACAGCTTACCTGATCTGCCTTATCAAAACGGGCCTTGGCTTCTGCCACTGCTTGAATTTCTCCTGGTCGCCAAAGAGTCTTGGCGATACCAGCTTCCTCTTGCCTTCACAACTTGGCCATTATTCCCTCATCTGGGGGTAGAGGCGCCTTTCAGATCCTTCTCTACTTTCCCTGACCTTCAGAACGGTAAGCCGGATAGCTAAGCGTTCTCTTCGAACCTACCTTAGCTATCCTTTAGACTTCTTCCACCCTCTACACCGTACCTGAACTCGCTCATCGGCGAGAAGGTCTTTAACTTGCCTGAACTCGCTCATCGGCGAGAAGGTCTTTAACTCGCCTGAACTCGCTCGTCGGCGAGAAGGTCTTTAACTCGTGCCTCTACATTGCCCCAGGGGTTACATCTTCTCTCCCCCAGAAACACTGAGGACTTTTCACCGGTGCCTCTACATTGCCCCAGAGGTTACATCTTCTCCCCTCTGGAAGCACTGAGGACATTTTATTCTAACTCGCCTGCACTCGCTCGTCGGCGAGGAGGTCTTTAACTCGTGCCTCTACATTGCCCCAGGGGTTACATCTTCTCTCCCCCAGAAACACTGAGGACTTTTTATTCTAACTCGCCTGCACTCGCTCGTCGGCGAGGAGGTCTTTATCTTTTTCTCGCCTCAGGACGCGCGAGGGCGTTGAGGTCTTTAACTGGTGCCTCCGATCGCCTAAAGACGATGAGGACTTTAAACTTTAACTGATGCCGCCAATGGCCGAAAAACGATGGGGACTTAGAAACTTTTTTAGAAAGCATGCAACATAACTTCAAAACTCGCCTTAAATCACATATAAGCGACAAGGTCTTTCTTCAAAACTTTCGCAATAACGACAAGCATGCAATCTAAAACAACTTTAAACTTCGAAAACTCTTCTTTATTGGGTGGCCTCATTAAAAACCCTCCTTAGGGAAAAAAGAGTGCCCCCTTCAAACTGTTTTAACAGAAAGCTTGCAAACTCTACATGTTTGTTTTTACTTACAAAGCTTTTTAACTGTAATATAACTTGAGGTGCGTGGCGTTCCAAGTGCGAGGAATCGCCCCTCCTTCCAACGTTTCTAAGCGGTAGGCGCCGTTCCCGAGCGCCTCGGTTATCCTGAACGGTCCCGTCCACTTAGGCGACAACTTGTTCTGCATCTCGTACTGATGGGCCTTCCTCATCACCAGGTCGCCTTCCCTGAACTGCCTTGGCATCACCTTCGAGTTATACCTTCGTTCAATCCTTCTTTTCACCGCCTCAGCCTTCACTCTCGCCTCCTCCCTGACCTCATCCAGCAAATCCAGATTCAGCCTTCTTTCCTCATTCAAGTCTTCTGCTACAAAGTTCTGGAACCTTGGCGAGCTCTCTTGGATTTCCACTGGAATCATCACGTCGCATCCATAGACCAAGCTGAAAGGGGTCTCATGGGTTCCTGACTGCTCGGTGGTGTGGTACGCCCAAACTATACGGGGCACCTCTTCAGCCCAACTTCCTTTGGCTTTCTCGAGCCTTCTCTTCAAACCTCTCAGCAATACCCGATTGGCTGACTCTACTTGGCCATTCGTTTGAGGGTGCTCGACAGAGGCAAACACTTGTTGAATTCCCACCCCTTCGCACAACTTCTTCAACAGGTGACTTGCAAACTGGGTTCCGTTATCTAACACCAGGCGCTTGGGCACACCAAACCGGCACACGATGTTCTTCCACACAAAGCTCTCGATCTTGTGCGCGATGATCTGGGCCACTGGCTCTGCTTCGATCCACTTGGTGAAATACTCAATCGCCACCACCAAGTACTTCATTTGCCTGATCGCCAATGGGAAGGGTCCCAGAATATCGATCCCCCATGTGTGAAACAGCCAAGGGCTGTAAATCGATTTCAACTCCTCGGGAGGCGCCTTGTGCCAATCGGCGTGCTGCTGACACTGCTTGCAACACTGTGCGTACTTCTTGCAGTCTTCTCTCATCGTAGGCCAATAGTAACCTGCACGGAGGGTTCTTGCGGCCAGAGCTCGACCCCCGACGTGGCTTCCGCAAATCCCTTCATGGAGCTCGGCCATGATTCTTGTACATTTCTCTCCGTGCACACCTTCCAGGAGTGGGTGTGTGAACCCAAACCTATACAACTCGCCGTCGATCATTGTGAACTTGCTAGAATTCTTCTTTATCTTCTTAGCCTCCGTCAGATCTAGCGGGAGAAGGCCATCTGCCAGGCATCGCTTGTACTGTGTTACCCAGGTGTCTGGCTCATGGGTCGTGCAGACCTGCGTCATGTTCACCTTCTCTCCCCGACACGCTCTTATTCTTGGCGACCTCAAGGTCTCCTGAGTCAAAGACCTGTGACTCCTCGCCGCTTTCTCTGTCGATTTGCTTATCTGAAGAACCAGGTGATCTGCCACAAATGCTCTAGGCGTCTTCAGAGTTTCTTGAATCACCGTCCTCTGCCTACCCCCCTTGCCTGAACTGGCGAGCTTGGCTAGCAAGTCAGCTCGGGCATTCTGCTCTCTGGGCACATGCACCACTTCAAAGGAGACAAAGGAACTCTTCAATTCCTGCACATACTCCAGGTAAGCCGCCATTTGTGGATCTTTAGCCTGGAACTCGCCTGTTACTTGTCCCGTGACCAACAGCGAGTCACTCTTAGCCATCAACACCCTAGCTCCCATCTCCTTGGCCAGCAAGATTCCGGCGATCAGCGCCTCATACTCTGCTTGGTTGTTGCTGGCTTTGAAGGCAAACCTCAGGGACTGTTCAATCAGCACGCCGTTGGGCCCTTCCAAGATGACTCCAGCACCGCTACCCTGCTGGTTCGACGATCCGTCCACGGAGAGGACCCAACGAAAGTCATCCCCCTCAACTCGTGTCGATTCAGACGAGAGCTCGACCACGAAATCTGCGAAGATCTGCCCCTTGATCGGACCTCGGGGCTCATACTTAATATCGAACTCCGACAGCTCCACCGCCCACTTCACCATCCTCCCGGCGACGTCGGGCTTCTTCAGGACCTTCTGGATGGGCAAGTCGGTCATCACCAGTATCGTGAAGCTGTGGAAGTAGTGGTGTAACCTTCTCGCCGAAAAAACCACTGCCAGTGCAGCTTTCTCCAAGGCCTGATATCTTACTTCCGGGCCCTGCAGCACCTTGCTGACAAAATAAATAGGCTTTTGAGCCTGATCTTTGTCTTGGGCGAGCACCGCACTCACCGCCCTCTCAGTCACAGCGAAATACAACCTGAGAGGGGTCCCCACCAACGGTTTGCACAAAACCGGCGGGCTCGCCAGGTACTCTTTAAGCTTAACGAAGGCCTTTTCACACTCCTTCGTCCAGGTAAACTTGTTGTTCCGCCTTAAACACTGAAAATACGGATGGCCCTTCTCCCCGCTGGCTGACACAAAGCGAGACAGGGCGGCCATCCGACCTGTAAGCTGCTGCACTTCCTTCACGGTAGCTGGGCTCCTCATTGCCAAGATGGCAGCACACTTATCAGGTTTGGCTTCTATTCCTCTTTCAGTTAAGAGGAACCCCAAAAACTTCCCAGCCTTCACGCCGAAGATGCACTTCTCGGGATTCAGCTTTAACTTGAACTTGGCGATCGTAGCAAACAATTCCTCCAAGTCCGCAACGTGCTTGCTCTTCTCTGGCGAGGTCACGACCATGTCATCTACGTAGGCTTGCACATTCCTTCCCAACATTGGTGCAAGTACTCGATCCATCAACCTCTGGTACGTGGCCCCCGCGTTCTTCAGCCCAAATGGCATCACCTTGTAGCAGTAGCACGATCTCTCGGTCATGAAGGCAGTCTTCTCTTCATCCATGGGATGCATCTTTATCTGGTTGTACCCCGAGAAGGCATCCAGAAAACTTAGCAACTTGCACCCTGCAGCACTGTCAACCAGGGCGTCTATGCTCGGCAAAGGATACGAATCCTTTGGGCAGGCCTTGTTCAGATCGGTGAAATCGACGCACATGCGCTATTTCCCGTTGCTCTTCTTCACCAGCACGACATTAGCTAGCCACTCAGGGTATTGGACTTCCCTGATATGGCCTGCAGCGAGGAGCTTCTGTGTTTCATCCCTGATCGCCTGCCTTCTCTCCTCGTTGAATTTCCTCCTCCTCTGTCGTACTGGTCGGACCTGGTTGTCCATCGCCAAATGATGGCATAAGAAGTCGGGATCGATCCCGGGCGTCCGAGGCGGACCATGCGAACGCATCCACATGCCGCTCTATCACCTTGGCGATCTGGTCTTGGAGCTTAGCCTCCAGAGATCTTCCCAGCTTGAAGATCTTTCCCTCGATCTCCCTTTCGAGCCACTGCTCAACGGGTTTTGGTCTGGTCTCTCTGGCGATCACCGCCCTGGCGATTCCCAGCTCCCTCGCTTCCTCAGGGCGATTCCTCGCCTCTTCTTCCTCTAGACCGGCGTTCCCCTCCCCCAGCTCAGCATCCACCATCACCACGTCACTTCTGGCGGTCTCCTCCATCACCGTCGGCCTGGGCTTCACACCGGGAGGCGGGGTGGTTGTCACGTAACTCACGGACCTCTTGTTCTTCAGGCTATTCTCATAGCACTTATTTGCTTCTTTCTGGTCGGATTTGATGGTGATCACCACCCCCTCCATAGATGGCAGCTTTACCTTCATGTGCCGGGTCGAGGGTATAGCGCCTATTCTGTTGAGCGTGGGTCTTCCCAACAGAATGTTGTATGCTGAAGGAGGGTTCACGACAAGGTACTTGATTTTCTCTGTTCTCGAGCCCGCCTCATCCGTAAACGTAGTCCTCAACTCAATATACCCCCTGACCTCCACCTGATCACCAGCGAAGCCGTACAAGCACCCTCCATAGGGCCTCAGCTGGTCAAGGGGTAGCTCCAACTGCGTGAAAGTCAGCCAGAACATCACGTCTGCCGAGCTTCCTTGGTCCACCAGAACCCTGTGGACCTTCCTTCCTGCCGTAATCAGCGATATGACTATGGGGTCGTTGTCGTGAGGCACAACGTCCCGAAGATCTTGCTTTGTGAACGTAATGTCCATATCCGGCGAATGGTCCTCAAACATATCCACCGTCATCACAGACCTCGCATACTTCTTCCTCTGCGACGCGGTGCATCAACCACCTGAGAAACCTCCTGCAATGGTGTGGATCTCTCCGTGGGTGGGCATCTCGTGCTGCTGAGCCTCACCACCTGCTGGTTGGGAGCTCGACGCGCCCCCCGTCCTTCTATCCAGCAAGTAATCATTTAGGAACCCGCTCTTGACCAGATCGTCGAGCTGGTATCTTAAAGCCAAGCATGAGTCCACGGTGTGGCCAAAGCCCTGGTGGAACTCGCACTAGGCGTCTGACTTTGGCCCCAACACCTTGTCGCCCACCTTCTCGGGCGCCTTCAGCCTAGCTGATTTATTGGGAATGGCGATCAGGTCCGCCAATCCCATGACAAAGTTGTGCTTTGGCGGGCGATTGTACTCCCGGCGTGCTGGTTGAGGGCGCCCTGGGCCCCTGCCCTTGTTCTTCCTTGGATCATAAGGATGGCGAGTCCTCTGATCCCTCTTGGCCGCCGCTGTCTCCAGCACCCTCTGTGGCTGGATCCTGGTCTGGGCACGTGGCCTAGCGGGAGCCACGCTTCCCCTCTTCTCGGCGACCTCACTTTCATCGGCGATGTGGGCCACCGCAAGTCGCCAGACCTCAGCAAATGTGGCGGGGTGAGCCCTGATCAATGCCTCGCAGAATGGGCCCGACAGCACGCCCTTCTTGAATGCGTAGACCAGCATCTCTCCGTCTTTGGCTGGCGAGCGGACCATCTGCGCCCCAAAACGATTCAGGTAGTCCCTGAGGGACTCTCCCTGATACTGCCTTATGTCGAACAAATCATAAGACACCCTGGGCGGTGCCTTGTTCACTATGTACTGCTCGACGAAGATCTTTGAAAATTGTTGGAAGTTGGTTATGTGACCTGTAGGCAGGCTCACAAACCATTCCAGCACCGTTCCCTGGAGTGTGCTCACGAACATCTTACAATACACAGCATCTGATCCTCCTGACAACATCATCTGCGTATGGAACGTGGTGAGATGTGCCTCAGGATCCTCCACACCGGTAAAAACAGCCTTCACAGGTACCACACTTGTAGGGATAGGCGTGTCTGTAATTGCCTGAGCGAAAGGCAAGGGAAAAACGCGAGGCGACGTTGACGGCGCGACCTCTTCAGCGACTGGGCGCCCTCGCTGCTCCTGAAGAGCTTGGCGCAATTCTTCAGTAACTCTGCTGAGCTCTTCATTCCTGGCCTGAGAGGCGACCAGGTCCTCGTGCATTTTTGCCTGCTCTATGCGCGAGGCTTCCACATTCGCCTGCAGCGAACGCATGATTTCCACCATCTGCGCCATAGTCATGGCGCCTTCAGCAGCAACGGGCGCAACTGGACTTGAACGGTTGCTTCTCATCTTTCTCATGAACTTGACAAATCACAAAGAGTGATGAACAATACCTTCTTCAGCGACGGTCGATTCAGCGATCAATCGGTCAGAACCTCGCGAAACTTCGAAAAACCTCAAGAACACACCTTAACAGAAAATCACAACTCCACCAAGAACCAACGTTTCTTCCGCGAAAATCCAAACGAGCAACAGAACTCAGATCTCACCGATTAAAACTCGCGTAAGCAGCAAAAAACCTCACCTCACCGAACAAAAACTTCAAACGAACGGTGGAAAATGGTTGCACCAGCACACAACCAAACAGAAACCGCAGAAACCTCCAAGAACTCACGCTGTGGATGGGAACAGGTTTTACACGGCCCCACGGTGGGCGCCTGATGATCCTGCCTGTTGACCAAAACGCTGGAGCCTTGCCTCGTCAAACTTGGATCGACTTCTGCGCCGTGTTAGCCTCCGTCCTTCACCGTGATTCACCTCAAGAACCTGCAAAAGACAGAACGGCGCCGCTGCGGCCGATCACGCTTCGACGCCCAAGTCAGTGACTGAACCACCAATTACTAAGAGAAAAACTCAAGAACTCTAAAGGAACCGTGCAAAGTTCTCTCTCAGCGTACTCTCGTTCTCGCAGTTGTAAAGAAGTAATCTAAACGCGTGCGTACCTCAAAGTTTGTTGGAAACTCTTATATACCTGGGCACTTTCTCTTTCCTGGCAGTTACACATCTGGACACGTGGCTCGTATCCAGCTGTACACGTGCCATCATCTGGAGCATCCTTGACTTGGGCGCCACTTCTTACTCTTCAGGATTTTGGCTAAGTGTTACTTATGCACTATGCAACTCAGTGCATAGTTGCCTTGGAGCGTGATCTCTTTTGGGTGGCGAGTTCGGGTGCCTTCGTACACACCTTCCCCGTGGTCTCGCCGGCCGCTTTCATGATCTACTCTTCTTGGTTCACCGTGTACGTTCAAGGGTGCTATCTCCCGAGCTCATCCTCTGGCCCGCTGGGAAAAACTATCTGGCTTCATCTTTGGCGATGTCCCTGCTTCGGCGATCTCTAATCACTTGGTCGCCTGGGTTCACATCTGGCGACTTCATCTTCAACCTGGTGACCGCCGATTTAGGTATGCTGGAGATCGGAGCACGCCAACTTAATAACTGGCGACTACACGAGCCCCCCGACTTCCTTCCCTTATGCCAGCCAGGTGTCCCATCCAACACGCCTATACAATAGCTTGATGCCACGTCATTACTTCCGACTACCAGGGCGGTAGATAACCTAGTTCTCATATCCACTCCGAGCACAAATCCTAGTTGTCTTCACAGCACCCCACAGTGAGCACAAGGCAATTAGGGCAACACAGTTTTAGCCACACAGTTCCAGTCATTGAAATTATCATACAGTTTTCAGTCACATTGGTGTTTCTCGCTAGCTGACTTGATCGTCGGAGTGCAAACGGCCGTGAGGGCGCCCCTTTGTTCTTCTTTTTTCAGGTACTCATAGACGAGGCAGAACGAAGGTGCCCTAGCTCGTGAGGTCAAGCCACGCATAAAGACGACCCAGGTCAACCGGCAGGAACATCTGGCGCCCACCGTGGGGCCGATCTAAACATCGGTTCCACCACACAAGTTTTCAGTTCCAGTTCTCAAAACCCAGATAAGTTGAAAAGATCTTCAGAGAGCCATGACCACCCGACCAGCACGCGCCAGGAGTGAAGAGATGACCCTGCAGCAACTCGTAGGTATGGTGCAAGGGCTGCAGAACGCAATGGCAGCCTCAAAGGTGGAGCAGGAGCGCATGCAGGCAGATCTGGCAGCCTCTCAAGAAAGAAACGACGAGCTCCACCGTGCCAATGAGGAGTTACGCCGTGGATGGCGTAACAGAGACGAGCCTGAGGCCGCATCCCCACCCAGGGAATTCACAACACCGTTTTCACAGGCAATTCTGGAGACAGCGATTCCCAATATGTTCACGGGACCCAAAGCGACCTTCACGGGGGTGGAGGATCCTGAGGCACACCTCACGGCGTTCCACACACAGATGTTGCTGGTAGGCGGTTCAAACGCCGTGAGGTGCAAGCTTTTCATGAGCACCTTGACGGGGATGGCTATGGATTGGTTCATCAGCCTCCCAGAGGGCCACGTCACGTCCTTCGCCCAACTTTCACAACTATTCAGAGAGCAGTATCTAGGCAACAAAACTCCCACCCCAGTCTCATATGATCTTTTCGACGTTAAGCAGTTCCAAGGCGAAACCCTAAAAGAGTACATAAGCCGTTTTGGGGCACAAGTGGTGAAAGTAGGCACCATGGAGGAACCCATGATCGTGTATGCATTCAGGAAGGGGGTACGTCCCGGATCTTTTAGTAAAACGCTCAACTGCAGTCGCCCAAAAACTTTCGCTGAAATAAGGCGATGAGCGGTAGAGCACATTGCCTCAGAAGGTGAGGCATACGAGAAGTGCATGACCGCTGCACCCGCGCGGCCCAAGGCATAGATACGTATGCAACCTGTTAGGGTTCACCAAGTCGCCACGGAGAGAAAACACTTAGACAGGAAGCGCGCCTACGAGCCAAGGAGGACCCAGCCTAGGGGTCGAGCAGAGGAAAGAAGAGAAGGGAACAGGCCACCGAGACACAACTTCGTGATGGAACTCAAAGATCTGATCGCGGTGCCCAACATAGCCGACAGGTTGAGGCCACCGGCGAAGTCTAACAAGATGCTAGGACCCCACAAGGAATCGTGGTGCGAGTTCCACGAAGCATTTGGGCATCATATTAACAATTGTTTAGCGTTGGGTCACCAATTGGACGAACTCGTGAAGAATGGCTTCCTGAAGGACTACTTGGTGGAGAAGCAGACAGGACAATCGTCAGTTCCGCAACCGGCAAGCGGCGAGGGACAACAGCACGAGGTGCCCATCCACGGCGAGGTCCACACCATAGCGGGTGGGTTCTCAGGCGGTGGATGTACGACATCGCAACGCAAGAAGTATGCTAGGTCCATAATGTCATAATCTCGGGCGGTGGAGGCTTTTGAGGATCATTCGCCCGATGTGGACATCACGTTCACCAAAGAAGACCTCAGGGATGTTGTGCCCCACGACAAAGATCCTATCGTGATCTCACTCGTCACGGCGGGAAGGATGGTTCATCGAGCACTGGTCGATCAAGGGAGCTCGGCAGATGTGATGTTCTGGCCAACTTTCGAAAAGTTACAGTTGTCCCCAGACCATCTGAGGCCGTATGGGGGCTGCCTATATGGCTTTGCTGGTGACCAAATGGAGGTCAGGGGGTACATTGAATTAAGAACGACATTCACAGATGTCGCGAACAGAGAAGATCAGGTACCTGGTCGTGAATGCCCCCTCAGCATACAACATCCTGTTAGGAAGGCCAACGCTCAACAGGATAGGAGCTGTGCCCTCCACTAGGCATATGAAGGTCAAACTACCTTCGATGGAAGGGGTGGTTATCACCATCCGCTCTGATCAAAAGGAGGCAAAGAAGTGCTATGAAAACAGCCTCAGAAATAGGCGATCAGTGTGCCATGTAAGCACAACGCCACCCCCTGGTGCAGGTCCCCCTTCAAGTAGGCACAACACTTCAAGTAATCGCTGAGGGGGATGCGGCGATGCCAGATGTGGCGAGCATCGCAGAGATAGAGGAAGAAGGCGACCGCCTGGAGACCACCAGGGAGTCAGGAATCGCAAGGGCGGTCATCGCTAGTGAAAGGAGGCCCCGCCGGTCAAGGATTGGATCGAGAAGGAGATCGGCGGAAAGACATTCAAGCTAGGAAAAACCCTAGATGACGAAACGCGGGATCAGATCGCCAAGGTAATAAGTAGACATCTCGATGCGTTTGCGTGGTCCGCCTCAGATATGCCGGGGATTGATCCCGACCTCTTGTCCCATCGTTTGGCAATGGACCCCCAAGTCAAGCCAGTCCGTCAAAGAAGGAGGAAGTTCAATGAAGAAAAAAGGCAGGCGATTAGGGAGGAAACACAAAAACTCCTATTCGCAGGCCACATCAAGGAAGTGCAGTATCCGGAATGGCTTGCTAATGTTGTGTTGGTAAAGAAGAGCAACGAGAGATGGCGAATGTGCGTCGATTTCACAGATCTGAACAAGGCGTGTCCAAAGGATTCCTACCCTTTGCCCAGCATAGATGCCCTGGTAGACAATGCAGCAGGGTGCAAACTGTTAAGTTTCCTGGATGCCTTCTCGGGTACAACCAGATAAAGATGCACCCCATGGATGAGGAAAAAACTGCCTTCATGACGGAAAGATCGTGCTATTGTTACAGGGTGATGCCCTTTGGGCTGAAGAACGCGGGAGCCACGTATCAGAGGCTAATGGATAAAATGCTCGCGCCCATGCTAGGGAGGAACGTACAAGCTTATGTCGACGACATGGTCGTGACATCCCCGGAAAAGAATCGGCACGTCGCCGATCTAGAGGAACTATTCGCTACAATAGCCAAGTACAGGCTGAAGCTAAACCCCGAGAAGTGCATTTTCGGCGTAGAAGCGGGAAAATTCTTGGGTTTCCTCTTAACCGAAAGAGGAATCGAGGCGAATCCTAATAAGTGTGATGCCATCCTGGCAATGAGAAGCCCTGCCACTGTCAAGGAGGTACAACAGCTTACAGGTTGGATGGCCGCCCTGTCGCGGTTCGTATCTGCCAGTGGGGAGAGGGGCCACCCGTATTTCCAGTGTTTGAAAAGAAATAACAGGTTTGTCTGGACGAGAGAGTGTGAAGAGGCTTTCGTGAAACTCAAGGAGTACTTGGCGAGCCCCCCGGTTCTGTGCAAACCCCAAGTGGGAACGCCCCTCAAGTTATACTTCGTCGTTACTGAAAGGGCGTTGAGCGCGGTGCTCGTACAAGAACAAGATCAAATTTAGAAACCTATCTATTTTGTCAGTAAGGTGTTACAAGGTCCGGAAGTGAGATACCAAGCCTTAGAGAATGCGGCGCTGACGGTCGTGTTTTCAGCGAGAAGGCTACGACATTACTTCCAGAGCTTCGAAGTATGGGTGATGACTGACTTGCCCATCCAAAAGGTTCTAAAGAAACCGGATGTAGCTGGAAGGATGGTAAAATGGGCGGTGGAGTTGTCAGAGTTCGACGTCAAGTACGAACCCCGAGGACCGATTAAAGGGAAAATCTTCGCCGATTTTGTGGTTGAGTTGTCCGCTGAGACGACGCATAATGCCGGAAGCGATGATCGTTGGGTACTCTCGGTTGATGGGTCGTCCAACCAGCTAGGTAGTGGGGCTGGAGTCATTTTGGAAGGACCCAACGATGTGTTAATAGAACAATCCCTGAGGTTTGCCTTTAAAGCCAGCAATAATCAGGCGGAATATGAGGCATTGATTGCCGGTATCCTTTTGGCAAAGGAAATGGGGGCGAAGGCACTGATGGCCAAGAGTGACTCTTTGCTGATCACCGGGCAGGTGACCGGCGAATTCCAGGCCAAGGATCCACAAATGGCGGCTTACCTAGAGTATGTACAGGAGCTGAGAAGTTCTTTTGCCTTGTTCGAAGTGGTGCACGTACCAAGGGAGCAGAATGCCCGAGCTGACTTGCTTGCCAAGCTCACCAGTTCAGGCAAGGGGGGCAGGCAGAGGACTGTTATACAAGAAACTCTAAAGACACCTCGGGCGTTCGCAGCAGACCACCAGGTTCTTCAAGTTTGCAAGTCAACGGAAGGGATAGCAAGGAGTCATCGATCGTTAACTCAGGAAACCTTGAGGGCATCGAGAGTTAGGGCGCACCCAGTGGAAGAAGCGAAGACAACGCGAGTTTGCGCCGTTTACCAACCAGATACATGGATAACACCATACCAGCGGTACATAGCAGACGGCGTCCTCCCAGTAGATCCAACAGAGGCCAGAAAGATAAAGAAAAGCTCCAGCAAGTTCACCTTGATCGATGGGGAGTTGTACAGGTTCAGATTTACACACCCCCTATTAGTATGTGTGCATGGAGAGAAGTGCGTAAGAATTATGACTGAACTCCACGAGGGAATCTGCGGAAGCCACATCGGAGGTTGAGCCCTGGCAACGAGAACTCTCCGCGCGGGCTATTATTGGCCAACCATGAGGGAAGATTGCAAGGAATACGCACAACGTTGCAAACAATGCCAGCAACACGCTGATTGGCACAAAGCGCCCCCAGAAGAGCTAAAGTCAATCTACAGCCCTTGGCCATTTCATACGTGGGGAATCGATATTCTGGGGCCCTTTCCGTTGGCGATCAGGCAAATGAAGTACTTAGTCGTAGCGATCGAGTACTTCACGAAATGGATTGAAGCGGAACCAGTAGCCCAGATCACTGCACACAAGATTCAGAATTTCGTATGGAAGAACATCGTGGGTCGTTTTGGTGTACCCAAGCGTTTGGTATTAGATAATGGGACCCAATTCGCAAGTCACTTATTGAAGAAACTGTGCGAGGATATTGGGACGCAACAAGTGTTTGCTTATGTGGAGCACCCACAAAAGAATGGGCAAGTGGAGTCGGCCAATCGGGTTTTGCTGAGAGGACTGAAGAGGAGGTTGGAGAAAGCCAAGGGGTCTTGGGCTGAGGAAGTCCCCCGCATAGTATGGGCATATCATACTACCGAACAATCGGGATCCCACGAAATCCCCTTTAGCTTGGTATATGGGTGCGACGCGATGATCCCAGTCGAAATCCAGGAAAGCTCGCCAAGATTCCAGAACTTTGTAGCAGAAGACTCGAACGCCGAAAGGAGAATGAATTTGGATTTGCTGGACGAAGTCAGGGAGGAGGCAAGGGTAAAAACCGAAGCAGTAAAAAGAAGAGTGGAACGTAAGTACAACTCCCGGATGAAATCAAGGCGATTCAGAGATGGCAACCTGGTGATGAGGAAGGCCCACCAGTACGAGATGCAGAACAAGCTGTCGCCCAAGTGGATGGGACCGTTCAGAGTAACCGAAGCACTCGGAAACGGTGCTTACCGCCTAGAAACACTGGAAGGAGGGGCGATTCCTCACACTTGGAACGCCACCCATCTCAAGTTTTATTACAGTTGAAACATTGTAAGTAGCAATAAAACAGTTTTTCAAGGGGGCACTCTTTTTCCCTGAAGAGGGTTTTTTAACGAGGTCACCCAATAAAAAGGTTTCAAAAAAGTTAGTAAAGTTTTAAAGTTTCCCAGTTGTTAAGTTTGCATGCTCATCGTTTTTAAGCGTTTGGAAAGAAACTTCATCATCTTTGTTTAATTTAAGGCAAGTTCAGATCACATGCATTCAGTGTAAGGTTTTAAAGCGTAATGTTTAGAACCCTCATCGCCACCTGGCGATCGGAGGTGAAAGTCAAGTTTTAAGTCCTACTCGCCTAGAGCGAGCGTAGGCGAGAACAGATTAAAAGTCCTCCTCGCCTATAGTGAGCGTAGGCGAGAACAGATTAAGAAGTCCTACTCGCCTGGAGCGAGTATAGGCGAGAGTTCAGAACAAGATAATAGTTAAAACCCGGGCGCCTAGTCCTTGAGCAAGGGTTAAGGGATTCCTTCGGGACGCCCCTCCACAAGTATGAATAGCTAGCCCCGGTACCAGATGACAGTTAAAACCCGGGCGCCTAGTCCTTGAGCAGGGGTTAAGGGATTCCTTCGGGACGCCCCCTCCTCAAGTATGAATAGCTAGCCCCGGTACCAGATGAGATTAAAAGTCCTCAGTGCATCCAGGCAGACCCCTGGGCAAGTTGAGGCACAGTAAAAGGTCCTTCTCACCCCGAATGAGTTTGGACAAGAAAAGATTAAAAGGCCCTACTCGCCGCGAACGAGCACGGGCGAGATGAGATTAAAAGACCTATTCGCCGTGAGCTAAAATAGGCGAGATGAGATTGAAAGTCCTTAGTACATCCAGGGAAAAGGTAGCCCCTGGGCAAGTTGAGGCACCAGAGAAAGTCCTTCTCACCCTCGAGTGAGTTCAAGCGAGATGAAACCGAAAAGTCAGGGGTGTTGATAGTCTCAAGTACGATAAAGGAGGGTTGGAGAAGAACTCTGTTCCCTCGAATGAGACACCAATATTGACCTAGTAAGGCCAGTTAAGTTAGAAGTTAAAGGGTGGTAGGAGAGGTTCGCAGAGGGCACCCCACCACCCAAGTCATTGTTCTGAAACTCAGGGAGGTAGAGAAGGATCCGAAAGGCAGCTCTCCTCCCAGATGAGCAAAGATAAAATCAGGAGGTGGCCCCGTGGGGACGTTCTCAGTTAAAAAGAAGGTGGCGTTGCCAGAAGCCCATTGCGCGAAAATGAAACAGAGTAGGATTGCATGGCAAGGGCCCACGTCAGCAAAGTTCCTGGCGACAACGTAGAAATGCCTTTGGCCCTTGGTAGATTGGGCGAGAAAGGGTACAGATATCAAGGTCGACCTAAGCCTTTTTTACCGGGTAAGTGATGTTGTGTTAGATGTTATTGTTTCAAGTTAATCGTTTGTTTAAGTTAAGAAGGCTTGCTGAAAGTTAAGTACCGATTGATACAAAGCACGTTGAGTTTAGGAAAAACCGTGCAGCTAAACAAGTTAATTGCACGACGGATAAGTTAGAAGGATATATATACATATACATGCGCATGAGTATCAAATAGTTCAAACAGAATGAAAAGTACAGACCAAAGTTAAGTACAAGAATTTTCAAGGCGATAAATCGATGGGGGGGACGATCTTGCCATCCACCACCTCATTGTATACAAAAAACTCCGAGAGGTCCAGATCGGGGAATTTGCAAGCAAACTGCTCCAGAGCTGCTCCGAAGCCGGAAGTGAAAACTTGGGCAGCATCGAGCTGAAGCTCGTCAACCTTTGTCTTCAATCCGCGGTTCTCTTCATCGAGCTCGTAAGTTTTCTTCTTGAGATCGGTGTTTTGTTCACGAACTCGCGCAAGCTCCGCAGCAGTTTCGGCTAGTTCCTGGGAAGCTTTGTCCCGATCTTGCTTAAATTTGCCCAGAAGAGTCTCCCTCTCGACAGACCTCTTCTCCAAATTGGCCACCTTCTCGGCATTAGTCACCTTCGCCTCCTTCAGCGTGGCAATTTCTTCCCTTGGAGGGACGATCTTGCTCTCCAACTCGACGGCGTCTTGAAGTTTGTCATGAAGCTTTTTGCGCAGCTCTTTGTTGTCTTTGCGTACGCTCTGGAGCTCGTCCTTGAGGGCATTTTCGACTCGCGAAAACTCGAGACCTTGCATCAACATGTCGCATTTGGTTTTCTCGGCCGCACCTTTCGCGGTGCTTGCCACTTCCTGGTAGACCCGGTTATCAAGCTCGAACTTCTCCAAAGAATCCTTGAGCCCTTCGCCGACGATCTGAGGAAGACAGTCGTCGACCATGGCACTTAGGCGCACGGTAAAGGACTTCAAAGCTTCGTGAAAGCGGCTGGGAGGCTCGAGGTCGCTGCGGGAGGTGGAGGTTGGTGCTCACCGCCACCCTCACAAGGTTGGATTGCGGGGGGAGCTTCGAGGCGTGGTAGTGAGTTGGGAAGCTCTTTGGCGATTTGAATGGAGGCCTGTGTGTCAGCAAGTTGCTCGGGGGCAGCCTCAGCAACCGAAGCGTTTGAAAGTGGAACCTCCCTAGCGGAATCGAATGGGTGGAGGCGCTGGGGGGGTTCTCAACAAAGTTTGGAGCGACACTTTCAATTGCTGGGGGCTCTGCCACTGCCACCCTCTTCCTCTTACAGATTAGCCCATCCTCAGTGGCTTCATCCGTCTCTTCATCAGACACTACCATGGGGGCCTTCCTCTTGGCCTTCTTGAGGGGTAGTTTCTTGTGTTGAGGGGCTGGAAGAGCGGCGGCTGCGGGTGGATCAGCTGGCGGAGACTGGCCTTGGGCGGCGGCGATCTCAGCAACAGAATTCAGAACCGTTTGGGAGCCCGCCGCTAGCTTATGGCGCCTAGCTATGGCCCGTAGCTCAGCTATCTTATTCTTTCCCAGCAACATGTCTGCACAATGGCCCATGATTAGTCCAGTGGTTAACAATGCAAAGAAAGATGAGTAATGAAAGACAAACACATAGGGAAAGCTAAAATTACACACAAGACAAAGAATCAAAGGTTGCATGACACAAGTGTAAGTTGAGAAAGCTCAAGGACAAACCTATATGGACGTCTAGCTGGCTTTCATGAAACTCATAAGAAATAATGGAGGAGGTGGGGAGAACCACGTTGCAGGAAGCGACTCCTTTCCAAAAATTGCACAAATCCTTGTCAAGGGCCCCCATCTTTTCCGGTCCCCTGGCCTTCCTGAAACTTGACTCCTTCTTCCCCTGTTTCACCCAGTACAAGGGGAACCCGTCGAGAAGAGAAGGGTCTTGATTGCTGCAGCACACACGTACGAACTTCCCCTTCCAATCCTTGTAGGATTGCTGGAAGATGGAAAGAATGGACCTCCCGGCGATCCCATTAAGGCTAACCCATAGACGATCGCCTGGGTTCTTCGCCTCAAACAGATACAGGAATACGTCCACAGAGGCCGGGAGCCCCAAGTGGGCGCAAATAATCTGGTAAGCTCGCACGAACGCCCAGCTGTTGGGATGGAGCTGGGCGGGAGCAATGTCGAGCTCGGTCAAGAGCTCCCTCTCAAAACGCGTAAAGGGAACCCGAAGTTTGACCTTCTTAAACGTGGTGGTGTAGATGAAGCAGAAGGGGGTGCCGTCGCTCCCCTGGTCATCAGTGCAAATTGGCTCACCAGGAGGACAAGGCCGCACAACCACTTTATCAGCATGCTCTTTGCTGAAGGAGAGGTTTGCCTTGTCACCCTCTTGAGGCGAATAACGTTAAGGTCGGAGTTGATGGAGGAGGTCTCGCCCAACAAGGTTGCGGAGGCCCACGGATATAACCGCTTGTAATCCCACACTGGTTTGTGGTGGGTTTGGTTGCGGTTGGCTACGGTAAGAGGACGCGGGTCTCGCGACTCGTTCGGAGGAAGCATTGGGACCCCTTGGGGGGTTGCGAGAAGAAGAGGGGTTGGCCCTACGGGTTTTCGCCGGAGGGTTGCGAGGAGATGGAGGAGGGTTTGGTGTGAGTTTTGAACGAGTCATCGAGAAAGCTGCAAGAAGATGAAAAGGGATGAGTTTTCGTAAACAGAAAGACTTGACAGAAGAAGAGAAGAGGGAAGAACAAGGGGGGCTCGCAGAGAAAGGTCCAGAAACCCTAAACGCAGAAAAGAGGAAAACGAAGCAGAGAAACATCCCACAACGTATGCTCCAGACAAGTATTGGATGATGCAAATCGATCAAAAGGCAGCAAATACCAGTAAGAGTGATAAAAAAGGTACCTTTAGAGGATCGAAGGAGCGTACAGCAAATGGGGTATCGAAGAAGTCGAAGAGTCCACCAGGGCGTTTCGAGAGTGTGAAAGTAGGAAGAAGATAATGGAAGAGTGGAGTGGCGCGAGAGTTTTAATAATTTCGAACGTTACAAGAAGCGCAAGCGACAAGAAACGTTGGCCGTTGATGAGTCCACGTGTCAGCTCGCGAAAGGGGGTTGGTGAAGTGTCAAATCAGTAGATGACCCGGGCATTAGCACGCGAAGCCACGTAGATTGCCGAAGTTTAACTCGTTTTCTTTACCAGAAAAATCACAGCCCGTGTACCGATCAGGTCATCAAGAGCAACGACGCGACCAAGAAGTACGCATGGTCGCCGATCGCAAGGATGGCGGTCTGCAACACACAAGACCGTCGGTTGTGTCGTCGCTGAAGTGAAAGACCAGGCGGTCCGACATCGTTACAAGCAACACATCGCCAACATTTCCAAAAAGCTCGAAGCAAAGATGCTGGAGGTTCAAATAAGAAGGCTCAAACGAACGAGCATCCCTCACAAATACGAAGGCCAAGCAAAGCCATAAGTGAAATGATCGAAAGCAGGGTGTGCACTGTAGCCCAAAGGGAAGGAGTGGGGAGGCGAGTAAATGCTATCTAAGGAATTCACGCCAAACATAACGAGGGGGAATATTGGGAGTAGCGCGTGCGGCATAGCAAGGAACGCAAGCATGCAAAAATAAGTTGGACAACATTCAACGTAAAGAAAAACGTAAAGCCAGCGTTAGGGTTACAGACGGAGTTTATAACAGTTGCAAGATGAAAATATAATCCTATACACATCCTAATGTTTGCACGGGAAGCGAAAACATATCACTCATCAGTGGCCCCCAGAGTTTGAGCAATACGACGAAGAAGCCCCGTCTCCGAACCTCAAAGCCTGGGTCAGCAGTGTCCTCTGATGATCGTTTACCTTCGAACCTACGTAAAAAAGGAGTAAAGTACAGTAAGAGACAGACATGAAATAAAGTATTTCCAAGCAAAATCATACAAGAAATCCGACAAAAACAGAGAGTAGGAGGGTCATAAGGAAAGCCTCACGCACATATATATTTTTCCAGAAGCTCGGCATTATACTCTAAGCTTATTAAGGCAGTCGCGTCAAAACCTCCAACACCCGCCAGGATCTTGCAAGCTTCCTGATCCCTTGAAGACAGCTTCTTAAGGGGCTTATATTTCAAGGCTCTGGCGTTATTTGTCCAATACAAAGGAAAGACGTCCAAAGCAGAAGGCACCAGACTGGAACAACACACCTTGAAGAACCTGCCTTTCCACCCTGTGAAGGTTTGTTGGTGTTCCGACCAGGTAGTCGGGAGTGATGACGTGGCAGCAAGCGATAATATAGGCGTGTTAAGTGGGACATCTGGCTGACAGAAGGGAAGTACATCGGGAAGTCTGTGTAGTCGCCAAGTGATGGCTTGGCGTTCTCCGATCTCTAGTATGTGTAACCGGCGGTCACCAGGCTTACGTCATAGTCGCCGTATGAGTGTTATGGGAGACCAGGTGGTTAGAGATCGCCGAAGGGGGGACATCGCCGAAGGATCAGGGAGGCTTGTTTAGGGCCTTCAAGGAGTACGAGTACGAAGGACGAAGTTATCAGATGATCTTTCCCTAGCCAGAGGTTGAGGCAAAGGAAACAGTTTACCAGAACATGCATGATGTGCAAGTAATGCAGATCGTGATAGCGGCAGGCGAGACCACAGAGAAGGTGTGCATGGTGACACCCCGTGCTCGCCACTAGAAGAGATCGCGCTCCAAGGCAGCTATGCACCGAGTTACTCCTTGCATGGGTAACTTAGTCGAACAGCCTGAAGAGTAGAAGTGACGCTCAAGTAGAGGACGCTCCAGATGGTGACACGTGTACAGCTGGATGCGAGCCACGTGTCCAGAGGTGTAACTGTCAGGAGAGAGAAAATGCACAGGTATATAAGGAATTCTAACGAACTTCTGAGGTACGCGTGTTTAGAACACTTCTTTACGCTTTTGAGAACACTTGAGTACGTTGAGAGTACGGTGGATTGAGGTTTTTTACCGTTCGTTCGGAGTTTTGATCGGTAGGTTGAAGTTTTTCTCTGTTCGTTTGAGCTCTTGTTCGGTGAGTTGAAGTTTTTCGCTGTTTGTACGAGTTTCAATCAGTAAATCGAAGACTTTACCGTTCGTTCGTGTTTCTGATCGGTGAATCGGGAGTTTTGGTGGAGAAGCAGTAGGTTCGTGCTGAGATCGCAAGTTTCTGTGGAGGTTTCCGCTGTTTTGATTGCGTTCTTGGAAGTTCTTTGGAATTTACGAGTTTTTGACCGATTGATTGCTGGATCGATCGTTTCGCTGGTGAAGGTTTTGTCCGCTGAAGCTTGATCTGTTGATTTTTCATGAGAAAGATGAGAAGCACACTTCAAGTCCCGTTGTGCCAGCTGCTGCAGAAGGCGCCATGACCATGGCGCAGATGATGGAGATTATGCGTGCGTTGCAGGCAAATGTGGAAGCATCGCGCGTAGAGCAGGCGCAGATGCATGAAGACCTGGTCGCCTCTCAGGCCAGGAATGAAGAGCTCAGCAAAGTCACTGAGGAGTTGCGTCAAGCTCTTCAGGAGCAGAGAGGACGCACAGTTGTTGAAGAGGTTGCGCCGTCATCGCCGCCGCGCGTTTTCCCAATGCCGTTTGCTCAAGCGATCACGGACACGCCGATCCCTGCGAGCGTGGTACCCGTAAAAGCCTCTTTCACTGGCGTGGAGGATCCTGAGGCACATCTCACTACGTTCCACACGCAGATGATGTTGTCAGGAGGCTCAGATGCTGTATATTGCAAGATGTTTGTGAGCACGCTCCAGGGAACAGCGCTGGAATGGTTTGTTAGCCTGCCTACAGGTCACATAACCAATTTCTAGCAGTTTTCGAAACTTTTCGTCAACCAGTACATTGTGAACAAGGCGCCACCTAGGGTGTCTTATGACTTGTTCGACGTAAGGCAGTACCAGGGAGAGTCCCTCAGGGACTATTTGAATCGCTTTTGAGCACAGATGGTCCGCTCGCCTGCAAAAGACGAGGAGATGTTGGTATACACCTTCAAAAAGGGCGTGCTGCTGGGACCTTTTTGTGAGGCGCTGATTAGAGCCCACCCCGCCACGTTTGCTGAAGTTAGGCGAGAAGAGAGGGAGCGTGGCCCCTGCTAGGCCACGAGCCTAGACTAGAATCCAGCCGCAGAGGGTGCTGGAGAAGATGGCGGCCAAGAAGGATCAAAGGACTCGGCATCCTTACGATCCAAAGAAAAACAATGGAAGGGGCCCAGGGCGCCCCAGTGATGTGATTCCAATATCCACATAGAACAAGATTCTTGACATTTTTAGGAATCACCTTGAGCTGGAAAATATAGAGGCACTTTTCTTAGAGTTGGATCATGGTTCTAAGTCAAGAACTCACCAATAACAAGTACCAAATCCCAAACTCATTTGGATGAACCAAATATTGTCAAATTGAATCAACAAAGGAAATTAAAAAGAAAAGACTGAACAGAATTAAACCAAAAATCAATTGTACCGAACAGAATTAATAAACAAAACAGAATATAGGTGCTGGAAATTGGAAGAACCGAAACTAAAACAACTCAAAACACAAGGCAACATGAACAATTGAAGAAGAAGAAAGGAAGGAGAAGAGAATGCTCATGAAGATGGAAGAATGGTTGGATGATCACGCCACTAGAAGTATGGATGCTCCTAGATGAGTGTGCAAGCCGCCACTTGAGGAAACCATGGTCCTTCAAGATAAGACTAGAGTAGAAGGCTCAAAAGCTCTCCAAATGCTCACTCCAATTTTGAGTATAGTTTCTTTAGATAAATTCAAATCTGAATTTTACAAGGAAGGCACCTCTATTTATAGCCTAAGGTGCTGAAAAAAAGAAAGCTAAAACAATTCAAAATTCCCTCCAAATCAAACTAGAACCGGCGCCTATTTGCCAAGCAAGGAAGGTGTGATCCTTTCCTTCACTTTGGCACCCCCTATTCTACTCCTACACCTATCTACTAATACACCCCCCTAAAGCTCCTAACTAAAGCCTAAAAGATGCTATAACAAAAGAGGTTTCTAAAGTTTCCCTCTAAGCACCTTCAACTAAAGAAACTACAAAAAGAGAAAATAAATGTCCTCTAGCTCCCAAAGCTTTGAACATGCTTCTTGTAATCCTTTGAGGTGGACTTTGACCTCCATGGGCGTCCTCCATTTGTGCCTCCACCTCTTCTTGAGCTTGATGAGTGGCCTCCATGTTCTCTTGAGCTTGATCTCCATCACCCAGGGAGTTCAATCGCCCAACCAAAGTACAAGTTTGTCATGGGGTTGGCGGATCTGATTGCCATTCCCAACATAGCAGCCAGGCTTAAAGCGCCTGAGAAAGTGGGCGACAAGGTGTTAGGACCAAAACCAAACGCCTGGTGTGAGTTCCACCAGAGTTTTGGTCACACCGTTGATTCGTGTTTGGCCCTGGGTTACCAGCTTGACGACCTGGTCAAAAGCGGTTTCTTGAATGATTACCTGCTGGACAAGAGGACGGGAGGTGCGTCGAGCTCTTAGCCGGCGAGTAGTGAGGGTCAGCAGCATGAGATGCCCACTCTTGGCGAGATCCACACCATCGCTGGAGGTTTCTCGGGTGGTGGATGCACTGCATCACAGAGGAAGAAATATGCAAGGTCTGTGATGACGGTGGACATGTTCGAGGATCACTCGCCAGATGAGGACATTACGTTCACAAAGGAGGATCTTAGGGACGTTGTGCCTCACGACAACGATCCCATAGTTATCTCGCTCGTCACGGCGGGAAGGAAAGTCCACCGGGTACTGGTGGACCAAGGAAGCTCGGCAGATGTTATGTTCTGGCCGACTTTCACGCAGTTGCAACTACCCCTTGACCAGCTAAGGCCCTATGGAGGATGCTTATACGGGTTCGCTGGCGACCAGGTGGAGGTCAGGGGGTACATCGAGTTGAGAACTACGTTCACAAACGAGGCGGCCTCGAGGACGGAAAAAATAAAGTACCTCGTCGTAAATGCCCCCTCAGCATATAACATTCTGTTGGGGAGACCAACCCTCAACAAAATAGGAGCTGTGCCCTTAACCAGGCACATGAAGGTTAAGTTGCCATCAATGGAGGGAGTGGTGATCACCATCAGATCTGACCAGAAGGAGGCGAAGAAGTGCTATGAAAATAGCCTCAAGAATAAAAGGTCAGTAAGTTACATCACCACGACGCCGCCTCCCGGTGTGAAGCCCAGGCCAACAGAATGGTGGGTTGTTGATGCGGCGATGGAAGTGGCCGCCGGAGGCGATGTCACCATGATAGATGCTGAGGCTGAGGGAGAGAGCGCCGGACGGGCAGAAGAAGCGAGAAACCGCCCAGAGGAAGCGAGGGAGTCGGGAATCGCCAGGGCGGTGATCGCCAGGGAAACCAGGCCCAAACCCGTCGAGGAGTGGCTCGAGAGGGAGATCGGGGGCAAGGTCTTCAAGCTGGGAAGATCTTTGGAGGGTGAGCTCCAAGACCAGATCGCCAAGGTGATAAAACGACATCTGGATGCTTTTGCATGGTTTGCTTCAGACATGCCGGGAATTGACCCCGACTTCTTGTGTCACCATTTGGCAATGGACACACAAGTCAGACCAGTGTGACAGAGAAGAAGGAAGTTTAATGAGGAGAGGAGATAGGCGATTAGGGATGAAACGTAGAAACTCCTCGCCGTAGGCCATATTAGGTAGGTCCAGTACCTTGAATGGTTAGCTAATGTCGTACTGGTGAAGAAGAGCAACGGGAAGTGGCGCATGTGCGTCGACTTCACAGACCTGAACAAGGCTTGTCCAAAGGATTCATACCCTTTGCCAAGTATAGATGCCCTGGTCGACAGTGCAGCAGGGTGCAAGTTGCTGAGTTTTCTGGACGCCTTCTCGGGGTACAACCAGATAAAGATGCATCCCATGGATGAAGAAAAAACTGCCTTCATGGCTGAGAGATCGTGCTACTGCTACAAGGTGATGCTTTTCGGGCTGAAGAATGCGGGGGCCACGTACCAAAGACTGATGGATAAGGTACTTGCACCAATGCTGGGAAGGAATGTGCAAGCGTACGTAGATGATATGGTCGTGACCTCGTTGGAGACGAGCAAGCACGTCTCGGATCTGGAGGAGTTGTTCACCACGATCGCCAAGTTCAGATTAAAGCTAAACCCCGAGAAGTGCATTTTTGGCGTGGAGGCAGGGAAATTCTTGGGTTTCCTCTTAACTGAAAGAGGAATAGAGGAAAATCCTGATAAGTGTGCTGCCATCTTGGCGATGAGGAGCCCGACTACCGTGAAGGAGGTGCAGCAGCTTACAGGTCGGATGGCCGCCCTGTCTCGTTTCGTATCAGCTAGTGGAGAGAAGGGCCATCCGTATTTCCAATGTTTGAGGCGAAACAACAAGTTTGTCTGGTCGAAGGAGTGTGAAGAAGCTTTCGTGAAGCTTAAAGAGTACCTGGCGAGCCCGCCGGTTTTGTGCAAACCCTTAGTAGGAACCCCTCTCAGGTTGTATTTTGCTGTGACTGAGAGGGCGGTGAGTGCGCTGCTCGCCCAAGATCGAGACCAGACTCAGAAGCCTATTTATTTCGTCAGCAAAGTGTTACAAGGCCCGGAGGTAAGGTATCAGGCCTTGGAGAAAGCTGCACTGGCCGTAGTATTTTCGGCGAGGAGGTTGCGCCACTATTTTCACAGCTTTACAGTGCTGGTGATGACCGACTTGCCCATCCAGAAAGTCCTGAAGAAACCTAATGTAGCTGGGAGAATGGTGAAGTGGGCGGTGGAACTGTCGGAGTTCGACATTAAATATGAGCCCCGAGGACCGATCAAGGGGCAGATTTTTGATGATTTCATGGTCGAGCTCTCGTCGGAAGCAGCACGAGTTGAGGGGGACGATTTTCGTTGGGTGCTTTCGGTGGACGGATCGTCTAACCAGCAGGGTAGCGGTGCTGGAGTCATTCTAGAAGGGCCCAACGGCGTGCTGATAGAACAATCCCTGAGATTTGCTTTTAAAGCCAACAACAATCAAGCAGAATATGAGGCGCTGATCGCCAGAATCTTGTTGGCTAAGGATATGGCGGCTAGGGTGTTAATGGCCAAGAGTGACTCATTGTTAGTCACGGGACAAGTAACAGGCGAGTTCCAGGCCAAGGATCCACAAATGGCGGCTTACTTGGAGTATGTGCAGGAGTTGAAGGGCTCCTTTGCCTCGTTCGAAGTGGTGCATGTGCCCAGAGAGCAAAATGCCCGAGCAGACTTGCTAGCCAAGCTCGCCAGTTCGGGCAAGGGGGGTAGGCAGAGGACAGTGATCCAAGAAACTCTAAAGACGCCTAGAGCATTTGTGGCAGACCACCTGGTTCTGCAGATAAGCAAGTCGACGGAGAAAGCAGCGAGGAGTCACAGGTCCTTGACCCAGGAGACCTTGAGATCACCAAGAATAAGAGCATGTCGGGGGGAGAGGGCGAACATGACGCAGGTCTGCGCTACGCATGAGCCAGACACATGGATAACGCAATACCAGCGCTGCCTGGCAGATGGCCTTCTCCCGCTGGATCCGACGGAGGCTAGGAAGATAAAGAAGAACTCTAGCAAGTTCACCATGATCGATGGCGAGCTGTACAGGGGGTTTACACACCCACTCCTAGAATGTGTGCACGGAGAAAAATGCACTAGAATTATGGCCGAGCTCCATGAAGGTATATGTGGAAGTCACGTCGGGGGTCGAGCTCTGGCTGCAAGAACTCTCCGCGCAGGTTATTACTGGCCAACGATGAGGGAGGACTGCAAGAAGTATGCACAGTGTTGCAAACAATGTCAGTAGCATGCCGATTGGCACAAGGCGCCTCCAGAAGAGCTGAAGTCAATTTACAGCCCTTGGCCGTTTCATACTTGGGGAATTGACATTCTGGGACCTTTCCCATTGGCGGTCAGGCAGATGAAATACTTGGTGGTGGCGATTGAATACTTCACCAAGTGGATCGAAGCGGAACCAGTAGCCCAGATCACCGCACACAAGATCGAGAGCTTTGTATGGAAGAACATCGTGTGCCGGTTTGGTGTGCCTAAGCGCCTGGTGTCGGACAATGGGACTCAGTTTGCAAGTCACCTACTGAAGAAGTTGTGCGAAGAGGTGGGAATACAGCAGGTGTTTGCATTCGTCGAGCACCCGCAGACAAATGGCCAAGTAGAGTCTGCCAATCGGGTGTTGCTGAGAGGTTTGAAGAGAAGGCTGGAGAAAGCTAAGGGATCGTGGGCTGAGGAGGTACCCCGCATAGTTTGGGCGTACCATACCACCGAGCAGTTAGGAACCCACGAGACCCCGTTCAGCTTGGTCTATGGATGTGATGCAATGATTCCAGTTGAAATCCAGGAGAGCTTGCCGAGATTCCAGAACTTTGTGGTGGAGGACTCGAACGAAGAAAGAAGGTTGAATCTGGATTTACTAGATGAGGTCAGGGAGGAGGCAAGGGTAAAGGCCGAGGCAGTGAAAAGGAGGATTGAGCGAAGGTATAACTCGAAGGTGATGCCAAGGCAGTTTAGAGAGGGCGACCTGGTGATGAGGAAGGCCCATCAGTACGAGATGGAGAACAAGTTATCGCCTAAGTGGACAGGACCGTTTAGAATAACCGAGGTGCTCGGGAACGGCGCCTACCGCTTAGAGACGTTAGAAGGAGGGGCGATTCCTCGCACCTGGAACGCCACACACCTCAAGTTATATTACAGTTAAAGCTTTGTAAGTAAAAACGAACATGAAGAGATTTACAAGCTTTCTGTTAAAACAGTTTGAAGGGGGCACTCTTTTTTCCCTAAGGAGGGTTTTTAATGAGGCCACCCAATAAAGAAGAGTTTTCAAAGATTAAAGCTTCTAAGATTGCATGCTTGTTGTTTCGAAAGTTTTTTTTTTAAAAAAAAGACCTTATCACTCGTATGTGATTCAAGGCAAGTTCAAAAGTTATGCTGCATGCTTTCTAAATAAAAGTTTAAAGTCCCCATCGTCTTTCGGCGATTGGCGGCACCAGTTAAAAGTTTTAAAGTCCCCATCGCCTTTCGGCGATCGGCGGCAGTAATTAAAGTTTTAAAGTCCTCATCGTCTTTCGGCGATCGGAGGCACCAGTGATGATTAAAGACCTCAACGCTCTCGTGCGTCTTGAGGCAAGAAAAGAAAAAGACCTCCTCGCCCTCGAGCGAGTGCAGGCGAGAAAGAGTAAAAGACCTCCTCGCCTATGAGCAAGCGAAGGCGAGAAAGAGAAAAGGTCCTCAGTGCATCCAGGGGGAGGAGATGTACACCCTGGGCAAGTTGAGGCACCAGATAAAGTCCTCCTCGACTTTGAGCGAGCGCAGGCAAGATAAAGTCCTCCTCGACTTTGAGCGAGTGCAGGCAAGATAAAGTCCTCCTCGACTTTGAGCGAGTGCAGGCAAGAGAAAGTCCTTCTCACCTCCAAGTGAGTTCAGGCAAGAAAAAGTCCTTCTCGCCTTTGAGCGAGTTCAGGCAAGATGAAGTCCTCCTCGCCCTTGAGCGAGCGCAGGCGAGAATGAAAGAAGTCCTCCTCGCCTTGAGCGAGCGCAGGCGAGAACAGATTGAAAGACCTCTCTGCACAAGCAGATGGAGGCAAGGTTAAAAGTCCTCAGTGCATCCAGGGGGGAGGAGATGTACGCCCTGGGCAAGTTGAGGCACCAGAAAAATTCGTTCTCACCTCAGAGTGAGTTCAGGTAAGATGAACTGAAAAGTCAGGGGTGTTCGTGACCTTAAACGGCGGGAAGGGAAGGAAAACGCCTTTCCCCCTTTAAGTGAAACATCAATATTGACTTAGTAAGACCAGAGAAAGCTTCCACGCTTGTAGGCGGTGTGAAGACAGATAAAATCCTTCTCGTCTTGAACGAGTTCAAGTATGGTGTGAAGGGTGAAAGAAGTTAAAAGGATAGCTAAGGTAGGTTCAAAGAGAACACCTCGCTATCCAGCTCATTGTTCTGAAACTCAGGGAGGTAGAGAAGGACCCAAAAGGCGCCTCTACCCCCAGATAAGGGAACAATAGTCAAGTTATGAAGGCAAAGAAAGTTCACATCGCTAGAACCCTACGGCGATCAGAAGAATTCCAGGCGATGACGGGAGTAAAGGCTAACCTTGCCGGGCAGATCAGGTAAACTGTATTGTGATACCAGTTTAAGTTAAAACCTGCTGCCTAGTAAGTAGCTTGTGTTGAGGTTTATTGCCTTAAGTTTGCAAGTTGTATTAAATGTCATCGTTTGAGAGTTAATAGTTGCTCAAGTTTTACTTTGAGTTAACAGTTTGATAAATTGTTATAAGATTAACAGTTCGTTCAAGTTCAAAGCAGTGAGTAAACGGTTAAGCCCGAGGAATCGCTGAGTTAATTTGTTTAAGCAAGTTTCACCGGTTATATTGATTAACCACACAGCGAGTAAGAAGTATTCAAAGAGAAGTATCAGAAAACAGCTTTTCAGCGTTGAAAGTTATACAAAAGTGGCTATTCAAGTTTGAACACGAATGTGATCAAGTACATAAGCAGAAGTGATCCTGCCTGTTGACCGGGACGCAAGAACCTTGCCTCGTCAAACCTGGATCGACTTCTGCACCGTGTTAGCCTCCGTCCTTCACCGCGATTCACCTCAAGAACCTGCAAAAGACAGAACGATGCCGCTGCGGCCGATCACGCTCTGACGCCCAAGTCAGCGACTGAACCACCAATTACTAAGAGAAAACTCAAGAACTCTAAGGAACCGTGCAAAATTCTCTCTCAGCGTACTCAAGACTCGCAAGCGTAAAGAAACAATCTAAACGTGTGTACCTCAGAAGTTCGTTAGAATCTCTTATATACAAGTGCACTTTCTCTCTCCTGACAGTTACACATCTGGACACGTGGCTCGCATCCAGCTGTACACGTGTCACCATTTAGAGCATCCTTGACTTGGGCGCCATTTCTTACTCTTCAGGGTTTTGGCTAAGTTACTTATGCATGACACAACTCAGTGCATAGTTGCCTTGGAGCGTGATCTCTTCTGGGTGGCGAGTTCGGGTGCCTTCGTACACACCTTCCCTGTGGTCTCGCTGGCCGCCTTCATGATCTACTCTTCTTGCTTCACCGTGTATGTTCAGGTGAGCTATCTCCTGAGCTCATCCTCTGGCCAGCTGGGAATGACTATCTGACTTCATCTTCGGCGATGTCCTTGTTTTGGCGATCTCTAATCACTTGGTCGCCTGGGTTCACATCTGGCGACTTCATCTTCACCCCGGTGACCACCGGTTTTGGTATGCTGGAGATCGGAGCACGCCAACTTAACAACCGGCGACTACACGAGCCTCCCGACTTCCTTCCCTTCTGCCAGCCAGGTGTCCTGTCCAACACGCCTATATAATAGCTTGATGCCACGTCATCACTCCCGACTACCAGGGCGGTACAAGAAGAATTACATATAAAGCTTGTACAAGCAAAAATGAGCGCCAAGTTTAAAAAACAAGGTGATGGAGGGAGGCAGCTAGTCTTCAGAGGGCACGATCTTCCCATCCACCACCTTGTTGCAGATTGATACCATGGAGAGGTCGAGCTCGGGGTATTGGTATGTGACTTGCTCCAAAGCGGCGTCGAATCCGACGGCAAGGACTTGGGCGGAGCTTTGCTCGAGCCACTAGTACAAAATTTGAAAACAACGACTATTTATTTAGTGCGGCTTTGCGTTTAAACGCATTTGTAAAAAACGCGGTGGCATTTTTGTAATTAAATTGATTTACAAATGCGGTTCTAGGGTAAGACCGCATTTGTAAATCAATTAAAATGAATTACAACTGCGGTCATAGTAAAGACCGCATTTGTAATTCATTCTGAATTGAATTACAAATGCGGTCTTTACCCTAGAACCGCATTTGTAAATCAATTTTACCCTAAAAATAGAAGCGCGCCACTGGTTTTCACTTTCACTTTCGTCTTCTCCGCTCTTCGTTTCAACGTTCTCAGCTGTCTCCGCTTTGCATTGTAAGTTTCAGCTCTCTCTGCTTCAACGTTTGTTTTCGTTTTCGTTTTTGTCATTGTCATTATTCACTTCCTTGGCATTGTCATTTCGTTTCCTTACTCGTTTTCTGCATATAGGTGGTTACTGTTCTATTGGTTCTCTGGTTTTTTCTGCTCCGCCACCGCCACTGCTTCCGTCACCGCCACTGCTTCCGCCACCGCCTTCGCCTACGTCTCCGATCACCATCAACCTAAAGGTTGGTGTTGTATTTATTTAATATTTTGAATTTATATTTAAAATTTTGAATTCATATTTAATATTTTGAATTTTTATTTTTCTGTATTATAATATATATTTAATTAATAACTAATATAACTTGGAATGTATATAACTAATAACTAATAATTTATATATTTGTGTGTATTTTGAATTTTTGTATTATATAATTTCTATTTTCTTAAATTTATATTATATATAAATTCTATTTTTGTAATTATTTTTATTTTTTGCACTTTCTCTTTGCATATCTTTCTTTTTTTCCCTGGCATCATTTATTTTTTATAATTGTCACTTTAAACTACTTTTACTTAAATAAAAATGAATATGATATTAATCTTTATGGAATTATAATTCTATAGTGTATTAAACTTTGTTCTAGAATTTTAATTTTAGAAGTGAAATATTTAGTTAGTTGTTAATTACATTTTAATAAAAGTTTTATGTTATGTTAGTTATTGTTACTTTTAGAATAGAAATATCGTGTTTGGATTGAGTCCGGGGGTGTTCGACCCTCGGCAAATGTGTGAGATTGAAGAGAATACTAATTATTAGAAAATCCTAACTATATTCCAGAATATATAATGGATCGAAGTTGGATTAATGCTGTTCGTATAAGTGATGAGTACGAAAGGGGAGTAGAGGAATTTATACAATTTGCACAGCGTAACGCGATTATTAGTGGTCATGATGGAGCAAAGATCAGGTGTTCGTGCGTTAACTGTTTGAATGGAAGGATACTGGATGTGAATATCATGAGGGAACACCTGCTATGTGATGGGTTTCTTCGATCTTATACAACTTGGACATGGCATGGTGAATTATTAAATTTACCACGTGTTTCCGTAACTGAAGAATATGTGGGTTCTACCATGGATGAAGCAGTACACGATGATGGAGATGATGATCGATTGGAGGACATGATTCGTGATGTGGGAGCTGAGTGTTTTGCAAAAGCGCATGGATATGAAAGTATGTCAAAAGATGCAGAGACTCCTTTGTATCCTGGATCAACTAACTTCACACGGTTGTCGGCGGTGTTAAGATTGATGAATTTGAAGGCAATAAACGGATGGACTGATAAAAGCTTCACGGAATTGCTCCAGCTGTTGAAGGATATGCTTCCAGAGGGAAATAGTCTACCTAATCGTAATTACGAGGCCAAAAAGATTCTTTGTCCAATGGGTATGGAGTACAAAAAGATACATGCATGTCCTAATGATTGTATATTATACCGGAAAGATTTTGAATTGTTGAAAAGTTGTCCGAGGTGTGGGTTATCACGTTATAAGTTGAAACAAAAAGATGATGATTCTATTGATGACATGGAAAAGCATGGACCCCCAATGAAGGTTATGTGGTATCTTCCCATCATTCCAAGGATGAAGCGTTTGTTTGCAAACCCAGACGATGCTAAGAATCTTAGATGGCATGCAGATGAGAGGAAATGCGATGGCATGTACCGACATCCAGCTGATTCTATTCAATGGAAGAAATTTGATGATGACTTTCCAGAATTTGGTAAAGAATCAAGAAATATCCGACTTGGTTTAGCTACAGACGGAATGAATCCGTTTGGTAATATGAGTACAAATCACAGTTCATGGCCTGTATTACTAGTTATTTACAACTTACCTCCTGGATTGTGCATGAAGCGAAAATACATGATGTTGTCTATGATGATATCCGGTCCGAAACAACCAGGGAATGATATTGATGTTTATCTAAGTCCCCTAATTGAAGATTTGAAGTTAATGTGGGACCAGGGTGTCGAAGTATTTGACGGATTTGCTAATGAAACTTTCAAGCTTCATGCCATGTTATTTTGCACCATCAATGACTTTCCGGCATATGGTAACTTATCAGGTTATAGTGTTAAGGGTCACAAAGCGTGTCCAATATGCGAAGAAGACACTGCTTCTCAACAATTGAAACATGGAAGGAAAACAGTATATCTTCGGCATCGGAGGTTTCTTAGAAGTCATCATCCTTACCGGAGGTTGAAAAAAGCCTTTAATGGACACCAAGAGGGTAGTGGTCCACCAACTCCATTAACCGGTGTTGAGGTTTACGAAAAGGTAAATAACATAGACCACACCTTCGGCAAGTCCAAAAAAAAGTCATCTGTGACAAATATTTGGAAGAAGAAATCAATCTTCTTTGATCTTCCGTACTGGTCGAGGTTAGAAGTCAGACATTGTATAGATGTAATGCATGTTGAGAAGAATGTGTGTGATAGCTTAATTGGTACACTTCTTAACATTAACGGGAAGACGAAGGATGGTCTAAATGCTCGTTTAGATTTGATTGAGATGAACATACGCGGCGAGTTGGCACCCATACAAATGGGTAAGCGTACATATTTGCCCCCAGCCTGTTACACAATGTCAAAAGATGAAAAAATTAGTTTTTGTCAATGTCTAAAGGGTGTGAAAGTGCCACAAGGACATTCCTCAAATGTGAAGAGTCTAGTGTCAATGCAAGATTTGAAGTTAATTGGGTTGAAGTCTCATGATTGTCACATCTTGATACAACAATTGTTGCCGGTAGCTATCCGTGGGATCTTACCAAAAAATGTTAGACACACCATAACCCGTTTGTGCTCATTCTTCTCTTCCATCTGTTGTAAAGTCATTGATCCCTCAAAACTAGATGAACTTCAAAATGAAATTGTTGTTATCTTGTGTGAATTGGAAATGTTTTTTCCTCCGTCTTTTTTTGACATCATGGTTCATCTAGTGGTGCATCTGGTAAGAGAGGTTAGATTGTGTGGACCAGTGTACTTAAGATGGATGTATCCTGTTGAGCGGTATATGAAAATTTTGAAAGGTTATGTGAAAAATCATTATCGTCTAGAGGCTTCAATGATTGAAAGGTACATAGCTGAAGAAAGTATTGAATTTTGTTCAGAGTACATGACAAAAGCAAATCCAATAGGTGTTCCAGCTAATTCATGGCACCACAGGCGTTCTACAAGTAAATGTTTACGTGGTGTGAATATTGTAAGCAAATCTCGATCAGAAGTCTTGCAAGCACATTTGTATATATTGAATAACACAGATGAAGTTGTACCTTACATAGAAGCTCATAAAGCCATTGTGAAGGCAAATAACCCAAGACAAGCAGAGAAATGGGTCTTGATGGAACATAATAGAACTTTCATGCCTTGGTTTAAAGATGAGGTGTTCAAGGATTCAACGGCATCAGAGACCTTGACTTGGTTGGCTGCTGGATTGAAGTTTGATGTCATTTCATGTACAGCGTACGAAGTGAATAATTGTATATTTTACACGAAGTCCCTGGATGAAAAAAGTACAGTTCAAAATTCTGGTGTTACTCTTGAAGCCGAGTCAATGCAGTTTTCGACTTCGAAAGATACAAATCCAGTACTTGGATTAATGGCATACTATGGGTTTATAGAAGAGATATGGGAGATTGACTACACTAAGTTTTCCGTTCCAGTTTTCAAGTGTAAATGGGTTGATAATAAAAGTGGGGTTAAAATTGATGAATCAGGATTCACACTAGTGGACTTTCGAAAGATAGGGTATCGAGATGAGCCATTTATAATGGTTCAACAAGCATCTCAGGTTTTCTATGTGAAAGATCCTACGTCAGAACATTGGTATGTCGTTTTACACGGGAAAAAACAAGGGGAAGCCATAGATGATATTGAATATGGCGAAACTCGTTCATTCACACCAATGATAACTAATAAAGATGACGATGTACTTGATGATGTACATGCAACCCGTAAAGACCACAGTGAAGGAATTTACATATAAACATTCAACCCACATGTAACATGTAAATAAACATTTATAATTTTATGTATTATTTTTATATGATTTTAATTCGATGCACATTAACTAATGTTTGTTACCTAATTTTTTTAACAGAGACATGGATGACGACCAGACTCCAGTCAGACCTCGATCTGGGCGAGGTAGTAGAGGACGTACTAGATTGAAGCGTATTGCATTGAGACGTGCTGCTGGTGAGAAGACACATGTTGACATTGACGTCAACACTGGAGTGGCTTTTGGTCCTAAGGCAGATGAGTTTATGAGCTATCTTGGAGTTGTTTCTCGTGAAAGGCTCTCCATTTTGATTAATTCATGGGATGAGGTTTCAGAGGTTGATCGGAACATGCTATGGGAGGATGTTCTGGTAAGCTTTACATTATTATTGTTATCATATAATGCTTTTTAATATTGATTAATTAATTTTAATTTCATGATGTTATTTTGCAGGCAAACTTTGACATTCCTGATGTGGAACCGCTTCGATCAAAGATATTATCCAATATCGCACTTAAATTTCGTACCTTTAAGTCAAGACTGACATCGAGATACATTTTTGGCGACCTTAAAGACGAAAATCCATGTTTAAAGTACCAACATATTGATGAAGAGACATGGCGTCTTTTTAGAGAAAGCCGTGAAAATGAGGCTTGGATGGTAAGTGAAGTAACTTTTTTGTTTATATAACATTAATAAGTTTATCTTATTTACTTCAGTTTGTTTATTTCAATTATGACAGGATCGTCGGAAGAAAGCTCAAGAGATAGCTTTGAAGAATCTTACCCCGCACGTTATGTCTCGTTCGGGGTATAGAAAACTTGAGCAAACACTGATGGTGGAAAAGGAGAAATCTCAACAGGGGACGTATTCTGAGAATGTGGAAACAGGGGTCACTTCTCCTCCACCACCTTTTCGCCATGAAAAATGGAAGAGGGCCCGAATTAAAAAGTCCGGTGCACCAAGTTCCGAGCAATCCGGGGTTATAATCGAAAAAATTGTAAGTTATTTTTGTTATTTTCAATTTTTTTAAAGCATTAATTATATTAATGATTGAAAATATGATTTTTGTGTACTCTTGCAGGATTCCTTGGAATCCGACGGTACATTTGTTGCTGAAGGTCGTCACGATATCCTGGTTGAAGCAATTGGACGACCTGAACACTCTGGTCGTGTTCGTGCCGCTGGACAAGGGGTCGGAATTAAACTTTTTTTGGAGTTTCAGAACGACAGTCATCCTCCTCCTCCAAGAAGGAAACTCAAATGAAGACTAAGTTACGTGAAGAAATAATGGAGGAGATGAGAAAGGAGACTGATTTGATGTGGCTGGAGATGAAAAAGGAGAATGATCGAATGCGACAAGAGTTTCTATCGCAACAAGTTTGTGCTGAGCCGATTGAACCCCTTGTTAGTCCCACTCCCAAGAGCACAAAGGGGAGTTGTGCGGCTCCTCCAACATCAGGGGATGATATCAATGGGCAGACAGAGGATTGTGAGCTACTGGTAGTGGGCGGCAAACTTCCTCGGGTGGTGGCACTTGGAAAAGTCTATAAAAACGCCACCACCTTACATAGCGTTCCTCTCTCCCCTGATGTGGCGAAGGTAACTGTTGAAAAAGTACGATTTCCTGATGCTCGTGTTCCACTACCTTCAGATGAGGTAACCACTGTGGCCGATGCATTTCAGACATTCGTTGCCTGGCCCAGAGAGCTCATTCGATCTATGCCCGAACCTCATGTAATAATTTCGTTTCATTATATTATTTTTTATTTATATTTATATATTACATATAATTTAATACAAATGTTGTATATCTTGTAGGAACCTTTTCAGCCACCAACTTCGAAAAAGAAGCGTGAGGTTCCAGTTGACGATCCTATGGCTTCCCTACGTCTCATTGCTAGTCAGATTGGCAATGATCCTTTTCCAGTTCCGTGGGATAATACATTTTTTCAAATCAACACTGAACTGCCACTGATGATTTACAACACAGATTTATCAGAATTTATATCTGGGAACCAGGAGCTCAATATAAGTATAATTCAATTTTTTATGATGTAAGTATCTTTACCTATTATTCAATTTACTTTATGTTAAATTATTATTGATTATGCTTTAACTAAAAACTTGTAGGTTTTTGCATAGAGTCTGTATCACTGAGGGGAAGGAAAATATGTATGGATTCGTAGATCCTGCATATACTAATCCCGTTGGACCAAACTCAACTGAGACTCAAGCATACATCACTAACATCCTGGAAAAAGAGGGAAGACAAATTTATTTATGCCCTTACATTAATGAGTAAGTTTAATTATATGTCATCAATTATTATTATTTCATGTTTTAAATATTTACTAACTCTTTTCAATGATCATATAGGCATCATTGGCAGTTACTTGTCTTATCAATGGTTGATAAGACTGCTGTGTGGTTCTGTTCCCTACACAAGAAGATGCCCACAAAATTTAAGGATATCATTGATACGTAAGTATAGTATAAACTTAACTTTGTATATGTTACTAATTAACCATCTACTAACGAGGTTTTTTGTATTAACCAGTTCATGGCGTGGATATAACATCCTAAAAGGTCGATCCAGTTCAAATAATTTGAACTACATAAGAGTAAAGGTTTGTAATTTTTTTCTTTCTCTATTATCATTGTTTATCAATATACTAACATATTACTTTTTATTGAATTATATAGTGTAATAAACAACCAGGAAGCTATGAGTGTGGCTATTACATTATGCAATGGATGATTACCATTATAAGACTAGGTGTTAAAACTGGTTGGAAGGAGGTATATTTTAAATCATTTTTATAATTCTTGAACATATATATATCTAGAAACTAATTTATGTCAACTTTGCAATGCAGTTATTCACAGAAGAAACACCAATGAGTGAGGAAGGCATTTCATATGTTAGAGATTCTTGGTCCACATACTTCATTAATTTTTATAACTCTAGCATAAGTAAACAACATTAGTGGTTTTATTATATGTAATTTGATCACTTGTAAATGTACATTTTGATGATTTCAATTGGTTACTACATTTTTGTATTTGTCTGGCTGGGTTTAATCATTATGCAGGTTATTTAAATATATGGTTTCTGCACAAAACAGGATGTACCAAAAAAAAAAAACACTATTTACAAATGCGGTCATTTACCAAGACCGCATTTGTAAATAGTGAATTCGCATTTACAAATGCGGTCTTAGTAAATGACCGCATTTGTAAATAGTGATTTATGAATGCGGTTTTTACCAAGACCGCATTCATAAATCCTAAACCCCAAACCCACTCCCTAATTCAGAATAATATACAAATGCGGTTATCTAAAATGACCGCATTTGTAAATGTGATTTATGAATGCGGTCATAGGACCGCATTTGTAAATTCCAGATTTACAAATGCGTGTTGATCAAATGCGGTTCTATGACCGCATTTGTAAATTTAAAATAGTCGCATTTGTTTAACTTATCTGCACTAGTGAGCTCTTGTGTTTGTTTCTTCAACTCGTCGGTTTGTTTCTTCTGCTCTTCGGTTTCCTCACGAGCCCGAGCAAGCTCTTCAGCAGCCTTTTTGTTTTCGTCCCGAGCCTGAGCTAGCTCTGCAGCAATCTTCGTGGCTTCCTCTCGAGCTACAGCGAGCTCAGCAATGGCATCATCCCTCTCCTTTTCAACCTTCCCAAGGAGCACCTCCCGATCTGCTGACCTTTTTTCAAGGTTTTCCACCCTGGTCGCATCTGCTTTCATTGCAGCCTCCAAGTTGGCCACCTTGAGCCTGTAAGGGACCAGTTTGCTCTCCAACTCGATCTTCTCTTGAGCTTGGAGGTGCAGTTTTTGGCGCAGATCGGAGGCCTCCTTACGCGCGCCCCTTAGCTCAACGTCCATGGCGTCTTCCAGCCTTGAATGGTCGATCTCCGCCATCATCAGGTTGCAAGAAAGCTTTTCCGCCTCAATTCTTATCAGGCGGTTTGACTCCTTAAGCGCTGAGTTCTCCTCTTGGAGCTTCTTGAGGGAGTCCTTCACGGCTTTCGATACAATTGAGGGGAGATCGTCCGCCATCATCTTCAGCTTGGCTGTGAAGGGCCCCAAGATCTCTTCGATGGAGGGTGGGAGGCTTGAGGTTGTTGCTGGTGGAGGTGCTGGAGGAGCTTGGTGCTGACTTTCACCACCACCCTCTTGAGTTAGTAGAGCAAGGGGGGCTTCTTGGCGTGGTGGTGAGGTTGGAGATTCGGTTATGAGTATTGGCGAGTTGTGAGCACCCTCATCTCCTCCTGGTGCGGCCCCAGCAATAGAGGTGGTTGAAGGAGGACCCTCTCCAGCAGATACGAACGGTGTGGAGGTGCTTGGAGGGTTCTCTAAGAAGTTGGGGTCGCTGCTTTCAACCACGGGGGGTGCGACAGCCAAGGGTGTTGCTTGGACTGGTTGTGTTGGAGCTGGAGGTGAGGGCAGTGTTGGTGTTGGGAGTGCAGGTGGTGAAGAGGGAGCCACCCTTGTTCTCTTGGTGACGAGGCCATCCTCAGTCGCCTCATCATCCTCTTCTTCCTGTACCACCTGAGGAGTCTTCCTCTTAGGTTTCCTCAGAACTAGTTTCTTTCTTTGTGGGGCGGGTAGTGCCCCCGAAGGAGTTGGGCCTTGGGGAGGAGTCTTGCCTTGAGCAACGGCGATCTCCACTACCGAGTTGGGCACGATTTGGGAGCCCGCCGCCAGCTTGTGAGATCGGGCGATCGCCCTCAGTTCTGCTAGTTTCCCTTTTCCCAACATGAAGTCTGCACAAGATGAAAAATAGATGAGTATGCCCCAAGGCAGAAGCAAGATATACAAGTATATGCACACAGAAATAGCACAAGCAAATAACACATGGATGAATAATCAAGACCAATACATAACAAGCAGAACGCCAAAGAGGGAGTGGTAGAAACCCTAAGATAGTTCCAACACAAAACGAAAGTCTTGGTGTTGAGGTGAGGGCTAACCTATGTGAGCTTCAAGTTGGCCCTCGGAGAACTCGAAGGAGATGATTGAGGCAGTGGGAAAGGCGACGTTGGCAGCAGCCACACTCTTCCAGAAGAGGCAAAGATCTTTATCTAGCTCGCCTATGTTGTCGGGACTCCTTGGCCTCCTAAAGCATTCCTTGGATTCTTTGTTCCCCTTGTGTACCCAGTACAAGGGGAAGCCGTCGAGCAGTGAGGGGTCTTGCTCGTTTGGGCGCACCTTGACGAACTTTCCTTTCCAGTATTTGTAAGATTGCTGGAAGATCGAGAGGATTGACCTTCTAGCAATCCCGTTTAAGCTAATCCAGAGGCGATCTCCGGGATTCTTAGCCTCGAACAGGAATAGAAAGACATCCACTGAAGCCGGCAGCCCCAGGTGTGCGCAGATGATTTGGAACGCCCTTATAAACGCCCAGCTGTTGGGATGAAGCTGGGCGGGGGCGATATCGAGCTCGGTTAGCAACTCTCTCTCGAAACGAGTAAAGGGAAGCCTAAGCTTCACTTTCTTGAAGAAGGTGGCGTAGAGGAAGCAGAACAACTCGCCGTTGTTCCCTTTATCGTCCGCGCAAATCGGCTCACCCGGGAAGCAGGGCAGCACGGCCACCTTGCTATCATGCTCCTTGTGGAAGGAGAGGTCGGACTAGTCTCCTTTCCTTAGTCGGAGCACGCCCAACTCAGTGTTTATTGAAGAAGTCTCTTTTAGCAAAGTTGGGGTGACCCAAGGGTAGAGCTCCTTGTAGTCTTGTGGGGGAAGGGAGGCTCCTCCGGCGACTGGTGGAGTTGCCTGAGTGGGATTGGCGTGAGAAGAAGTAGGCCTCTCAGCCTGGTTAGAAGGAGCACCAGATGCTCGTGGTTGGTTGCGCGCTGGTGGAGGATTTGCCCCAGGAGCAACCCTACGCGCTTGGGGTGGAGGGTTTCGCGACGAAGAAGGAGGGTTAGCGGTGGACTTTGTGTGAGCCATCGCAAGAACTGCAAGGAAAAAAGAAAAGGGATGAAACGAAGATCATAGAGAACTACTCGATTAAGGACGAAGGAGGAAGAACGAACGAACAAGAGTTCGCTGGGATAAACGTTACGAGGAACGAAGTCTTAGGTCACGAGAAAAGGAGAAAAGGAAAAAAACAGCCCACAACGTATGCTTCAGACAGATAATGGATGATGCAAACCGATTAAAATGCAGCAAATATCCATAGAAGGAGTAAAAGGGTTACCTTTTTATGATCGGATGAGTGTTGAAGAAAGTTGGAGATTGAGAGTGACGAGAAGCTTCGTGGTTCGCAGAGAAAATACTTAGAACGTTTGAGAGTGCAGAAAAATGATGGAACAGTGGAAGCGCAAAGGGTTTAAGGGTTTTTCGAACGTTTTCGGAAACGCAAACGACAATTGAAGATGACCGTTGATGAAGCCACGTGTCGCGCGATTAAAAAAGGGGGTTTGGTGGAGCGTCAGAAAGGCAGAGGGTACGGACGTACGGAAATCCGTACCAGTGCCACGTAGATCGACGATGACGTGACCTCTTAGTCTTTTCGCTGGACAAGTCTCAGCTTAAGACTGGGGGGCTTGTGTACCGACCAGGTAGTCGGGAGTGATGACGTGGCAGCAAGCGATAATATAAGCGTGTTAAGCGGGACATCTGGCTGACAGAAGGGAAGTACACCGGGAAGTCTGTGTAGTCGCCAAGTGATGGCTTGGCGTTCTCCGATCTCTAGTATGTGCAACCGGCGGTCACCAGGCTTACGTCATAGTCGCCGTATGAGAGTTATGGGAGACCAGGTGGTTAGAGATCGCCGAAGGGGGGACATCGCCGAAGGATCAGGGAGGCTTGTTTAGGGCCTTCAAGGAGTACGAGTACGAAGGACGAAGTTATCAGATGATCTTTCCCTAGCCAGAGGTCGAGGCAAAGGAAACAGTTTACCAGAACATGCATGATGTGCAAGTAATGCAGATCGTGATAGCGGCAGGCGAGACCACAGAGAAGGTGTGCATGGTGACACCCCGTGCTCGCCACTAGAAGAGATCGCGCTCCAAGGCAGCTATGCACCGAGTTACTCCTTGCATGGGTAACTTAGTCGAACAGCCTGAAGAGTAGAAGTGACGCTCAAGTAGAGGACGCTCCAGATGGTGACACGTGTACAACTGGATGCGAGCCACGTGTCCAGAGGTGTAACCGTCAGGAGAGAGAAAATGCACAGGTATATAAGGAATTCTAACGAACTTCTGAGGTACGCGTGTTTAGAACACTTCTTTACGCTTTTGAGAACACTTGAGTACGCTTAGAGAACATTTGAACGGTTCCTTGAGTTTTAGCTTTTCTCTCTTAGTATTTGGTGATTCCGTCACTGACTTGAGCGTCGGAGCGCGATCGGCCGCAGCGGCGCCACTCTGTCTTTTTCAGGTTCTTGCGGAGAATCGAGGTGTGAAGGACGGAAGCTAACATGGTGCGAAGCTGATCGAGAGAAGATACCTTTGACGTGGCAAGACTCTTGCACTCGAGTCAACCGGTAGGATCAGTTGGAAAGGGGTCAAAAGAATCCTACCGGGAACGTTGTTGAGAGTCACCCAGAGGTTGTTTCTCTGCCTCTTCACCTCAAAGAAGTGTAGGAAGATGTCTACAGAGGGTACACATCCAAGGAAGCCAAACAGAATGTCAAAGGCCTTAACGAAGGCCACACTGTTATGATACAGTTGGGTTGGGGCAGTGTTCATCTTTGTCAGCAGTTCCCTCTCGAACCTAGAAAAGGGGAGGCGCACGCCAACGCGCTTAAAAACCACCTGATAAAAATAGAAAAAGGGGACCCATCGTTGGCCCGTTCGTCTCCGCAAACCGGCTCCCCAAGGGTGCAGGGAAGCACGACGATATCATCGTCATGCCTCTTTGCGAAGGCATGACGATCATAAGAACACTCTTCCCCCACGTGTTCCCTCAGGGCCTTGGTGGAAAGTAGGCTAGAGCATTCGTCAAGAAGTTCACTCGAGGCCCAGGGGTAAAGATCCTTGTGACCCACTCTGGAGGAGGAAGGGTTGGTAGACATTTCAGTACGTAGCTGTCAGTGAAAAAACTGAAGGTCAAGGAAGAAGGGTCTAGCAGCAGAATAGAAGGAAAGTTTGCAAGGAAAAAACGCGGAACAAGGAGTTCTTGAGGAGAAGATGAATATCGCAAGAAAGATGCGAAAGAAGTAAAGACAGTGAGTTAAGGTACGGGGTGTCAAAGATTCGAGCGTCACAGTTGAAACAGTAAAGGACGTTAAGACGTCTTACGATTGAGCCACGTGTCATGAGATGAAGGTACGAACTGAAGTGTCACCTCTCTCGTTCAGAGAATATCACATCGTCAGAGTCCTTGAGGGTACGTCGTGCCGGCGACGCGGAAATGTCACATCAACCGATCGGGGAGTGACATGAAATCGTCGCGAGGGCAACAGGGGCGAGGCCTTAGCCTTTTCGCTGAAGCAAGCCATCAGCTTAAGACTGGGGGGCTTGTGTACCATCCCGGGGTGATCAACAAAAGGTCAAAGTCAAAGTCAACTCACAGAAGGACGTCGCCCCAATAAGACATCGCCTGAGGCATTTCGTAGAGAAAAGGGCCCACACGATGGAATAACCCTAAGTGGGGTGGCGGCGCTGTGGGACCCTCCGCACAGAATAAACGATCAAGTCAAAGGGGCACGTGACAATGCCCACGTGCTCATTAAAGATCTCCAAGCAAGGCTGCATGCATGACACGTGATTAATTAGGGCACCCAAATAGTATGATGGCGCGAGAAATACAGTGCCTAAGTTAGAGCCCAAGTGGCCGCAAGGTTATTCATTGCACTCTAGATAAGGGAAGTCCATGGGCCAGATACGCTAAGATCCTAAGGATAGCGGTGCAAGGACCTTCTCCAAGGAACCCTAGATAATAGCAGCAACACAAAGGTAAACCCTAGTTTTTCACCTATGTAAAGGGCACAAAGAACCCTAGTAAGGTACGCTTTTTCACAGTTACACAGGTTTTAACCTAATTCTCATATCCACTCAGAGCACAAACCCTAGTTGTCTTCACAGCACCCCACAGTGAGCACAAGGCAATTACGGCAACACAGTTTTAGCCACACAGTTCCAGTCATTGAAATTGTCATACAGTTTTCAGTCACATTGGTGTTTCTCGCTAGCTGACTTGATCGTCGGAGTGCAAACGGCCGCGAGGGCGCCCCTTTGTTCTTCTTTTTTCAGGTACTCATAGACGAGGCAGAACGATGGTGCCCTAGCTCGTGAGGTCAAGCCACGCATAAAGACGACCCAGGTCAACCGGCAGGAACAATTGTCATCCCCAACATAGCGGAGAGATTGAAGATACCCGCTAAGACTGACAAGAAGTTAGGGCCTAACAAGAACGCCTGGTGCGAGTTCCACCAAGCGTTTGGCCATCCCATACGCAACTGCTTGGCCTTGGGACACCAATTGGATGAGCTGGTGAAGAATGGTTTCCTGAAGGACTACATGGTGGAGTCGCAGGGAACCCAGAACTTGACAACGTCAGGAGAAGATCAGGGGCACGAGATACCTGTGCATGGCGAAATTTACACAATTTTGGAGGGTTTCTCAGGAGGAGGGTGCACTGCTTCTCAGCGGAATAAGTATGCATGAGCAGTAATGTCAGTAGAGGCGCAAGAGGCATACGAGACTCTTGACGTCGATCTTGTCTTCACTAAGGCTGACCTTCGAGATGTTGTCCCCCACGACAATTACCAGTGGTGATCTCAGTAGTGACCGCAGGGATAAATGTACACCGCGTATTGATGGACCAGGGAAGATCGGCAAACGTGATGTTCTGGATGACCTTGAACAAGCTGTAGTTGTCCCCTGATCAACTGAGGCCTTATTCTGGCTGTTTGTACGGCTTCGCGGGAGACCAGGTGGAGGTGCGTGGGCACTTAGAGCTGAGGACCACCTTCACAGATGGTGCCGCGTCCCGCATGGAGAACATCAGGTACCTCGTCGTCAATACCCCCTCCGCGTATAACATACTGTTGGGTAGACCTACGCTTAACAGGTTGAGGGCGGTGGCTAAGAGGTGCTACGAAAATAGCCTCAAGACCGAGAGAGGGGTGTTCATGGTCACCACCAGGGTACCAAGTGAAGAAGGGGTCGCCCCTGCAGAGATCGCCCGGGAGAGGTGACCCGATCCAGTAGGAGAAGTCCTGGAGAGGGAGATTGGAGGCAAGACGTTCAAGCTTGGCAAATCACTAGGCCAAGCAACACAGGACTAGATCGCCGAGGTTATAGCACGACATTTGGATGCCTTTGCATGGTCCGCCTCGGACATGTCAGGCATAGACCCTGACTTCCTGTGCCACCGCCTCACCATGGACCCCAAGGTCCGGCCTGTCCGCCAGAGAAGAAGGAAGTTCAACGAAGAGAGGCGGCAGGTCATAAAAGAAGAGACAAAGAAGCTGCTGAGCGCCGACCACATAAGGGAGATCCAGTACCCTGAGTGCTTGGCAAACATGGTCTTAGTGAAGAAGGCCAATGGGAAGTGGAGGATGTGTGTCGACTTCACGGACCTCAACAAAGCTTTCCCGAAGGACTCATACCCTCTACCAAGCATCGACGCCTTGGTGGACAGTGCCATGGGCTGTAGGATGCTCAACTTCTTGGATGCTTTTTATGGTTACAACCAGAATAAGATGCATCCCAGGGACAAATGCAAGACAACGTTCATGACAGAGCTGTCTTGCTACTGTTACACAGTGATGCTCTTTGGGCTGAAGAATGTGGGCACCACCTACCCGAGGCTGATGGACAGATTGCTCACACCCATGATAGGGTGAAACGTGCAAGCCTACGTGGACATGGTGGTTACCTCACAGGTGAAAGATCAACACGTGGCTGATTTAAAAGAGCTATTTATGAAAATAACTAAGTACATACTGAAGCTGAACCCCGAGAAGTGCGTGTTTAGGGTGGAAACAGGTAAATTCTTGGGTTTCTTACTCACCAAGCGCGGGATAGAGGTGAACCTCGAGAAGTATGCTGCAATACTTGCAATGAGAAGCCCAATCTCAGTGAAGGAGGTGCAACATTTGACAGGGCGGATGGCCGCTCTGTCTAGATTTGTATGAGCTGGAGGAGACAAGGTGATGTGAACCAAGAACATGATTTGGACACATTTATGAGTTGGAATATGAATAGGCACCTTTAGAATTGGATCAAGATTCTTTACCCATTCAAGAACTTAATCAAGAACACAAGAACCAAGCCAAACTCACATAGAAACCCATTTTTTCAACATATGAACCGAATGAAACAAGGAAAGAAAGCCAATGCACCGATTAAAACTTCAACAAACACATTTAGAACCACAAGAACAGCAAACTCATGCAAACTACCAAATATAATCACTAACTAAACAAGTTCTACCGATTGAAACAACAAGAAACAACAAAGACATGTTTTAGAGTTTGATTTGGAATGGGTATGGAAGAAGAAGATGAGAAGGACAAGGAAACTTATGTGGTTGGAGCTCTTGGAATTGTGCACGCCACTTGAAGGATGGTTGGCTTCAAGATGAGTGTTGTTGCTGCCACTTGAGAGCCCAAGAGATCCCCTAAGATAAGACTAGAAAAGGAGAAGACACAAGCCTCTCACACTCACTCACCAATTTGGTAGAGATTCCTTTCTAAAAACTCAATTTCAAACTTGTTATTTCAAAGACCCAAGCACCCCTTTTATAATGGAGAGGACCGGTCACAAATGTACAAAAGAGAAGGAGCTTGAAAGGTTACTTTCTAGTTCCCTCTAAACTAGCGCCTAAGCCATAAAGGAATGGAAATAGTTATTTCTTCTATCCTTTTCCTAAATTAGCGCCTAAGGTGCTATACAAACGGAGGTGTCTTTTTGGTTTCCCTCTTTAACACCTTCCTAAACACTACTCCTATATTATTTACAAATTTATACAAAAGAAATTACAAAGAGAGATATTAATTGGAGCCCATTCTTGAATGCTTGTAGTCTTTTTTGGGCTTGGTCCTCTCTTTATTTAATTCTTCTTTATTTTTTAGAAGACTAGAAGGAAGAACTTTAAATGCTTGGGTGGATGGCCTCTTCCTCCATTATTGAAATCCTCTTCTACTTGATCTCCATCATGCTCCCCGAGTTAGAGAGAATTCGTCCACGAATTCAGAATCCCTGTATATAACAAAGTTAGTTTACTATCAAAATTAACAGGTGAATAAGAAAAAGGAAAACATGACTTAGAATTTGTAAGCAGTGGGTGTTCAGAAAAGGAGGTCCTATAGACATACCAAGTTGGAAAACATTGTTTGGAAATGATGATATTTTTTGTTAAAAATCCTTTTAAAAGGTGAAAACCGTTAGGAGGTATGTAAAAATCATCCCTAACATTTTGTAACCAAATAGGAACCTTGTGTAATGAAAAAGATAAAGAAGAAGAATACCTTTGAGGCTCAAGTTGAGCCATAACATGAGTCAACATGATTAATTTAGTGGATAAAATATTGTGACTCGGTTTATTACTTACTTCTTTTGCTTTCTCATTTTCTCTTTTAGATTTCATTTTTATTTGGTCCTCATGAACCTCTTGTGGAGAGAGGGGTTTTAAGGTAACTTTGCGCCCTTGGAAGGAAAAAGACATTGTATTGGATAGGCCATCATGTAAAACATGTCTATCATATTGTCAAGGCCTTCCTAAAAGAACATGAGTTGCTTCCATGGACACAACATCACATAAAACCTCATCTTTATACTTTCCTATTGCAAATTTAATGAAGACTTGTTTGTTAACCATGATTTCACCTTCGTCACTAAGCCATTGCAATTTATAGGGCTTGGTATGAGAGATAGTGCGTAAGGCTAACTTCTCCACAACTCTTGTACTAGCCACATTAGTGCAACTACCCCCATCAATAATCAAGGAACATAACTTGTTGGTGATAAGACAACGAGTGTGGTAAATATTTTCTCTTTGGGTATCAGCCAAAGGTTTTGGAATTGTTCCCAACAGTCGCCTTGTCATCAATAAGTCACCTTCACAAGGACTTTCGCTCTCAATCTCACTTGGGGATCTAGAAGGTGAGGAATGTCTAGAGTTTTCAGAATCATGCTCAGTAACCACTACCCCATCATGTATAAATATATTTCGTTTAGAAGGGAAATTAGAAGCTGTGTGACCATATCCTAAGCATTTAAAACATTTCTTACTAGACGATTTGGTTGGTGATTTAGGATTAGAAGTTCAAGGCTTAGAATCTCTAGTTTTGAAAGATGATTCTTGAGGAGGATACTTTGAAAAAGATTAGTTTTTATTCTTCCAAGAGTTGTTGTAGTAGTCATCATTTTGAGTATTTTTGAAAGCATTTTTCTTTGAAATTTGAGTTTCAACCTTGATGGCAAGATGAACCAAATTTTGTAAAGATGAATACTCATGAAGTTCCACAACATTTTGAATATCCCTCTTAAGACCACTCATAAACCTAGCCATTTTAGCTTTCTCATTTTCATGCATATCTATCCTAATTAAAAGCGTGTCTAATTCCTTGAAATATGCATCCACACTTAGCGTGCCTTGGTGAAGCCTTTGGAGCTTCAACAATAGGTCTTTCCTAAAGTGTGGTGGAACAAATCTATTGCGCATACACTCTTTTAAATTGTCCCAAGAAACCACGGGAGGTCTCTTGTTTAGCCCAATGTCCATAAGAGTTTTATGCCACCATTGCATGGCATAGTCTAAAAATTCTAAAGAGGCTAATCTAACCCTTTGGTCTTCTTGGACCTCATGTACATGAGAGATTTGTTCACATTTAGCCTCCCAACCTAAATACATATTAGGATCAGTATCCCCACTAAAACTAGGCAATTTTACAATTGGAAAATAAGGCTTTGCCACATTTTGGCGCCCATCTTCATGATGATGCCTATCTCCATGATGGTGATGATGCCTCCTCCTTCTATGTTCTTCTTCATGGCCGTGAGCATTGGAGGAACTCCTTGAAGAATGTCTATGAGCATGGTGGCTTCCATGGGTGGAATTTGATGACCTATCATGATTCATGTTCCCGCCTGTTGACGTAACATATTTGTGCGTCTCTGTTGACTTCGCTTCCAAGAACCCTTCGCTCCCACGTTTCCTTCCTCCGGTTGAACCACCTGAAAACAGAGAAACAAAGGGCACCCTCGCTGTCGTTTGCACTCCGACGGTCAAGTCAGTATCTCGGGAAATGAACACCAAACTCACACTCTTAGATCACTGTGTGTTCTTTCTCACTCTGTTCACTCTCAGAAATGCGTAACTTGCACTAACGAAAGCGTAGAGTGTTCTGTGAAAATTTCAAAACGTACCTTAGTTATGTCTGTTGTCAACCTTATATACCTTTGGTGTTATTGCCCTTCTATTTTGCTATGACTTAGGCATTCTGTAGCCGCATCTTAGCGATACTAACGCCCAGACTTAGGGCCATCCAGTGTGTAAGACTACCTTGCCGTAGTGCAACTGGCGCGGAATGACTGCTTGGGTGCCAACTCATGCACCCAATCTATGAGTCATCCGCCCTAGGAGTCCCCTACCTTCCTCACGTGCTATGCATGTAGATCACCCTCTGGGACGTGACCCTCTTATTGGTCGTCTCTGTTGCAGTGGCTCTCTAACGGTGGTGTGTACTGCCGCGTTCCTACACCTCATGCACAGATTCCTTGTGAGTTGGGCCTCTCCCTACTGGTAACTGGGGGTGTGGCTTGAAAACCACCTTTCTTTATCTATCTTTACTGTTTGAGGTACCTAGGCCCGAGGCCTCCACGCCCTGCTTCTGTGCCGCCTCCTCCACGGTCACCCCTACCCGTGGACATAAGGAGACACTTCCATGGTCTGCTATGCTTTCCAGGGGTCCGCCTTCGGGGTCCCATCATGTTGACTTTGGTCAACGCCCGAGGACCGTACGGTACAATTCATTTCAAGCCTTTGTAATCTTTCCTCCAACTTTTTCATAGCTTCATCCTTTTGTGCAAGGGAGCGTTTTGCCTCTTTTAATTCACTAAGAATAAACGCTTTATGAGGAGAGTGTGGTTTGGAAGATTCACCACTTGAATATGTAGCCATTAGAAAAAGAAAACAACAAACACAAAGAACAAACAATTTCAAGAAAAACAAGGTTAGAAAATGGAACAATTATGGTGCTGTAATGAAAATTAAAAAGACACTCAAAGCACTCCAAGAAAGAATACTTCCCTCAACCAATCTGCTCTTGGGGTTTTGGTAACTCTCAAATGAAATATGTCAAAGCAAAGCACTCTCTCTTAGAGCCAATACACCACAAAACTTAAAGAACAATGAAAGACAATCAAGAAAAGGTGTAAACAAGAAAGGACTATATCAAAAGGAATACAAAATATATGAAAATATCAAAGAATAGTGAAGAAAAGACAATCAAGAAAAATAAGGTACTCAATGAAAAGATGGCACAAAAAAGAAACCTAGAGAAAAATACTAGAGTAGATGAAGAAAACAAAAACAGAACTACTGGAATTTTATGTAAACTGTGCGTGACTTTTATAGATTTATCTGGAACTAAAGAATTCAAACTTGATCCTGCTTGTTGACCGGAGTGCGATCTCTACTGAAACTGGCGAGTTAGGGCCTTCATACACCTTCCCTATGGTCTCGCCGGCCGCCTTCATAATCTGCTTCTCCTTCATCTTCGGCGATGTGCTTGTTCTGGCGATCTCCGACTGCTTGGTCGCCTGAGTCTGCATCTGGCGACTCCATCCTCAACCTGGCGATCGCCTATTCTGGTAAACTGGAAGTCGGAACACGCCAACTTAACAATCGGCGACTACACGTGCCTCCCGACTTCCTTCTTAACTGCCAACCTGGCGCCTTGTCAACACGCCTACACTGTAGCAAGGTGCCACGTCATCATACCCGACCACCAGGGCGGTACACAAGCCCCCCAGTCTTAAGCGAAGACTTGTCTAGCGAAAAGACTGAAAGAGCCTTCGTTAACACCGGTCTACGTGGCACTGACGCAGAATTCCAAGCGATAGTACTTTCTGCTGCTCTGACGCTCCACCAAACCCTTCGCTCATCGTTCGACACGTGGCTTTCATCAACGGCTATCTTCATCTGCCGTTAGCGCTTCCCAAAACTATTTCGAAAACCCTTAAACCCATTACGTTCCACTGTTCCATCACTTTCTTCGTGCTTGCAAAACGCTCTAACTTCCCTCTGCGAAACTCTCGACGCTCTTCAACGTTCCAGATCTCCATCTTCCTCCCTCGTCTCCCTGATCATTGAAAGGTAATTACTTTCCTTCATCTGCTGGGTTTCCTTGCATTTTCACCGATTTGCATCATCCTGTAACTGCCTGGTGCATACGCTGTGGGTCGTTTCTCCATTTCTCTTCTGCGTAACTTAGGGCTTTGCCGATTGTCGCAACGAACTCACATTCGTTCGTCGTTTCACCTTCCTTCCATGACCGAGTCAGCCTCTGTAACCCCCTGATTGTTTTTCCTTTCTTCTTCCTTTGCAGTTGCCATCATGACTCGCACAAAGATCACCTCGAACCGCCCTCCATCAGCACGAAACCCTTCTTCACAAGCGCACTGATGGAGATCAAGCCCAAGAGAACATGGAGGCCACTCATCAAGCTCAAGAAGAGGTGGAGGCACAAATAGAGGACGCCCATGGAGGTCAAAGTCCACCTCAAAGGATTACAAGAAGCATGTTCAAAGCCTTGGGAGCTAGAGGACATTTATTTTCTCTTTTTGTAGTGTCTTTAGTTGAAGGTGCTTAGAGGGAAACCTTAGAAACCTCTTTTGTTATAGCATCTTTTAGGTTTTAAATAGGACCTTTAGGGGGGTGTATTAGTAGATAGGTGTAGGAGTAGAATAGGGGGTGCCAAAGTGAAGGAAGGGATCACACCTTCCTTGCTTAGGCAATTAGCGCCGGTTCTAGTGGCTTTTGGAGGGAATTTTGAATTGTTTAGCTTTCATTTTTCAGCACCTTAGGCTATAAATAGAGGTGCCTTCCTTGTAAATTTCAGATTTGAATTTTATCTAAAGAAACTATACTCAAAATTGGAGTGAGCATTTGGAGAGCTTTGAGCTTCTTCTCTAGTCTTATCTTGAAGGACCATGGTTTCCTCAAGTGGTGGCTTCCACACTCATCTAGGAGCATCCATTCTTCTAGTGGCGTGATCATCCAACCATTCCTCCATCTTCATGAGCATTCTCTTCTCCTTCCTTTCTTCTTCTTCAATTTGTTCATGTTATCTTGTGTTTTGAGTTGTCTAGCTTTCGGTTTTTCTATTTTCAGCACCTATATTCTGTTTTGTTTTTAAATTCTGTTCGGCTCTTTTGTTTTAAGTTCAATTCTGTTCGGTTTCTTCTTTTCATTCTCCTTTGTTGATTCAATTTGACAATATTTGGTTCATCCAAATGAGTTTGAGAATTGGTACTTGTTTTGGTGAGTTCTTGATTTTAGAACCATGATCCAACTTCTAAGAAAGTGCCTCTATATTTTCCAGCTCAAGGTGATTCCTCAAAGTGTCAAGAATCTTGTTCTAAGTGGCTATTGGAATCACATCAAGCCTTCTCTCTGCATTCGAGTCTTCCTCTACAAAGTTCTGGAATCTCGGCGAGCTCTCCTGGATCTCCACCGGAATCATGGCGTCACACCCGTAGACCAAGCTAAACGGGGTCTCATGGGTTCCTGACTGCTCGGTGGTGTGGTACGCCCAGACTATACGGGGCACCTCCTCAGCCCAACTTCCCTTGGCTTTCTCAAGCCTTCTCTTCAAACCTCTCAACAACACCCGATTAGCTGATTCCACCTGGCCATTCGTCTGAGGGTGCTCGACGGATGCAAACACTTGTTGAATTCCAACCCCTTCACAAAGCTTCTTCAACAGGTGGCTTGCAAACTGCGTCCCATTATCTGACACCAGGCGCTTAGGCACTCCAAACCGGCACACGATGTTCTTCCATACAAAACCTTCGATCTTGTGTGCGGTGATCTGGGCCACTGGTTCTGCTTCGATCCACTTGGTGAAATACTCAATCGCCACCACCAGGTACTTCATCTGCCTGATCGCCAGTGGGAAAGGTCCCAGGATGTCGATTCCCCAAGTATGAAACGGCCAAGGGCTATAGATCGACTTCAACTCCTCGGGAGGTGCCTTATGCCAATCGGCGTGCTGCTGGCACTGTTTACAGCATTGGGCATACTTCTTGCAATCTTCTCTCATGGATGGCCAATAGTAGCCTGCACGGAGAGTCCTCGCGGCCAGAGCTCGACCCCCGACGTGACTTCCACATATTCATTCGTGGAGCTCTGCCATAATTCTCGTGCACTTCTCGCCGTGTATACATTCCAGGAGTGGGTGAGTGAACCCAAACCTGTACAGATCGCCATCAATCAATGTATACTTGCTGGAATTTTTCTTTACCTTCCTAGCTTCTGTTGGATCCAGCGGGAGGAGACCATCTGCCAAGCACCGCTTGTATTGCGTTATCCAAGTCTCTGGCTCATGGGTGGCGCAGACCTGCATCACGTCCACCTTCTCTCCTCGACATGCTCTAATTCTCGGCAATCTCAGAGTTTCTTGCGTCAAAGACTTATGGCTTCTCGCTGCTCTCTCCGTCGACTTACTTATCTGAAGGACCAGGTGATCTGCTACAAATGCCCTCGGCGTCTTCAGAGTTTCTTGGATCACCGTCCTCTGCCTACCCCCCTTGCCTGAACTGGCGAGCTTAGCAAGCAAGTCAGCTCGGGCATTCTGTTCTCGGGGCACATGTACTACTTCAAAAGAGGCAAAGGAACTCTTCAATTCCTGCACATACGCCAAGTAAGCTGCCATTTGTGGATCTTTAGCCTGGAACTCGCCTGTTACTTGCCCTGTGACTAGCAGCGAGTCACTCTTAGCCATCAGCACCCTAGCTCCCATCTCCTTGGCCAGCAGAATCCCGGCGATCAGCGCCTCATACTCTGCTTGATTGTTGCTGGCTTTGAAGGCAAATCTCAACGATTGTTCGATCAGCACGCCGTTGGGTCCTTCCAATATGACTCCAGCACCGCTACCCTGCTGGTTTGATGATCCATCCACCGAGAGTACCCAACGGAAGTCATCTCCTTCAACCCGCGTCGCCTCTGATGAGAGCTCGACTACAAAATCTGCAAAGATTTGCCCCTTGATCGGGCCTCGAGGCTCATATTTAATGTCAAATTCTGACAACTCCACTGCCCACTTCACCATTCTACCCGCAACATCAGGTTTCTTCAAGACCTTTTGGATGGGCAGGTCAGTCATCACCAGTATTGTGAAACTGTGGAAGTAGTGGCGCAACCTCCTCGCCGAAAACACCACAGCCAGCGCAGCCTTCTCCAGGGCCTGATATCTCGTTTCTGGGCCCTGCAACACCTTGCTCACAAAATAAATAGGCTTCTGAGCCTGATCCTGATCTTGGGCGAGGACCGCGCTCACCGCCCTCTCAGTTACAGCAAAGTACAACCTGAGAGGGATTCCCGCCAGCGGTTTGCACAGAACCGGCGGGCTCGCCAGATACTCCTTCAGCTTGACGAAAGCTTCCTCGCACTCTTTCGTCCAAGCGAACTTGTTATTGCGCCGCAGACACTGAAAATAGGGATGCCCCTTTTCTCCGCTAGCTGACACGAAGTGAGATAGGGCTGCCATCCGACCCGTTAGCTGTTGGACTTCTTTCACCGTAGCCGGGCTTCTCATCGCCAAGATGGCGGCACACTTGTCCGGGTTAGCTTCTATTCCTCTTTCAGTCAAGAGAAAACCCAAAAATTTTCCAGGCTCCACGCCGAAAATGCATTTCTCCGGGTTGAGCTTCAACTTGAACTTGGCGATCGTCGTGAACAATTCTTCCAAGTCTGCAACGTGCTTGCTTTTCTCCTGCGAGGTCACGACCATGTCATCGACGTAAGCTTGCACGTTCCTTCCCAGCATTGGTGCAAGTACTCGATCCATCAGCCTCTGGTACGTGGCCCCCGCGTTCTTCAGCCCAAAGGGCATCACCTTATAGCAGTAGCACGACCTCTCCGTCATGAAGGCTGTTTTCTCTTCATCCATGGGATGCATCTTGATCTGATTATAGCCCGAGAAGGCATCCAGGAAGCTCAGCAGCTTGCACCCTGCAGCACTGTCAACCAGGGCATCAATGCTTGGTAAAGGATACGAATCCTTCGGGCAAGCTTTGTTCAGATCGGTGAAATCGACGCACATGCGCCATTTCCCGTTACTCTTCTTCACCAGTACGACGTTCGCCAACCATTCAGGGTACTGGACTTCCCTGATGTGGCCTGCAGCGAGGAGTTTCTGGGTTTCGTCCCTGATCGCCTGCCTCCTTTCCTCGTTGAACTTCCTTCTCCTTTGTCGCACTGGTCTCACCATGTTGTCCATCGCCAGATGATGGCACAGAAAGTCGGGATCAATCCCGGGCATGTCCGAGGCGGACCATGCAAACGCGTCCAGATGCCGCTCAATCACCTTGGCGATCTGGTCTTGGAGATCGACTTCCAGAGATCTTCCCAGCTTGAAGATTTTCCCTCCGATCTCCTTTTCGAGCCACTGCTCGACAGGTTTGGGCCTGGATTCTCTGGCGATCACCGCCTTGGCGATTCCCAGTTCTCTCGCTTCCTCGGGGCGATTCCGCGCCTCTTCCTCCTCCAGGCCAGCATTCCTTTCCCCCAGCTCTGCGTCTATCATCTCTACATCCCTTCCGGCGGCCTCCTCTGTTACCGGCGGTCTGGGCTTCACACCGGGAGGTGGGGTGGTTGTAACATAGCTCACTGATCTTTTATTTTTCAGGCTATTCTCATAGCACCTTTTCGCTTCTTTCTGATCAAACTTTATCGTGATCACCACCCCTTCCATTGACGGCAGCTTCACCTTCACGTGCCGAGTCGATGGAATGGCGCCTATCCTGTTAAGAGTGGGCCTACCCAACAGGATGTTATACGCTGAGGGGGCGTTTACAATGAGGTACTTGATTTTCTCCGTCCTCGACCCAGCCTCGTCTGTAAACGTGGTTCTCAGCTCAATGTACCCCCTGACCTCCACCTGGTCGCCAGCGAACCCATACAAGCACCCTCCATAGGGCCTTAGCTGGTCAAGGGGCAATTCCAGCTGCGTGAAAGTCGGCCAGAACATCACGTCTGCCGAGCTTCCTTGGTCCACCAGAACTCTGTGGACCTTCCTCCCCGCCGTGATCAACGAAATAACAATGGGATCGTTGTCATGAGGCACGACGTCCCGAAGATCCTGCTTGGTGAACGTAATGTCCACTTCCGGCGAGTGATCTTCAAACATGTCCACTGACATCACCGATCGCGCGTACTTTTTCCTCTGCGATGCGGTGCATCCACCACCTGAGAAACCCCCGGCAATGGTGTGGATCTCCCCATGGATAGGCATCTCGTGTTGTTGGGTTTCTCCACCTGCTGGCTGGGAACTCGGCGCTCCCCCGTCCTTCTATCCAGCAGATAGTCATTTAGGAATCCGCTCTTAACCAGATCGTCGAGCTGGTATCCTAAAGACAAACACGAGTCCAGGTTGTGGCCAAAACACTGGTGGAACTCGCACCAGGCGTCCGGTTTTGACCCCAGCACCTTGTCGCCCACCTTCTCGGGTGCCTTCAACCTAGCAGATATGTTAGGGATAGCGATCAGGTCCGCCAGTCCCATGACGAATTTGTGCTTAGGCGGGCGATTGTATTCCCGGCTTGCTGGTTGTTGGCGCGCTGGTGGTTGACGTGCTTGGCTTCTTCCCTTATTTCACCTATCGTAAGGATAGCGAGTCCTTTGGTCTTTACTGGCCGCCGCCGCCGTTTCCAGCACCCTCTGTGGCTGGATCCTGGTCTGGGCGCGTGGCCTGGCGGGAGCCACGCTGCCTCTCTTCTCGGCGACTTCACTCTCGTCGGCGATGTGGGCCACCGCAAGTCGCCTGACTTCAGGGAACGTCGCTGGATGAGCCCTGATCAAGGCCTCGCAGAATGGCCCTGGCTGCACGCCCTTCTTGAAGGCATAGACCAGCATTTCTTCATCCTTGGCCGGCGATCTGACCATCTGCGCTCCGAAGCGATTGAGGTAGTCTCTGAGGGACTCCCCATGGTACTGCCTTATATCAAACAGATCATAGGACACCCTGGGTGGTGCCTTATTCACAATGTACTGCTTGACAAAGATTTTCGAGAATTGTTGAAAATTGGATATGTGGCCATTAGGCAGGCTCACAAACCACTCCATCGCCGTTCCTTGGAGCGTACTCACGAACATCTTGCAGTAGACGGCGTCTGACCCTCCCGACAGCATCATCTGCGTGTGGAACGTGGTCAGATGAGCCTCTGGATCCTCCACGCCGGTAAAAACAGCTTTAACCGGAACCACGCTCGTGGGAATTGGCGTGTCGGTAATCGCCTGAACAAAAGGCATTGGGAACACACGAGGTGGCGTCGACGGTGCCACCTCTTCAGCAGAAGAACGTCCCTGCTGCTCCTGAAGAGCTCGACGCAGCTCCTCAGCTACCTTGCTGAGCTCCTCGTTCCTGGCGCGAGAGGCGACCAGGTCCTCATGTATCCTTGCCTGCTCTACGCGCGAGGCTTCCACGGTTGCCTGCAGCGAGCGCATCATCTCTGCCATTTGCGCCATGGTCATGGCGGCGTCGCCTTCAGCAGCGACGGGAGCCACGGGACTGGAACGATTGCTTCTCATCTTTCTCATTAACTTCAGCGAACCACAGGAATACAGCAAACAACACCTCAACCACGATCGAAACAGCGATCAATCGGAGAAAACTCAAGAAACTGCGCAAGAACCCAAGAACACCGCAAACCTTCGAAGAAAACCACAAGAGGACCCGAACTTCCACCAAACAGATTGCGCACAAGCAACAAAAGACCTCACTCCACCGATTGAAAGTCAAACGAACGGTTCAAAACGCAAACTTCACAGAACAAAACTCAAAGAAACTGCAAACGACGGTTGCACCAGCACACAACCGCGCAGAAAACCTCGAAAACTTCCACGAACTCACGCTGTGGATGGGAGCACGTTTTACACGGCCCCACGGTGGGCGCCTGATGATCCTGCCTGTTGACCGGAGCGCTGGAGAATGCCTCGTCAAAGGATCGACGTGCGCACCGCTTATCACCTTCGTTCCTCCTCTGGATCTACTTCAAGAACCTGCAAAGAAACGACACGGCGCCGCTGCGGCCGATCGCACTCCGACGCTCAAGTCAGTGACGGTATCACCAAATACTAAGAACTAGAGCCGTGCAAAAACTCTCTCTCACAACAGCTCTGTCACTCGCAAGCGTAAAGTGTATGAACTGAACGTGCGTACCTCAGAAAGTCCGTTAAGAGCTCTTATATACCTGGTGATTTTCTCTCTCCTGGTAGTTACAGACTTGGACACGTGGCTCGTATCCAACTGTACACGTGCCATCATCTGGAGGCTCCCTGACTTGGCGCTGCTTCTACTCTCATTTTGGCTAAGTTACCTATGCATGGTACTGCCCAGTGCATAGCTAACTTAGGAGTGCGATCTCTACTGAAACTGGCGAGTTAGGGCCTTCATACACCTTCCCTGTGGTCTCGCCGGCCGCCTTCATAATCTGCTTCTCCTTCATCTTCGGCGATGTGCTTGTTCTGGCGATCTCCGACTGCTTGGTCGCCTGAGTCTGCATCTGGCGACTCCATCCTTAACCTGGCGATCGCCTATTCTGGTAAACTGGAAGTCGGAACACGCCAACTTAAAAATCGGCGACTACACGTGCCTCCCGACTTCCTTCTTAACTGCCAACCTGGCGCCTTGTCAACACGCCTACACTGTACCAAGGTGCCACGTCATCATACCCGACCACCAGGGCGGTACAAAACTGGATTATGAAATTTAAACCAATGAAAGTTCAAGATCGTATCTCAACAATGGCACTGGAATCACACAAAAATATTGCGCCAATTAATTGTGATAAATTTTTCAAAATTACTGCCACTTTACCATATTTTTGTGCCAGAATTACACACTGGACGTATTTGATTTATCATTTTTTTTCTGTTTGGAATTTTGACTCACTTCTTTTTTCTACTTTTTTGTAACACTCTCAAGAACTGAAATGCAGAATTTCATAATTTTCCAGTAATCACGGAAATTTTAATAAACCCAAACAGTCAGCATATTTTCAAGAAAACAGAGGAAACCTAATTGTAATGAAAAACAGAATTGAGAACTTCAAAAGACATAACAATTAGCAACCCATCTGGTCCCTCCAAGATTATACTTGCTCCACTACCTTGTTGGTTTGAGGATCCATCTACGGAAAGCACCCACTTGAAATCTGCCCCTTCTTGGTGTGTGGCTGCCAAGGAGAGTTCTACTATGAAGTCCGCATAGATCTGCCCCTTGATGGGGCCTCTAGGTTTGTAGTGTATGTCGAATTCCGACAGTTCCACTGCCCCTCGTGCCATTCTTCCCATCACATCCGATTTTTGCAAAACTTTGCAGATTGAAAGGTCTGTCATCACCATCACGGTGAAGCTTTGGAAGTAGTGGCGGAGTCTTCTTGTTGAGAATACCACCGCTAAGGCCGCTTTCTCTAAGGCCTGGTATCTCATCTCCGGCCCCTGCAATACCTTGCTGACGAAGTAGATCGGCCTCTGGACCCAGTCTTGCTCCTGCAATAGGACCGAACTGATCGCCCTTTCTGAGACTGTGAAGTATAAGCGGAGCGGGGTACCTAACTCCGGCTTGCACAACACTGGAGGGTTGGCCAGGTATTCCTTCAATTTTACGAACGCCTCCTCACACTCGCGGGTCCAGACGAACTTGTTGTTCCTCTTCAGGCACTGGAAATAAGGGGTGTCCCTTGTCTCCCCCTGCCGATACGAACCTGGATAGAGCTGTCATATGCCCTGTTAGCTGCTGTACTTCTTTTACTGAGATTGGGCTCCTCATAGACATTATGGCGGCGCACTTCTCGGGGTTGGCCTCTATTCCTCGTTCAGTGAGTAGGAATCCTAAGAATTTACCTGCTTCTACTCCGAACACACACTTTTCCGGGTTCAGCTTTAGCCTGTACTTTGCTATTGAGGTGAATAGCTCTTCCAAATCGGCTACGTGCTGTTCCTTTTGCTGAGAGGTGACCACCATATCATCTACGTATGCTTGTACATTTCGCCCTAACATGGGTGCTAGCACTCTGTCCATCGGTAAGTGGCTCCTGCATTTTTTAGCCCAAAGGCCATGGGCTTATAGCAATAGCAAGACAATTCCGTCATGAACGCGGTCTTGCATTCATCTCTGGGGTGCATCATAATCTGGTTGTAGCTGGAGAATGCATCCAGGAAGCTGAGTAACTTACATCCAGAGGCGTTATCCACCAGGGCATCAATACTGGGTAGCGGGTAGGAATCCTTCAGACAGACCTTGTTGAGGTCTGTGAAGTCGACACACATCCTCCATTTTCCATTGGCCTTCTTCACTAGTACCACGTTGGCAAGCCATTCGGGGTACTGGATTTCCTTGACGTGGCCAGCCTTTAGTAGCTTCTCTGTTTCTTCCTGTATGACATGACGCTTGTCTCCATTGAACTTTCGCCTTCTCTAGCGGACAGGCCGGACCTTGGGGTCCATAGTGAGACAATGACACAGGAAATCAGGGTCAATACCGGGCATGTTGACGGCGGTCCATGCGAACGCGCCGAGGTGTCGTGCTATGACCCCCGCAACCTGATCCTGTGACTCCTTACTCAAAGACCGCCCAAGTTTAAACATCTTTCCTCCGATCTCCTTCTCTACTACACCTCAGGCGGGCTCGGGTCGGTTTTCTCGGACGATCTTTTCGCGGGTTACTCCGTCTTCTCTCAGTAGTCTGGTAGTAACAGGACACAAGCATCAAGGAGAAAGGGGAGAGCTTCATAGGGTTTTCTTAGTTTTTTTTTCTTCTTTGTAATTCTTTTGTTTTGCCTCCGCATGGAAGGCTAAACCTTTTTGGTTGATTCTTTTGTAATTCCCCATTGAGTTCTGAGGTTTTGTTCAATAAAAGTTTCATTTTTCAATTCTTTATAGCAGTTGTTTTTATTGTCTAATCTTCTGGAAAACTAGTTTTTGTGAGAGGTTGTACTTGAACGCATGATTGAGAGTCTTCCTTATCTTAAACTTTGGTTTCTTAGTTAGTTCGCATTGTTCTAATTAATTTCTTGGGCGCATGATTCAAGACAGAGATATGCATTCCCATGGAGTATACACATGGAACAAAATGGGTATTGATTAAACTAGTAGACGCATGTTTTACTGGTGAGTTTCAGTTGAATCAAAACGACATATGTTCAATCTGGTTTAGCTATGTTGGAGGATTGAGAAAGGATTAATCTTTAGAGAACCTATGAAGAATTCAATGGTGGAAGAACTTGGGGATCAACCGCTTTTTATTTGTTATTTTAATCTTTTTTATATTTTTCAGCACAACTATCTAAACCCCTTTTTATTATTATTGTTATTGCTAACTTTTATTGCTTGCAAATAGATTCTAAACACTGATTTACTAATTTTACTATTGGATTCGTTGGGAGACGACTTGGGGTCATCTGACCACAATTATACTATTATCTCTCTAGTGTTAGAAAAGTCTACGCTAGAATCATGTTAATTTGACAGCAAAACGACAACTATCAAATTTGGCGCCATTGCCGGAGATTCCAATTTAATTTTGGTTATCAGGTTTTTCATTTTTTTTCTGCATAATTTTTTTTTCCTAATTTTATTTTTTGCATATTTAACCTGTGTTTTCTTCCTATTAGTTTTTATTTATTTAGTATAGCAATAAAAAAACGAAAAAAAATCTTATATTTAGGATATCTCTTATCTTTATTTTATTTTTATTTATTTTTATTTTCTTTCTTTATATCTTTTATCTTTATTTTGTTTTGATTTTATTTTATCTCATATATCTTTTATCTTTATTTTTTTTTTTGATTTGTTTTTATTTTATTCCTTTATATATTTTATCTTTATCTTATTTTGCCTTTATTTTATATCTTTTCTGTTTTTAGTTATTTCTTTAATTTTGTTTTGTCATCTTTATTTATTTCTATTTTTGTTTTTGTTTACTGTTTTTATTTATTTATTTATTTCTTTTTACATAATTTTTTTTCTCTAACTATTTTTTTTAAGCATTAAGTGTAGCATTTGCATTAGTTTTTTTTATAGGATCTTGCATTTAGGGTAGACACTTCAGTTGCTACTCTTTGATTTTTTAATATTGAAAGCAATTCAGGGAAGACTCTGGCTAGGAAAGACTTGGTTTCTAAGTTTGTCCACTTGTGACTCACCTCTCTTTCCTGGGAGTTTACTTGGTTTGTTTTTCAATTTAAAAAAAAAGTTTGCTCTGAGGTGTCTAATAGGTGTTGGTGTCTATTACATATCTCCCATGTTTTCAATTCTAAAATGTTACGGAAATTAGCTGAACAAATTTACAATTATGATATTGATTATGAGCCATATTTTCAACAACCCCAGCATTTTAATCCATATTGTCAGCCGTCATATGAGCAACCTCAAAAGCAACCATATTATCAACAATACTATTTTGATGAAAGTCAAACACCTTTTCAACCATTTGCAAAGTTTGAATTCACATCATGATCCTAATTTAGATATAAAATATCTTTCCAACTTTGATACAGGCTATACTTGTGATCTTGATATATGTGTTGAGATTAATTCTGCCATGCCTCTAGTTTCCATTTCATTTGCAGGAATAAAACCTTATCCAGACACTCCCGAAGTGCATATGACTGCTGAAGACACAAAGGATTTTAATGATACATGTGCAGCATGTGCTGTGATGAACAAATGCATATCCTCTGATGATATAATTTGCAGTGCAGACACTGGTATTATTACACCAGCATCGTGTAATGAGTTAGAGTTCATAGATGCAACCATGCCAATTGTTTTTTACACTGATCTAGATGATTTGCAGGTTGTTAGGATCTCTGAACCATTACCAACTAATGTCCAACCTCCACTGATGGAGGAAAAATCATTGCTTAATCAAGAGGCATTAGACTTTATGACACATGCTGATAAAAATCATTTCGTGCATCATATAAACACTGAGGATGAAAATGTGCTTGAGCTTCTAGGAGATTTTAACTTCTCCAATCTAGTTGAATGTACAGAGGATGAGATAGATGAGTTCTTAGAAAGCACTAACCCTTGTGAAGCATGTCTTGATACAAAAGTTGTTGATGTTGTTATACTTGTTGAATCTACTGAAAAAGATTGTGCACTAGCAGATGGCTCTAACAGGGTTTTGGATGTAATACAAGAGGAGGAAGAGTTGACATTGATCATCTTTCAGGTAGATGCTGCTAGTGGAGAAGAAGATGATATTATTCTTCCATCCTTGAAGCTTCAAAGAATACAACCTCATTATTTAAGGTGAAGCCCATATCACTCATTCCATCATCTCCACTGGTTACACCTTCTATCATAGTTGGAACATTTGAAAGCACCCTCTACCGTCCACCACCACCTCCTAACTTACATTTCATTCCATATTCCACCTCAACTAGACAGTCTACCCTAGCTAGACTGTCTAGCCTTAGACCATCCCCCTTAAACGATCCCCAAATAGTTAACCATATCAGATCGTCTGTATTGAATAAATTTACATCTTTCATCTATACTCTAGACAATACCATGATCCATCAATGGAAGAAACTGTACCATTTCACACACCCTCCAGACCCACCCCATTTTCATATATTAATTCAAGGTTTATTCATCATAGCATGTTTGTTTCATAGTTTACCAAGGTACTGCATGCCTTGGCAAGACCTTCCAACAATCATCTTCTTTGTGCTACACTATACGAAGGCCCTTGGCTTATATTGTAGAGGAGATGGTTGAAGAGATTTGTTGCAGTTGCCACTTCCCTCAAGCTGAATGAGGGAGTACTTCTTCTCTAACTTTTATTATACACATTTATTTGTTGATTTTACATTGAGGACATTGTATGATTTAAGTGTAGGGGAGGATAATCATAGTTTAGGATTTATCTTTTGTTGATTTATTTTTGTGTTTTTTTGTTTTTCCTTTATTTGATTGAATTTGTTTTTGCTTTTGTTAAAGTAAATTAGCTTTTTAGGATTGTCTAATGGCTGCATGTTTTATAATTCTTGAAAATCTTGGTTTCTTGATATTTTTTTTTGGACTTTTTTAAAAATTGATAAACAAGTTGGTTATGAGAAATTTTGGGTTGAATCTTTTGATAGAATGTCCCTAGTGAGTTTTGAGCCTTAATAGATATATCATTTAATACTCTTTTTAGTGTGTTTTCACTCATGTTTGCTTATACTCTAGAACTTAGCTTGATTCTTTGTTTTACAATTGTGATTTACGTGCATGAACTGATATGATAGAGGCATTCTTTGTTTAAATTAACCCACTAGCCATATTAGCCTACCTTTATGATAATCCATTTGTTAGCTCCTTGAGCCTATAGCCTTTTTCTTATTTTTAACCCTCATTACAAGCTTCAAAACAGAAATACCATGTTTGTCCCTAACTTAGAAGAGAAAGGAGATTTGAAATTATTTGGGAATAGGTTTTTGAATAAGTGTGGGGGTGTATCTCATTTTCATAGTTTACTTGTTCATGTTTAAAAAAAAATGGATAGTGATCCTGCCTGTTGACCAGGACGTAGGAGCTTGCCTCGTCACAGGATCGACTTGCGCACCGCTTCAAACGTCCGTCCCTCTCCAAGATCCACTTCAAGAACCTGCAAAAGAACAGAGCGGCGCCGCTGCGGCCGATCGCACTCCAACGCCCAAGTCAGTAGCCGAACCACCAAATACTAAGAGAACAAGAACCGTGCAAATTCTCTCTCACAATGTGCTCTAGAACTCGCAAGCGTAAAGAGTATAATCTGAACGTGCGTACCTCAGAAAGTTCGTTGAGAACTCTTATATACCTGGTTACTTTCTCTCTCCTGGCAGTTACAGACATGGACACGTGGCTCGCATCTAGTCGTACACGTGCCTTCATCTGGAGCCTCCTTGACTTGGGCGCTGCTTCTACTCTCGTTTTGCTAAGTTACCTATGCATGGTACTGCCCAGTACATAGCTAACTTGGGAGTGCGATCTCTACTGGAACTGGCGAGTTAGGGTGCCTTCGTACACCTTCCCTGTGGTCTCGCCGGCCGCCTTCATAATCTGCACCACCTTCATCTCTGGCGATGTGCTTTCTCTGGCGATCTCCAATCACTAGGTCGCCTGAGTTTACATCTGGCGACTTCATCTCTAACCTGGTGATCGCCGGTTCTGGTATGCTGGAGATCGGAACACGCCAACTTAATAACTGGCGACTTCACGAGCCCCCCGACTTCCTTCCCTTCTGCCAACCTGGCGCCTTGTCAACATGCCTATACTGTAGCTGGGTGCCACGTCATCACTTCCGACTACCAGGGCGGTACACAAGTCCCCCAGTCTTAAGCGAAGACTTGTCCAGCGAAAAGACTAGAGGAGTCACGTCAACACCGATCTACGTGGCACTGATGCAGAATTCCAAGTGGTTGTACCTTCTGCTTCTCTGACGCTCCACCAAACCCCTCACCCATCGTTCGACACGTGGCTTCATCAACGGTTACCTTCAGTTACTGTTTGCGCTTCCCAAACCTATTTCGAAAAAACTCTTAAACCCATTTTCACTCCACACTGTTCCATCACTTTTCTTCGTATTCACAGACGTTCTAACTTCCTCCTGCAAAAAACTCTCAGCGCTCTCCAACATTCTGAATCACCATCATCTTTCATCGTCTTCCTGATCATCAAAAGGTACCTACTTTCCTTTTTCTGCTGGTTTTTCTTGCATTTTAACTGATTCGCATCATCCTGTAACTGTCTGGTGCATACGCTGTGGGTTGCTTTTTCCATTTCTCCTTCTGCGTAACTTAGGGCTTCGTCAATCGTCGCAACGAACCTTCGTTCGTTCGCTTTTCACCCTTCTCCCACGATCGAGTCAGCCTCTGCGAACCCTGACCATTTTTCCTTTTCTTCTTCCTTTGCAGCTTCGAGAATGACCCGCTCAAAGATCACCCCGAATCCTCCTCCTTCATCGCGACACCCATCTTCTCAAGCACTCATCCCACCGCGAGCACGCGATGCTTCATCTTCCCAGGCTGAGAGGCCTGCACCTTCCCGCCCCAACCTGGCCCAGGTGACTCCACCTATCGCCGGAGGAGCCCTCGTTCCCCCGCCAGACTTCGAAAAACTCTACCCATGGGCCAACTCGACCCTGTTGAGGGAAACGTCTTCCGTGAACACTGCTGGAGCAGTCATGCGATTGACTAAGGGGGATGAGCCTCATCAATCATTTCATAAGGAGCACGATGAAAAGATGATAGTGCTGCCTTGCCCCCCCGATCTGCCCGTTTGTGCCGACGATAAGGTGAGCGCTGACGGGCCCTTCTGCTTCGTCTACACAACCTTATTCAAGAAGGTGAAGCTCAAGTTCCCTTTCACCCGTTTCGAAAGGGAGCTCCTTACCGAGCTCAACATCGCCGCCGCCCAGCTTCATCCCAACAGCTGGGCGTTTGTGCGAGCGTTCCAAGTGATGTGCGACCATCTGGGGTTGCCCGCATCCGTGGACGTGTTTCTGTTTCTCTTCGAGGCCAAGCACCCAGGAGACTGCCTGTGGATTAGCTTGAATGCGATTGCTGGGAGGTCGATCTTCTCCATCTTCCAGCAATCCTATAAGGACTGGAAAAGGAAGTTCGTCCAAGTGCACCCCAACGACAAAGACGACTCCCTACTCGACGGCTTCCCCTTGTACTGGGTGGACAAGGGGAAAAAAGAGTCCAAGAGCTGCTTCAGGAGACCTAGAAGCCCTGATAGTATGGGAGCGTTGGACAGAGATCTCTGCCTTTTCAGGAAAAAGGTGGCGGATGCCAACATCACCTTCCTTACCACCACCCTGATCTGCTTCGAATTCTACGAGGATCAACTCGAAATTCGAATAGGTTAGAACATTTAAACTGTTGTTTTAATACTGCTTCTGTTTAACTGTTTCTGGGCGTCTTGTGCGTTATGCGCAAGACTTTGGGTTTGTTTTTCTGCACCGATCATCTGCTTTGCGGCATACTGCCTTATGCACTTATTTTCTCTCTGAGTTAACTCACGCATTTTCGTTTTATGCAGATAACATGTTGGGCAAGGGTATGCTCGCTGAATTGAGGGCGCTCGCTCGAACCCACTGATTGGCGACGGGCTCTCAAACAGTACCAAATTCCATGGTGGAGATCGCCGCCACTCAGGGCCGATCGCCACCTAAGGGCCCAGCGCCCTCCGACGTCCAACCCGCCGCCCAGCGAAAGAAACTTGTCCTCAAGAGGGCTAAGAGGAAAGCTCCCCAGATAGTCCACGAGGATGAGGAAGAAGATGACGAGGTCACCGAGGATGGCCTTGTTACAAAGAGGAAGAGGCTGGCACCTTCTTCACCACCTGCCCCGCCCCCTCTTCCAACCTCAACACCGCCATCCACACCTGCTCTGCCTGCAACAATGCCATCTCCACCAGCTCCCGCCTCCCCAGTCCAAGCCATTCCATTGGCAACTGCGCCACCTGCGGTCGAGGCCGCCGAAGACAATTTCTTGGAGGACCCCCCAAGCGCCTCCACGCCACATGTATCAGCTGGAGGGGGTCCTCCCTCTAACGCCTCAGCTGCAGATGCCGCTCCAATCGGGGATGAGGTTGCCCACACCTCTCCGATTCTGATCACCGAGTCCCCGACGTCGCCACCACGAGCAGAAGCACCCATTGAAGAACCAACTAAAGAGGGTGGCGACGGAAACCAACAACAGGCCCCACCAGCGCCTCTCCAAGCAGCAAACCTCCCTCTCGAGGTCACGAGGATGTGGGAGCCTTTGTCCGCTAAGCTGAAGACGATAGCGGAAGATATTCCTGCCATCATAACGAGGGCGGTGCAGAGCTCCACCAGGAAGCTCCAGGACGACCTCTTCAACCTCAAAACAGAGAACAGCACCATGAAGGTTGAGGTGGAGAAGTTGTCCTTCAACTTGACGCTCGCGGAGATTGAACACTCCCGGGTCGAAGACGCAATGAGCACTGAGCTCAGATTGGCGCGCAAGGAGGCCACAGATCTCCGCCATAAGGTGCAGCAACTGGCTCAAGAAAAGATTGAACTGAAGAGCAAGATTGTGCCTTATCGCGTCAAGGTGGCTGACCTGGAGGCTCTCATAAAAACTGACGCCGCCAAGGTGAAGAAATTGGAGCAAAGGTCAGCCGACCGAGAGACCCTCCTTGGAAAGGTGGAAAAGGCGAGGGATGACGCCATGGCTGAGCTTGCTGAAGCCAACAAGAAAAATGGGGAGCTGGCCGCCGAATTGGGACAAACGCAAGCAGAATCCAAGAAGGTTGCTGAAGACCTTCTCCAGGCTCGAGAAACTAATGAGCAACTCAAGAAACAAGTTGAAGAGCTGGAGCAGCAGAATAAGGAGCTGAAAGAGCAAACTGAAGATCTCAAGAAGCGGATTGAGGAACTTCAGAAACAGATTGAAGAACTCAAGCTGAATTCTGCTCAAATTCTAGCTGCTGGATTCGAAGCTGCGCGGGAACAATTTGCCTGCTTGTTCCCCGACCTGGACCTCAACATGCTGTCCCTTGATAACGAGGTAGTGGATGGAAAGGTGGTTCCTGCTGAAGATTAATCGATTCTCTCCATCTGCTACCTTAGTGCCTTTCCCTTGCGTACACTTCTGTAATAAACTCACATTTTCTTGGACATGTATTTATTAAGTTGGCGTGTATTTTTTGAACTGATACTTTACTTAATGAAGTTACTTTCGCATTTCTTCTTGTAACCTCTTCGTCTACTTTTAACTTTTCCTTGCGTGATTTGCTTCAACGAAATAACTTAGCAATCTCGTAGGCACGATCTTGTACTTGGCTGTTTCGAACCATCTCAACTTCGAATAATAATCACATTTATCAACTCGTAACTTAAGGCAATAAACCTTAGCGTAAAATGATACCTCAAGCAATGGACTTTAACTCAGCCCCTGGCTTTATAACGTCGCTACGCCCGATCTGCTTCATCAAAGCGGGTTTTTGACTTCTCTCCATTGCTTGATCGTTTCCTGGTCGCCAGAGACTCTTGGCAACACCAGCTTCTTCCTGCCTTCACACCTTGGCCATTGCTCTTTCATCTGGGGGTAGAGGCGCCTTTCGGATCCTTCTCCACCTCCTTGTGCTTCAGAGCAAGAGACCGGGTGGCTAGGCGTTCTCTTCGAACCTGCCTTAGCCACCCTCAGAACTTCTTCCACCCTATACACCATACCTGAACTCGTTTGAGACGAGAAGGATTTTATCTTGCCTGAACTCGCTCATAGGCGAGAAGGTCTTTAACTCGCCTGAACTCGCTCATAGGCGAGAAGGTCTTTAACTCGCCTGAACTCGCTCATAGGCGAGAAGGTCTTTAAATCGTGCCTCTACATTGCCCCAGGGGTTACATCTCCTCCCCCCCTAGAAACACTGAGGACTTTCACTGGTGCCTCTACATTGCCCCAGGGGTTACATCTTCTCGCCCCCAGAAACACTGAGGACTTTTACTTTTTCTCGCCTGCACTCGCTCGTCGGCGAGGAGGTCTTTTACTTGCCTCTACATTGCCCCAGGGGTTACATCTTCCCGCCCCCAGAAACACTGAGGACTTTTCGCTCTTCCTTGCCTGCACTCGCTCAGCGACGAGGAGGTCTTTAACTGGTGCCTCCGATCGCCGAAAGATGATGAGGACTTGAAAACTTTAACTGATGCCTTCAATCGCCGAAAAACGATGAGGACTTAAAAACTTTAACTGATGCCTCCAATCGCTGAAAAACGATGAGGACTTAAAAACTTTAACTGATGCCTTTAATCGCCGAAAAACGATGAGGACTTAAAAACTTTTTAGAAAGCATGCAATATATCTTTAACTCGCCTTGAGTCACGTACAAGTGACAAGGTCTTTCTTCAAAACCTTTTTGGAAAACAGCAAGCATGCAATCTGAAAACGCCTTATACTTCGAAAACTCTTCTTTTATTGGGTGGCCTCATTAAAAACCCTCCTTAGGGAAAAAAGAGTGCCCCCTTCAAACTGTTTTATCAGAGACATTGTAATGTAACTTTTGTGTTTGTCTTTACTTACAAAGCTCTTAACTATAGTACAACTTCAGGTGCGTGGCGTTCCAAGTGCGAGGAATCGCCCCTCCTTCCAGCGTCTCTAAGCGGTAGGCGCCGTTCCCGAGCGCCTCGGTTATTCTGAACGGTCCCGTCCACTTAGGCGACAGTTTATTCTCCATCTCGTACTGGTGGGCTTTTCTCATCACCAGGTCGCCTTCTCTAAATTGTCTTGGCATCACCTTCGAGTTATATCTCCGTTCAATCCTTCTCTTCACCGCCTCAGCCTTCAATGTCGCCTCTTCCCTGACCTCGTCCAGTAGATCCAGGTTCAGCCTTCTCTCTTCATTCGAGTCCTCTTCTACAAAGTTCTGGAATCTCGGCGAGCTCTCCTGGATCTCTACTGGAATCATCGCATCACACCCATAGACCAAACTGAACGGGGTCTCATGGGTTCCTGACTGCTCGGTGGTGTGGTATGCCCAGACTATACGGGGTACCTCCTCAGCCCAACTTCCCTTGGCTTTCTCGAGCCTCCTCTTCAATCCTCTCAGCAACACCCGATTGGCTGACTCCACCTGGCCATTCGTCTGAGGGTGCTCGACGGATGCAAACACTTGTTGAATTCCCACCCCTTCGCAAAGCTTCTTCAACAGGTGACTTGCAAACTGAGTCCCATTGTCCGACACCAGGCGCTTGGGCACACCAAACCGGCACACAATGTTCTTCCACACGAAACCTTCGATCTTGTGTGCGGTGATCTGGGCCACTGGTTCTGCTTCGATCCACTTGGTGAAATATTCAATCGCCACCACCAAGTACTTCATCTGCCTGATCGCCAACGGAAAAGGTCCCAGGATGTCGATTCCCCAGGTATGAAATGGCCAAGGGCTGTAGATCGACTTCAACTCCTCAGGAGGGGCCTTGTGCCAATCGGCGTGCTGTTGGCACTGTTTGCAACACTGCGCATACTTCTTGCAGTCTTCTCTCATCGTTGGCCAGTAGTAGCCTGCACGGAGAGTCCTCGCGGCCAGAGGTCGACCCCCGACGTGGCTTCCGCATATACCTTCGTGGAGCTCCGCCATGATTCTCGTGCACTTCTCGCCATGTATACATTCCAGGAGCGGGTGAGTGAACCCAAACCTGTACAGATCGCCATCAATCAAGGTGTACTTGCTAGAATTCTTCTTTACCTTCCTAGCCTCAGTCGGATCTAGTGGGAGAAGGCCATCTGCTAGGCACCGTTTGTACTGGGTTATCCAAGTGTCTGGCTCATGGGTAGCGCAGACCTGCTTCACGTTCACCTTCTCTCCCCGACATGCTCTGATTCTCGGCGATCTCAGAGTTTCTTGCGTCAGGGACTTATGGCTTCTCGCTACTTTCTCCGTTGATTTGCTTATCTGAAGGACCAGGTGATCTGCCACAAATGCTCTCGGCGTCTTCAGAGTTTCTTGAATCACCGTCCTCTGCCTACCCCCCTTGCCTGAACTGGTGAGCTTAGCTAGCAAGTCAGCTCGGGCATTCTGCTCTCTGGGCACATGCACTACTTCGAAGGAGGCAAAAGAACTCTTCAACTCCTGCACATATTCCAGATAGGCCGCCATTTGCGGATCTTTAGCCTGGAACTCACCTGTTACTTGCCCTGTAACTAGCAGCGAGTCACTCTTAGCCATCAGCACCCTAGCTCCCATCTCCTTGGCCAGCAAAATTCCGGCGATCAGCGTCTCATACTCTGCTTGATTGTTACTGGCTTTGAAGGCAAATCTCAAAGATTGCTCGATCAGCACGCCATTGGGCCCTTCTAAAATGACCCCAGCACCGCTACCCTGCTGGTTCGACGATCCATCCACCGAGAGTACCCAACGGAAACCGTCCCCCTCAACTCGTGTCGCCTCAGACGAGAGCTCGACCACGAAATCTGCAAAGATTTGCCCCTTGATCGGGCCTCGTGGCTCATACTTGATGTCAAATTCTGACAGCTCCACTGCCCATTTCACCATCCTTCCCGCAACGTCGGGCTTCTTCAAGACTTTCTGGATGGGCAGGTCAGTCATCACCAGTATGGTGAAGCTATGGAAATAGTGGCGCAACCTCCTCGCCGAAAACACCACAGCCAGCGCAGCCTTCTCCAAGGCCTGATATCTCGTTTCGGGGCCCTGCAACACCTTACTAACAAAATAAATAGGCTTCTGAGCCTGATCTAGATCCTGGGCGAGCGCCGCACTCACCGCCCTCTCAGTTACAGCAAAATACAACCTGAGAGGGGTTCCCACCAGCGGTTTGCACAGGACCGGCGGGCTCGCCAGATATTCCTTCAGCTTGACGAAGGCTTCCTCGCACTCCTTCGTCCAGGCAAACTTGTTATTGCGTCTCAAGCATTGAAAATAGGGATGTCCCTTCTCTCCGCTAGCTGACACGAAGCGAGACAGGGCTGCCATCCGTCCTGTTAGCTGCTGGACCTCTTTCACCGTAGCTGGGCTCCTCATCGCCAAGATGGCGGCACACTTATCGGGGTTGGCCTTTATGCCCCTTTCGGTCAGGAGGAAACCCAAAAACTTTCCAGCCTCCACGCCGAAAATGCATTTCTCTGGATTGAGCTTTAACCTGAACTTGGCGATCGTTGTGAACAATTCTTCCAAGTCTGCAACGTGCTTGCTTTTTTCCGGCGAGGTTACGACCATGTCATCGACGTACGCTTGCACGTTCCTTCCCAGCATCGGTGCAAGTACTCCATCCATCAACCTCTGGTACGTGGCCCCCGCGTTCTTCAGCCCAAACGGCATCACCTTGTAGCAGTAGCACGATCTCTCCGTCATGAAGGCTGTCTTCTCTTCATCCATGGGATGCATCTTGATCTGGTTATACCCCGAGAAGGCATCCAGGAAACTCAGCAACTTACACCCTGCGGCACTATCTACCAGGGAGTCTATGCTTGGTAAAGGATACGAATCCTTTGGACAAGCTTTGTTCAGGTCGGTGAAATCGACGCACATGCGCCATTTCCCGTTACTCTTCTTCACCAGCACGACATTCGCCAGCCATTCAGGGTACTGGACTTCCCTGATGTGGCCTGCAGCAAGGAGTTTCTGTGTCTCATCCCTAATTGCCTGCCTCCTTTCTTCGTTGAACTTTCTTCTTCTTTGTCGCACTGGTCTCACCAAGCTGTCCATCGCCAGATGATGGCACAAGAAGTCGGGATCAATTCCGGGCATGTCCGAAGCGGACCATGCAAACGCGTCCAGATGCCGCTCAATCACCTTGGCGATCTGGTCTTGGAGCTCGACCTCCAGAGATCTTCCCAGCTTGAAGATCTTTCCCCCGATCTCTTTCTCGAGCCACTGCTCGACAGGTTTTGGCCTGGATTCTCTGGTGATTACTGCCCTGGCGATTCCCTGTTCTCTCGCTTCCTCAGGGCGATTCCGCGCCTCTTCCTCCTCCAGACCAGCGTTTCCCTCCCCCAGCTCAGCGTCCACCATCTCCACGTCCCTTCCGGCGGTCTCTTCTGCTACTGTCGATCTGGGCTTCATACCGGGAGGTGGGGTGGTTGTTACATAACTCACTGATCTCTTGTTTTTGAGGCTATTTTCATAGCACTTTTTCGCTTCTTTCTGATCAGACTTTATCGTGATCACCACCCCTTCCATGGACGGCAGCTTCACCTTCATGTGCCGAGTCGATGGAATTGCGCCTATCCTGTTAAGAGTGGGCCTTCCCAACAGGATGTTATATGCTAAAGGGGCGTTTACGATGAGGTACTTGATTTTCTCCGTCCTCGACCCAGCCTCATCGGTAAACGTGGTTCTCAGCTCAATGTACCCCCTGACCTCCACCTGGTCGCCAGCGAACCCATACAAGCACCCTCCATATGGCCTCAGCTGGTCAAGGGGCAATTCCAGCTGCGTGAAAGTCGGCCAGAACATCACGTCTGCCGAGCTTCCTTGGTCCACCAGAACTCGGTGGACCTTCCTCCCTGCTGTTATCAACGAAATAACTATGGGATCGTTGTCGTGAGGCACAACGTCCCGAAGATCCTGCTTTGTGAACGTAATGTCCACCTCCGGTGAGTGATCTTCAAACATGTCCACTGCCATCACCGATCGCGCATACTTTTTCCTCTGCGATGCGGTGCATCCCCCACCTGAGAAACCCCCTGCAATGGTGTGGATCTCCCCGTGGATTGGCATTTCGTGTTGCTGGGCTTCTCCACCTGCCGGCTGGGAACCCGACGCTCCTCTGGTCCTTCTGTCCAGCAGATAGTCGTTTAGGAACCTGCTCTTAACCAGATCGTCGAGCTGGTATCCTAAAGACAAACACGAGTCCAGGTTGTGGCCAAAGCACTGGTGAAACTCGCACCAAACGTCCGGCTTTGACCCCAGCACCTTGTCGCCCACCTTCTCGGGCGCCTTCAACCTAGCATATATGTTAGGGATAGCGATCAGGTCCACTAGTCCCATGACGAATTTGTGCTTAGGCGGGCGATTGTACTCTCGGCGTGCTGGTTGTTGGCGTGCTGGCGGTTGGCGCGCTTCGCTTCTTCCCTTATTTCTCCTATCGTAAGGATAGCGAGTCCTTTGGTCTTTTCTGGCCGCCGCTGCCGTTTCCAGCACCCTCTGTGGCTGGATCCTGGTCTGGGCGCTTGGCCTGGCGGGAGCCACGCTGCCTCTCTTCTCGGCGACTTCACTCTCGTCGGCGATATGGGCCACCGCAAGTCGCCTGACTTCAGCAAACGTCGCTGGGTGAGCCCTGATCAAGGCCTCGCAGAATGGCCCTGGCTGCACGCCCTTCTTGAAGGCATAGACCAGCATTTCTTCATCCTTGGCCGGCGATCTGACCATCTGTGCTCCGAAGCGATTGAGGTAGTCTCTGAGGGACTCCCCATGGTACTGCCTTATATCAAACAGATCATAGGACACCCTGGGCGGTGCCTTGTTCACAATATACTGCTCGACAAAGATTTTCGAGAATTGTTGAAAATTAGTTATGTGGCCATTAGGCAGGCTCACAAACCACTCCATCGCCGTTCCCTGGAGCGTGCTCACGAACATCTTACAGTAGACGGCGTCCGACCCTCCCGACAGCATCATCTGCGTGTGGAACGTGGTCAGATGAGCCTCTGGATCCTCCACGCCAGTAAAAACAGCTTTAACCGGAACCACGCTCGTGGGAGTTGGCGTGTCGGTAATCGCCTGAATGAAAGGCATTGGGAAAACACGAGGTGGCGTCGACGGTGCCACCTCTTCAGCTGAAGAACGTCCCTGTTGCTCCTGAAGAGCTCGACGCAGCTCCTCAGCTACCTTGCTGAGCTCCTCGTTCCTGGCGCGAGAGGCGACCAGGTCTTCATGTATCCTTGCCTGCTCGACGCGCGAGGCTTCTACAGTCGCCTGCAACGAGCGCATCATTTCTGCCATCTGCGCCATGGTCATGGCAGCGTCGCCTTCAGCTGCGACGGGAGCCAAGGGACTGGAACGATTGCTTCTCATCTTTCTCATTAACTTCAGCGAACCACAGAAATACAGCAAATAACACTTCAACCACGAACGAATCAGCGATCAATCGGGGAAAACTCAAGAAACTGCGCAAGAACCCAAGAACACCGCAAACCTTCGCAGAAAAGCACCAAAGAACTCGAACCTCCACCAGACAGATTGCGCGCAAGCAACAAAAGACCTCACTCCACCGATTGAAAGACAAACAAACGGCACAAAACACAAACTCACCGAACGAAACTCAAAGAAACTGCCAACGACGGTTGCACCAGCACACAACCGCGCAGAAAACCTCGAAAACTTCCACGAACTCACGCTGTGGATGGGAGCACGCTTTACACGGCCCCACGGTACAGTAAATATTTATATAAATATTTCTTAGCATCTGCTCTTTCTTTAATTGCTTTGTCTTGATCATCTAGCTACTTTTACTTGCATTGATTTCAACTAACAGCACCTTCGACATAGGTTCGCCTCTTAGGTAGCACGCTTTAACTTCATACGCTTTATCTCTTGCCTTTTATTGTCTTCAAGGCATTGTTAATACGTGCGTAGATCCCTTTGCATACTTAACCTTTGTCGTACGAGGATAAGGAAAACTCTTCTTGCTGTTGATCTTCCTTGTGCAAGGTGAGGGGAAGGTCTCCTTGCTGATCTCTCCTCTGCCCTTTTTGGGTCATCGGGAATGCCTTGTTAGTAACACTGGCGAACCACACTGCTCTCGACCTTGCTTAGTGAGGGCAATGAAGAATCTGACTATTGAATCATACTGTTCGACCTTGGCGTTCGCACCCAAGAGGGAGGCTCACTGAGGAACCATACTATTCCCAACCTTGGTGTTTCTAACCCAAGTGAACGGTTCTTAACTGACCTCGTCCTCGCCCACGGGGTGATGGAGGTTTTTACTGACCGCAACCTTGTTGTACGAAGTCAAGGGATAGGTCTGAACAAGTGACCGCAACCTTGCTTTAAAAAGCCAAGGGAGGGACAGGTCTTTAATTGACTGCAACCTTGCTATAAAAAGTCAAGGGACAAGTCTTAACTGTTGAACCATACTATTCTCAGCCTTGGTGAACTCACGCAAGAGGGAGGCCCACTAAGGAACCATACTACTTCCGATCTTGGTGTATCACTTCAAGGGAGAGGTTCATTAATTGTCGAACCATACTGTACCGCCCTGGAGGTCGGATGCGATGACGTGGCATCCTCTTACAGCGTAAGCGTGTTGACAAGGCGCCAGGTTGACAGTTGGGAAGGAAGTCGGGAGGCACGTGTAGTCGCCGATAGTTAAGTTGGCGTGTTCCGGTCTCTAGCTTACCACGATAGGCGATTGCCAGGTTGAGGACGAAATCGCCAGATACAGACTCAGGCGACCAGGCAGTCGGAGATCGCCAGAACAAGCACATCGCCGAAGTTAAAGGAGAAGCAGATTATGGAGGCGGCCGGCGAGACCACAGGGAAGGTGTATGAAAGCCCTACTTCGCCAGTTTCAGTAGAGATCGCACTCCTGAGTTAGCTATGCACTGGGCAGTACCATGCATAGGTAACTTAGCCAAAAAGAGAGTAGAAGCAGCGTCAAGTCAGTGAGCCTCCAGATGATGGCACGTGTACGGTTGGATGCAGGCCACGTGTCCAAGCCTGTAACTGCCAGGAGAGAGAAAGCCACCAGGTATATAAGAGTTCCTAACAGATTTTCTAAGGTACGCACGTTCAGTTCATACACTTTACGCTTGCGAGTGACAGAGCTGTTTGTGAGAGAGATTTGCACGGCTCCAGTTCTTAGTATTTGGTGATACCGTCACTGACTTGAGCGTCGGAGTGCGATCGGCCGCAGCGGCGCCGTATCGTTTCTTTGCAGGTTCTTGAGATAGATCCAGAGGAGGAACGGAAGTGAGAAGCGGCGCGCACGTCGATCCTTTGACGAGGCATTCTCCAGCGCTCCGGTCAACAGGCAGGATCATCAGGCGCCCACCGTGGGGCCGTGTAAAACGTGCTCCCATCCACAGCGTGAGTTCGTGGAGGTTTTTGAGGTTTTCTGCGCGGGTTGTGTGCTGGTGCAACCGTCGTTCTTGGTTTCTCTGAGTTTCGTCCGGTGAGGTTTGTGTTTTAAACCGTTCGTTTGGCTTTTCGATCGGTGGATTCGAGTGCTTTCGAGTGGTTGTTTGGTTCGTGGAGAGACGGTGGTTTTTGGTGAAGCTGCGATTTTCTTCGAAGGTTCGCGGGGTTCTTGAAGTTCTTGCGCAGTTTCTTGAATCTTCTCCGATCGGTCGCTAATCCGTTCGTGGTTGAAGTGTTATTTGCTGTATTTCTGTGGTTCGCTGAAGTTGATGAGAAAGATGAGGAGCAATCGTTCCAGTCCCGTGACTCCCGTCGCAGCTGAAGGCGACGCCACCATGACCATGGCGCAGATGGCAGAAATGATGCGCTCATTGCAGGCTACTGTAGAAGCCTCGCGCGCCGAGCAGGCCAGGATACATGAAGACCTGGTCGCCTCTCGCGCCAGGAACGAGGAGCTCAGCAAAGTAGCTGAAGAGCTACGTCGAGCTCTCCAGGAGCAGCAGGTTCGTTCTTCCGCTGAAGAGGTGGCACCGTCGACGCCGCCTCGTGTTTTCCCAATGCCTTTCATTCAGGCGATTACCGATACGCCAATTCCGACGAGCGTGGTCCCGGTTAAAGCTGTTTTTACTGGCGTGGAAGATCCAGAGGCTCATCTGACCACGTTCCACACACAGATGATGCTGTCAGGGGGGTCGGATGCTGTCTATTGTAAGATGTTCGTGAGCACGCTCCAGGGAACGGCGATGGAGTGGTTTGTGAGCCTGCCTAATGGCCACATAACTAATTTTCAGCAATTCTCGAAAATCTTTGTCGAGCAGTATATTGTGAACAAGGCACCGCCCAGGGTGTCCTATGACCTGTTTGATATAAGGCAGTACCACGGGGAGTCCCTCAGAGACTACCTCAATCGCTTCGGAGCGCAGATGGTCAGGTCGCCGGCCAAGGATGAGGAAATGCTGGTTTATGCCTTCAAGAAGGGCGTGCAGCCAGGGCCATTCTGCGAAGCCTTGATCAGGGCTCATCCAGCGACGTTTGCTGAAGTCAGGCGACTTGCGGTGGCCCACATCGCCGACGAGAGTGAGGTCGCCGAGAAGAGAGGCAGTGTGGCTCCCGTCAGGCCACGCGCCCAGACCAGGATCCAGCCACAGAGGGTGCTGGAAACGGCAGCGGCGGCCAGAAAGGATCAAAGGACTCGCTATCCTTACGATAGGAGAAACAAGGGAAGAAGCCAAGCGCGCCAACCGCCAGCACGCCAACAACCAGCACGCCGGGAATACAATCGCCCGCCTAAGCACAAATTTGTCATGGGACTAGCGGACCTGATCGCTATCCCTAACATATCTGCTAGGTTGAAGGTGCCCGAGAAGGTGGGTGACAAGGTGTTAGGGTCGAAGCCGGATGTCTAGTGCGAGTTCCACCAGTGCTTTGGCCACAACCTGGATTCGTGTTTGTCTTTAGGGTACCAGCTCGACGATCTGGTTAAGAGCGGGTTCCTAAACGACTATCTGCTGGACAGAAGGACCGGAGGAGCGTCGAGTTCCCAGCCGGCAGGGGGAGAAGCCCAGCAACACGAGATGCCCATCCATGGGGAGATCCACACCATTGCAGGGGGTTTCTCAGGTGGTGGATGCACCGCGTCGCAGAGGAAAAAGTACGCGCGATCGGTGATGTCATTAGACTTGTTTGAAGATCACTCGCCTGAAGTGGACATTACGTTCACCAAGCAGGATCTTCGGGACGTTGTGCCTCATGACAACGATCACATTGTTATTTCGTTGATCACGGTGGGGAGGAAGGTCCACCGAGTTGTGGTGGACCAAGGAAGTTCGGCAGACGTGATGTTCTGGCCGACTTTCACGCAGTTGGAGTTGCCCCTTGACCAGCTAAGGCCCTATGGAGGGTGCTTGTATGGGTTCGTTGGCGACCAGGTGGAGGTCAGGGGGTACATCGAGCTGAGAACCACGTTTACCGATGAGGCTGGGTCGAGGACGGAGAAAATCAAGTACCTCATCGTAAACGCCCCTTCAGCATACAACATCCTGCTGGGAAGGCCCACTCTCAACAGGATAGGCGCAATTCCATCGACTCGGCACATGAAGGTGAAGCTGCCGTCCATGGAAAGGGTGGTAATCACGATAAAGTCTGATCAGAAGGAAGCGAAAAAGTGCTATGAAAATAGCCTGAAAAATAAAAGATCAGTGAGCTATGTCACAACCACCCCACCGCCCGGTGTGAAGCCCAGACAGCCGATAATGGAGGAGGCCGCTGGAAGGGACGTAGAGATGGTAGATGCTGAGCTGGGGGAGAGGAATGCTGCCCTGGAGGAGGAAGAGGCGCGGAACCGCCCGGAGGAAGCAAGGGAACTCGGAATCACCAAGGCGGTGATCGCCAGAGAGTCCAGGCCCAAACCCGTCGAGCAGTGGCTCGAGAAAGAGATCGGGGGAAAGGTTTTCAAGCTCGGAAGATCTCTGGAGGTCGATCTCCAGGACCAGATCGCCAAGGTGATTGAACGGCATCTGGACGCGTTTGCCTGGTCTGCTTCGGACATGCCCGGGATCGATCCCGACTTCTTGTGCCATCATCTGGCGATGGACAACATGGTGAGACCGGTGCGGCAAAGAAGGAGGAAGTTTAATGAAGAAAGGAGGCAGGCGATCAAGGATGAAACCCAGAAACTCCTCGCTGCAGGCCACATCAGGGAAGTCCAGTACCCTGAGTGGCTGGCAAATGTCGTGCTGGTAAAGAAGAGCAACGGGAAATGGCGCATGTGCGTCGATTTCACCGACCTAAATAAGGCTTGCCCAAAGGATTCGTATCCTTTACCAAGCATTGATGCCCTGGTTGATAGTGCTGCAGGGTGCAAGCTGCTGAGCTTCCTGGACGCCTTCTCGGGCTATAATCAGATCAAGATGCATCCCCTGGATGAAGAAAAGACAGCCTTCATGACTGAGAGGTCGTGCTACTGCTATAAGGTGATGCCGTTCGGGCTGAAGAACGCGGGGGCCACGTACCAGAGGCTGATGGATCGAGTACTTGCACCGATGCTGGGAAGGAACGTGCAAGCTTACGTCGATGACATGGTCGTGACCTCGCAGGAGAAAAGCAAGCACGTTGCAGACTTGGAAGAATTGTTCACGACGATCGCCAAGTTCAAGTTGAAGCTCAACCCGGAGAAATGCATTTTCGGCGTGGAGGCTGGAAAATTTTTGGGTTTTCTATTGACTGAAAGGGGGATAGAGGCCAACCCGGACAAGTGTGCCGCCATCTTGGCAATGAGGAGCCCGACTACAGTGAAAGAAGTCCAGCAGCTAACTGGTCGGATGGCGGCCCTATCCCGCTTCGTGTCAGCGAGCGGAGAGAAGGGGCATCCCTACTTCCAGTGTCTGCGGCGCAATAACAAGTTCGCTTGGACGAAAGAGTGCGAGGAAGCTTTCGTCAAGCTGAAGGAATATTTGGCGAGCCCGCCGGTTTTGTGCAAGCCACTGGCGGGAATCCCCCTCAGGTTGTATTTCGTTGTGACTGAGAGGGCGGTGAGTGCGGTGCTCGCCCAAGACCAGGATCAGGCTCAGAAGCCTATTTATTTCGTGAGCAAGGTGTTGCAGGGCCCAGAAACGAGATATCAGGCCCTGGAGAAGGCTGCTTTGGCGGTGGTGTTTTCGGCGAGGAGGTTGCGCCACTATTTCCACAGTTTCACAATACTGGTGATGACTGACCTGCCCATCCAGAAGGTCTTGAAGAAACCTGACGTTGCAGGAAGAATGGTGAAGTGGGCAGTCGAGTTGTCCGAGTTTGACATTAAATATGAGCCTCGAGGACCGATCAAAGGGCAAATCTTTGCAGATTTTGTAGTCGAGCTCTCTTCAGAGGCGACGCGGGTTGAAGGAGATGATTTTCGTTGGGTACTCTCGGTGGATGGATCGTCAAACCAGCAGGGTAGCGGTGCTGGAGTCATATTGGAAGGACCCAACGGCGTGCTGATCGAACAATCGTTGAGATTCGCCTTCAAAGCCAGCAACAACCAAGCAGAGTATGAGGCGCTGATCGCCGGGATTTTGCTGGCTAAAGAAATGGGAGCCAGAGTGCTGATGGCTAAGAGTGACTCGCTGCTAGTCACAGGGCAAGTAACAGGCGAGTTCCAGGCTAAAGATCCACAAATGGCGGCTTACTTGGCGTATGTGCAGGAATTGAAGAGTTCCTTTGCCTCTTTTGAAGTGGTGCATGTGCCCCGAGAGCAGAATGCCCAAGCTGACTTGCTTGCTAAGCTCGCCAGCTCAGGCAAGGGGGGTAGGCAGAGGACGGTGATTCAAGAAACTTTGAAGACGCCGAGGGCATTTGTAGCAGATCACCTGGTCCTTCAGATAAGCAGATCGACGGAGAGAGCAGCGAGAAGCCATAAGTCCTTGACACAAGAAACTCTGAGATCGCCAAGGATTAGGGCATGTCGAGGAGAGAAGGTGGACGTGATACAGGTCTGCGCCACCCATGAGCCAGACACGTGGATAACACAGTACAAGCGGTGCCTGGCGGATGGTCTCCTCCCGTTAGATCCAACAGAAGCTAGGAAGGTAAAGAAGAATTCCAGCAAGTATACACTGATTGATGGCGATCTGTACAGGTTTGGATTCACTCACCCACTCCTGGAATGTATACACGGCGAGAAGTGCACAAGAGTTATGGCAGAGCTCCACGAAGGAATATGTGGAAGTCACGTCGGGGGTCGAGCTCTGGCCGCGAGGACTCTCCGTGCAGGCTACTATTGGCCATCCATGAGAGAAGATTGCAAGAAGTACGCCCAGTGCTGCAAACAATGCCAGCAGCACGCCGATTGGCACAAGGCACCTCCCGAGGAGTTGAAGTCGATCTACAGCCCTTGGCCGTTTCATACTTGGGGAATCGACATCCTGGGGCCTTTTCCACTGGCGATCAGGCAGATGAAGTACTTGGTGGTGGCGATTGAGTATTTCACCAAGTGGATTGAAGCAGAACCAGTGACCCAGATCACCGCGCACAAGATCGAAGGCTTCGTATGGAAGAATATTGTGTGCCGGTTTGGAGTGCCTAAGCGCCTGGTATCGGATAATGGGACTCAGTTTGCGAGTCACCTGTTGAAGAAGCTTTGCGAAGGGGTCGGAATTCAGCAAGTGTTTGCATCCGTCGAGCACCCTCAGACTAATGGCCAGGTGGAATCGGCTAACCGGGTATTGCTGAGAGGTTTGAAGAGAAGGCTCGAGAAAGCCAAGGGAAGTTGGGCTGAGGAGGTACCCCGAATAGTTTGGGCATACCACACCACCGAGCAGTCAGGAACCCATGAGACCCCGTTTAGCTTGGTCTATGGGTGTGATGCCATGATTCCAGTCGAGATTCAGGAGAGCTCGCCGAGATTCCAGAACTTTGTGGAGGAAGACTCGAATGAAGAGAGAAGGCTGAACCTGGATCTGCTGGATGAAGTCAGGGAGGAGGCAAGGCTGAAGGCTGAGGCGGTGAAGAGAAGGGTCGAGCGAAGGTACAACTCAAAGGTGATGCCAAGGCAGTTTAGAGAAGGCAATCTGGTGATGAGAAAGGCCCACCAGTACGAGATGGAGAACAAGCTATCACCCAAGTGGACTGGACCGTTCAGAATCACCGAGGCACTCGGGAACGGAGCCTATCGCTTGGAGACGTTGGAGGGGGGGGCGATTCCTCGTACCTGGAACGCCACACACCTGAAGTTGTACTATAGCTAAGAGCTTTGTAAGTAAAGACAAACACAAATATTACATTGCAATGTCTCTGTAAAAACAGTTTTAAGGGGGCACTCTTTTTTCCCTGAGGAGGGTTTTTAATGAGGCCACCCAATGAAAGAAGAGTTTTCGAAGTATAAGGTGTTTTCAGATTGCATATGTGTTATTTCCAAAAGTTTCGAAGAAAGACCTTGTCATTTGTACATGATTTAAGGCACGAAAGGATATGTCGCATGTTTTCTAAAGTTTTGAAGTCCTCATCGTTTTTCGGCGATTAGAGGCACCAGTTAAAGTTTTAAAGTCCTCATCGTTTTTCGGCGATTAGAGGCACCAGTTAAGTTTTTAAAGTCCTCATCGTTTTTCGGCGATTTGAGGCGCCAGTCAAGGTTTTAAAGTCCTCATCGTTTTTCGGCGATCGGAGGCACCAGATGGAAGACCTCAACGCCCTCGCGCGTTTGAGGCAAGTTAAAGACCTCCTCGCCGTTGAGCGAGTGCAGGCGAGAAAGAGAAAAAGTCCTCCGTGTTTCTGGGAGCGAGAAGATGTAACTCCCGGGGCAACGTAGAGGCAAGTTAAAGACCTCCTCGCCGTTGAGCGGGCGCAGGCAAGAAAGGTCCTCAGTGCATCCAGGGGGGAGGAGATGTACGCCCTGGGCAAGTTGAGGCACCGGATAAAGTCCTTATCGCCGTTGTGCGAACTAAGGCCCATCAAAGACCTCCTCGCCGTCGAGCGAGTGCAGGCGTGAGAAAGAAAAGGTCCTCAGTGCATCCAGGGGGGAGGAGATGTACACCCTGGGCAAGTTGAGGCACCTGGCAAAGTCCTTCTCGCCGTCGAGCGAGTTAAGGCCGTTTAAAGTCCTTCTCGCCGATGAGCGAGTTCAGGCGAGTAAAAGTCCTTCTCGCCGATGAGCGAGTTCAGGCGAGTTAACAGATCTTCTCGCCTGTGCGCGAGTATAGGCAAGATGAAATCCTTCTCGTCGTGAACGAGTTCAGGTACGGCGAAGAGCGTGGAAGAAGCTTGAAAGGTGGCTAAGGTAGGTTTGAAGAGAACGCCTAACCAGCCAGTCTTTAGCTCTGAGGTTCAGGGGAGGTAAAGGAAGGTCCCAAAGGGCGTTTCTGCCTCAGATAGAGAAATGACTGCCAAAGCCTAAGGCTAAGGAAAGCTGGTGTTGCCAAGAGGTCTAGGTGATCGCGAAAGTTCAAACACGGCGAGAAGGTTGAAAGACTTGTTTGATAAAGCAGGACGGGTGGGACGTTGTTTGAACCAATGATTGAGTTACAGTTCATTGCTTGGAACTTTTCTTACGATCAGGTTAGTGCCTCAGGAGTACAAGTTGTTTAAAGCGGTTATTACTTAAGTTCGAATTGGCTCGAAGCGGTTACGCCAAAGGTCATGTTTGCGAAATCGTTAAGTTAAATGCAGCAGAGTTAACATACAAAGAAAGTAAAGCGCCCAAGAGAAGTCAGAAGACATATCCAAATTTTGCTATTGAAGTAAATGGCTGTTCAAAATACATGTGCAAGAGTTTTTACAAGATAAAATACAAGTGAATTCATAAAGAGGCAGATGGGGTAGAGTTGGTTGAGCCCTCGGCGGGAACGACTTTCCCATCTACCACTTCGTTGTCTAACGACACCATGCTAAGGTCAAGATCAGGGAAGAGGCATGCAAACTGTTCTCGAGCGGCGTCAAACCCAGCAACCAGAATCTGAGCAGAGCTTAGCTTAAGTTCTTCGATTTGCTTTTGAAATCCTTCAACTTGCTGCTTAAGCTCCTTGTTCTGCTGCTCCAGCTCTTCGACCTGTTTCTGGAGTTGTTTGTTGGTCTCTTGAGCTTGAAGAAGGTCATCAGCCACCTTCTTAGATTCTGTTTGAGCCTGGGCCAACTCGGCAACCATCTTCACCTTCTCTTTGTTTGCCTCGGAAAGATCGGCCATGGCGTCGTCTCTTGCCTTCTCTACTTGCCCAAGTAGCTTCTCGCGGTCGATCGACCTCTGCTCCAGCTTCTGTACCTTGTCGGCATTGGCTTGAATTTGAGCCTCCAGGTTGCTCGCCTTGGTACGCAGAGGCACGATTCTGCTTTCAAGCTCGACCTTTTCTTGGGCAAGTTCGTGGACTTTGCGGCGCAGGTCGACAGCTTCCTTGCGCGCAAGCCTGAGCTCGGTGTTTAGGGCATCCTCTACTCGAGAATGCTCCATCTCCGCGAGCGTTAGGCTGAATGACACCTTTTCCACCTCGACCTTCATTGTGCTGTTCTCGGTCTTGAGGTTGTAGATGTCATCCTGTAGCCGCCTGGTGGAGCTCTCCACAGCTCTTGTTATGATTGATGGGATATCCTCTGCAATAGTTTTGAGTTTCGCGGTCAGAGGTTCCCACATCCTCGTCACCTCGAGGGAAAGATTCGCAGCTTGGAGAGGCGCCAGGTGGGCTTGTTGGGGGTTCTCGTCGCCGCCTTCCTTAGCAATATTTTCGGTGTTTGCTTCTTGGCGCGGCGACGCAATCGGGGACTCGGTGATTAGGATTGGAGAGGTGTGAGCGACCTCATCCCCGATTGGAATGACTCCTGCAGCGGAGGTGTTGGATGGAGGGCCCCCTCCTGCTGATATATGTGGGGTAGAAGCGCTCGGGGGGTCCTCTAAGAAGTTTGGCTCTTGGGCCTCAGTTGCAGGTGGCGCAGTGGCCAATGGAACCGCTTGGACTGGTGGTGAAGGGGCTCTTGGCGTTGGCGATGAGGGAGGAGGGGCAGGTGTTGACGGTGGTGTTGAAGCTGGAAGAGGGGGTGGGGCAGGTGGAGAAGGTGGTGCCACCCTCTTCCTTTTTGTGACAAGACCGTCCTCCGTGACCTCGTCGTCCTCTTCCTCATCCTCTTGGACAACTTGGGGGGCTTTCCGTTTTGGCCTCTTAAGGACCAGTTTCTTGCGTTGGGCGGGCGCCTTAGGCGGTGATCGCCCCTGGATAATGGCCTTCTCGACCGCCGAGTTGGGAACCGTCTGGGAGCCGGTCGCCAACCCGTGGTTGCGGGCGAGCGCCTTTAAATCGGCGAGCATGTTCTTACCCAACATGGTGTCTGCATGAAAAGAAAGTGCATATGTTAGCTCAAAGGAGAAAGGGGCAAGTACACAAGACAATAAGACAGCAAAGCAGGTATGTGCAGAAAAGATAAAACCAAAGTCTTGTGTGTATTGCACAAGACGCCCAGAAACAATATCAGAAGCAATGTGAAGACAAAGGTGTAGCGTCCTAACCTATTTGGAATTCCAACTGGTCCTCAAAGAACTCGAAGGAAATCAGGGTGGGGGTCAAGAATGTTATGTGGGCATCCGCCACCCTCTTCCAGAAGAGACAAAGGTCTCTGTCCAAAGCTCCCATGCTATCAGGACTTCTGGGCCTCCTGAAGCAGCTCTTGGACTCTTTTTTCCCCTTGTCCACCCAGTACAAGGGGAAACCGTCGAGAAGGGAAGGGTCTTTGTCGTTTGCACGGACCTGGATGAACTTCCCCTTCCAATCCTTGTACGATTGCTGGAAGATGGTGAAGATGGATCTCCCAGCAATAGCGTTCAGACTGACCCACAGGCGATCGCCTGGGTGTTTGGCCTCAAACAGAAACAAAAATACGTCCACTGACGCAGGCAACCCCAGGTGGGCACATGTTACCTCAAAAGCTCGGACGAACGCCCAGCTGTTGGGGTGAAGCTGGGCGGCAGCAATATTGAGCTCGGTTAAGAGTTCCCTCTCAAATCGAGTGAGAGGGAACCTGAGTTTAACTTTCTTGAAAAGAGTGGTGTAGACGAAGCAGAAGGGCCCGTCGGCGCTCACTTTGTCATCTACACACACTGGCAGGGTGGTCGGGCAAGGCAGCACCATCATTCTCTCATCGTGCTCCTTGTGGAATGATTGGTAGGCCTCGTCCCCATTGGTCAATCGCAGAACCGCTCCCGCGGTGTTCACCGACGACGTTTCCTTTAAGAGGGTCGAGTTAGCCCATGGGTATAACGTCTTGAAGTCTGGCAGTGGGGTGGGGGCTCCTCCAGCGATTGGTGGAGTCGCCTGGGTCAGAGTGGTTTGAGAAGGCGCGGGCCTCACAGCCTGCGAAGAGGGGGCACCACGAACTTGCGTAGAGTCGTGTGCTTGAGAAGGAGGGTTTCGCGCTGACGGAGGGGGGTTCGGGGTGATCTTCGTGCGAGTCATGATAGCAACTGCAAACGAAGGAGGAAGGAAAAATGATCAGGAGGGTTACGAAGGCTGACTCAATCATGAATGGAAGGTGAAAGACGAACGAATGTGAGTTCGTTGCGACAATCGGCAAAGCCCTAAGTCACGAAGAAGGAGAAATGGAAAACAACCCACAACGTATGCACCAGACAGTTATAGGATGATGCAAATCGGTGAAAATGCGAGAAAACACAGCAGATGAGAGAAAGTAGTTACCTTTCGATGATCGGGAGAATATTAAGGGGAGTTGGTGATCTAGAGCGTCGAGGAACGTCGAGAGCTTTCGCAGAAGAGAGGGAGAGTGTATTCAAGTGTGAAGAAAGTGATGGAACAGTAGGAGCGTAAGGGGTTTAAGGGTTTTCGAACGGTTTTGGGAAGCGCTAACGGCAGATGAAGATGGCCGTTGATGAAAGCCACGTGTCGAAGGATGCGCGAAGAGTTTGGTGGAGCGTCAGAGCAGCAGAAAGTACTACCGCTTGGAATTCTGCGCCCATGCCACGTAGACCGGTGTTAACGAAGGCTTCTTCAGTCTTTTCGCTAGACAGTTCTTCGCTTAAGACTGGGGGGCTTGTGTACCGCCCTGGAGGTCGGATGCGATGACGTGGCATCCTCTTACAGCGTAAGCGTGTTGACAAGGCGCCAGGTTGACAGTTGGGAAGGAAGTCGGGAGGCACGTGTAGTCGCCGATAGTTAAGTTGGCGTGTTCCGGTCTCTAGCTTACCACGATAGGCGATCGCCAGGTTGAGGACGAAATCGCCAGATACAGACTCAGGCGACCAGGCAGTCGGAGATCGCCAGAACAAGCACATCGCCGAAGTTAAAGGAGAAGCAGATTATGGAGGCGGCCGGCGAGACCACAGGGAAGGTGTATGAAAGCCCTACCTCGCCAGTTTCAGTAGAGATCGCACTCCTGAGTTAGCTATGCACTGGGCAATACCATGCATAGGTAACTTAGCCAAAAAGAGAGTAGAAGCAGCGTCAAGTCAGTGAGCCTCCAGATGATGGCACGTGTACGGTTGGATGCAGGCCACGTGTCCAAGCCTGTAACTGCCAGGAGAGAGAAAGCCACCAGGTATATAAGAGTTCCTAACAGATTTTCTAAGGTACGCACGTTCAGTTCATACACTTTACGCTTGCGAGTGACAGAGCTGTTTGTGAGAGAGATTTGCACGGCTCCAGTTCTTAGTATTTGGTGATACCGTCACTGACTTGAGCGTCGGAGTGCGATCGGCCGCAGCGGCGCCGTATCGTTTCTTTGCAGGTTCTTGAGATAGATCCAGAGGAGGAATGGAAGTGAGAAGCGGCGCGCACGTCGATCCTTTGACGAGGCATTCTCCAGCGCTCCGGTCAACAGGCAGGATCACATACTATTCTCGGCCTTGGTGAACTTACACAACAGGGAGGCTTGCTAAGGAACCATACTACTTTCGCTCTTGGTGTATCACTTCAAGGGAGAGGTTCATTAACTGCACTGCACAACATATTTCTTAACTGAATAACTAAAATTTTATTGGGTAACCTTGTTAAAAAACCCTTATAAGGGAAAAAAAGTCCTTAAACTGTGTACAATGCAAAACATCTTAACTGAAATAAAACTTAAGGTTGGTCGCGTTCCAAGTACGAGGAATCGCCCCACCTTCTAACGTCTCGAGCCTGTATGCTCCGTTCCCAAGGGCCTCTATCATTATGAAAGGACCAGTCCACTTGGGGGACAAGTTGTTCTCTAGCTGGTACGAGTGGGCCTTTCACATCACCAGGTCGACGACCTGGAACTGCCGAGGTCTCAGCTTGGAGTTGTACTTGTACTCCACCCTCCTCTTCAAGGCTTCAACCTTAATCCTTGCTTCCTCCCTTACTTCGTCCAGTAGGTCCAGGTTCACCTTCCTCTCTTCATTGGACTCTTCGACAAGGAAGTTCTGGAAACGTGGCGAGTTCTCCTGAATTTCTACTGGAATCATCACGTCCGAACTGTACACCAAGCTAAAGGGTGTTTCTCTGGTGGTGGACTGGGGAGTAGTGTGGTAGTCCCACACAATTCTAGGAACTTCTTCTGCCCAGGTCCCTTTGGCTTTGTCTAGCCTTCTCTTCAGACCTCTGAGCAGATTTCGGTTGGCAGACTCGACCTGCCCGTTCGTCTAGGGGTGTTCGACTGACGCGAACACCTGCTTCACTCCCAGCTCTGTACATAACTTGCCCAATTGCTGGGTTGAAAATTGGGTACCATTGTCAGACACCAACCTCTTTGGTATTCCAAAGCGGCATACTATGTTTTTCCACGCAAAGTGCTAGATTTTGTGGGCTGTAATATGCGCTACCGGCTAAGCCTCTATCCACTTTGTGAAGTATTCAATAGCAACCATGAGGTACTTCATCTGTCGCACTGCTAAAGGAAAGGGACCCAGAATATCGATCCCCCAAGTATGAAATGGCAATGGGTTGTAGATCGACCTGAGCTCTTCTGGGGGTGCCTTGTGCTAGTCGGCATGTTTATGGCACTGTTTGCAATGATGTGCATACCTCGTGCAATCTTCCCTCATGTTTGACCAATAATATCCTGCACGAATGGCATTCGACGAGAGGGATCGGCTGCTGACATGGTTACCGCATATCCCCTCATGCAGTTCTGCCATAATGCACGTGCATTGCTCACCACTTACACATACCAGCATAGGGTGGCTCAACCCATGCTTGAATAAATTTCCATCGATCAAGGTGTACTTGCTCGAATTTTTCTTGATTTTTCTACCCTCTGTGGACTCTAGCGGGAGTATTCCATCGGCCAAATAGTGTTGGTAGGGTGTCATCCAATTTTCTCCTGTTTCAATTTGGTGAACCTATGACGACATCTCCCCAGCAACCGGGTACACGCTTATTCTGGGCGTTTTCAACATCTCCTGCGTTAGCGACCGATGACTCCTCCTCACTCGTTCCTGATCCGGTCGGTCATCGGTAGTCGGTGACGTCAGCAAAGGATAGCCACGTGGACCGTTCTTAGTGGAACACGTGGGCCAGGGAAGCAGATGAGTCATTGAGAAAGTCACCCAGGGGGTGATCGGTCGTCAGGGGATGGCGGTCAGAGAGAGTGCGCGATCAGTGCCTAGATAAGCACCCGGAAGTCGAGGGCGTGGCGCTATGGTGCACCAATCGGTCATCTGGTGTGCGCAATGTGTTAGAATATATGGCCTTAAACGAGAAGGGGGGTGATTGTTTAAGGAGGATTTTTGAAAACTTTTAAACTTTAGAATGGAAATTCTTTGAAAGAACCTTGATTAAGGATTCAGTTTTTCCAAAACAAACAACAAAAGCACAAAGCTGGAAAAACAATCGGTTGTTTTAGTGAAACAATCGGTTGTTTATACCAGTCTCAAAAAGACAAAACTGAATTTAAAGAGATAGGGATAGAGAAATTGTACACAGTTGTTTATACTGGTTCACTCCAAACAAGAGCTACATCCAGTCTTCTCAGAAACCCTGAGGATAACCACTAAGCAATCACCACTTGATCACTTACACCACAACCAAGAGAATGACCTTGAAAACCTCAAGAAACACACTCTCCTTGGCCAACACTAAGATTGCTGATCTTGAACACCTCAAGAACACACAACCAATCTCAGCAAAACACACAAACGAATTGTTCAGCAGTTTACAAAGATTACACTTGTTACAGAAGAATATCTGAAATCAATACAAGTAGAATCCTATTCCAGCACCTTTGATCAATCTCTCAACTCTTAAGCAATCTCAAAACTCTTTGAAAAACTCTTAGTTAAAAAAAAAACTTTGTCTCAAGATTCTTAATCCTTAAAAACAGTTTTTCAGAATATATTCAAGAATATAATTTGTTATCAAATCTTAACAAACTCTTAATTGCATTTAAAATAGATTGGTCAAAGCATTTAATGACTGGAGCGTATTCAGTTAAAGCATTTAAAGCTCAGTCAAAGAAAACAGTTTTTTGTTATGGTTTCAAAACAAACAATCGATTGTTTCCTCAAATCAATCGGTTGTTTTGTTACTTAACAGATTTTACCATTTAAAAACAATTTTCAAACTTTCTCAAAACACCTAAGTGTAAACAATCGGTTGTTTCAACTTAGTTTGAAAAACATTTTACTTTGATAAAGATTGAGATGCTAATTGCTTGAGATTTAATCTAAGGGTGGATTACAATATTAAACTACCCAGAACAAAGCTTAAACAAGCACAGCAACACATAGCAAAGCAGAGGCTTCAACATCCACCAAAGGATTTGGATTCTTCAAAACATTGAACACCACTTGGTTCAACAATCTCCCCCTATTTGATGAAGACAAATCCCTGGTGCTTGTGTTGTACTGATTAAATCTGAAGCAGTTCCTGCAGAAAAAACATTTATATTATCCAAAGCTTCTTACAGCAGCAAGTTAGATTATAACTCTTTAAACATAATGATCCTGCCTGTTGACCAAAACGTTGGAACTTGCCTCGTCAATGGATCGACGTGTGCACCGCTTCTACCTCCGTCCTTCGTCGCGATCCACCTCAAGAACCTGCAAAAGAACAGAGCGGCGCCGCTGCGGCCGATCGCACTCCAACGCCCATGTCAGTGACTGAACCACCAAATACTTCAAGAGTAACACTCAAGAACTCTCAAGGAACCGTGAACCAGTTCTCTCTCTCTCACAGTATGCTCAAGAACTCGCAAGCGTAAAGAAGACAATCTGAACGTGCGTACCTCAGAAGTTCGTTGGGAAACCCTTTTATACCTGGTCACTTTCTCTCTCCTGGCAGTTACGCACCTGGACACGTGGCTCGCATCCAGTCGTACACGTGCCATCATCTGGAGCCTCCTTGACTTGGGCGCTGCTTCTGACTCTCTCTTGGCTAAGTTACTTATGCATGGTACTGCCCAGTGCATAGCTAACTTGGAGCGCGATCTCTACTGGGATTGGCGAGCTAGGGTGCCTTCGTACACCTTCCCTGTGGTCTCGCCGACCGCCTTCATAATCTGCACCACCTTCATCTTCGGCGATGTGCTTGCTCCGGCGATCTCCAATCACTTGGTCGCCGGAGTTTACAACTGGCAACTTCATCTTTGACCCGGTGATCGCCGGTTCTGGTATGCTGAAGATCGGAGGACACCAACTTCGTAACTGGCGACTACACGAGCCCCCCGACTTCCTTCCCTTCTGCCAACCTGGCGTCTTGTCAACACGCCTATACTGTAGCTGGATGCCACGCCATCACTTCCGACTACCAGGGCGGTACACATAATAAACAATCGGTTGTTTACACGAAACAATCGGTTGTTTCTATCAGCAGCAGCAGAAAACACTTTTATACTAAGAGATTTAAACATTTTATGCATATAAGACCCAGATATACAAGAACCAATAATTCTCCCCCTATTTGTCTTCACAAATAGACTTTAACATGTATCAAAGACAGATTTAAGAGAGATTATTAAGATCAAGAATACCTAACTCATTTCTTAAGAAGAAAAACCTCTCTTTTGGCAAAGGCTTTGTGAAGATGTCAGCTAGCTGTAGTTTGGTCTCCACAAACTTTACTTCACAGTTCCCATTTTGCACATGATCTCTGATGAAATGATGTCTTATTTCAATATGTTTGGTCTTTGAGTGCTGGATTTGATTTTTGGTAAGATTTATTGCACTTGTGTTATCACACATCAAAGGAACTTTGCTGATTTGTAAACCAAAATCTGCAAGTTGTTGTTTGAGCCATAGGATCTGTGCACAGCAGCTACCAGCAGCTATATATTCTGCCTCAGCAGTAGAGAGAGCAACACATGCTTGCTTCTTGCTATGCCATGAGATTAGGCTTGAGCCACGAAGGTGACAAGTGGCACTTGTGCTCTTTCTATCTAGCTTGCAACCTGCAAAGTCAGAATCTGAATAACCAATTAAATGTATTGGAGAATGAGAAGGATACCATAGTCCTACAGATGATGTTCCTTTGAGATATTTCAGAATTCTTTTTGCAGCTTTGAAGTGTGATTCTTTAGGATTTGCTTGATATCTTGCACATAGACACACCGCAAACATGATGTCCGGCCTACTTGCTGTTAGATAAAGCATTGATCCAATCAAACCTCTGTATTTTGTTTGATCTATACTCTTTCTAGCAGCATCCGCATCCATGTAGCAGCTTGATGGCATTGGAGTGCTTGCCTCTTTGCAATTCTCCATTTAAAATTTTTGAGAATCTCCTTGCAATAATTTGATTGACTTAGGAAGATCCCATCCTTTGTTTGTTTAACCTGCAATCCAAGAAAGAAAGATAGTTCTCCCATCATAGACATTTCAAACTCACCTTTCATTGCAACCACAAATTAATCACACAACCTATCTTGTGTAGCACCAAAGATGATGTCATCAACATAGATTTGCACAAGAATTATTTATGCATTTGACTTCTTGATGAAGAGAGTCTTGTCTACCATTCCTCTTTCATAACCATGTTATAGCAGAAAGTTGCTAAGTCTCTCATACCACTGCCTTGGAGCTTGTTTCAGTCCATACAAGGCTTTCTTTAACTTGAAGACATGGTTGGGATACTTGTGATCTTCAAAACCCGGTGGTTGATCTACATAGACTTCCTCATTGATGTAGCCATTCAAGAAGGCACTTTTTACATCCATTTGAAGAGTTTAAAACCACTCATACATGCAAAAGCCAGCAGCAGCCTCACAACCTCCAATCTAGCCACAGGAGCAAAGGTTTCACCATAGTCTATGCCCTCTTCTTGATTGTAGCCTTTGGCAACTAGCCTTGCTTTGTTTCTAGTGATCACACCATCCTCATCTAGCTTGTTCCTGAAAACCCATTTTGAACCAATAATATTCATTTCATTAGTTTTAGGGACAAGAAACCATACCTCATTTCTTTCAAATTGCTTTAGCTCTTCATGCATAGCTTCAACCCACTTTTCATCCTTGAGAGCTTCCTCAATTGACTTTGGTTCAATTTGAGAAACAAAAGTTGTGTGCCTGCAGTAGTTTGAGATGGTGCTACGTGTGGAGACACCTTTCTTTATCTGCCCTATGATGTTATCCACTGACAAATCTCTAGGAATCCTCTACTCTTTGGGCAACTCACTCTGTTGCAGAATTTCAATCGGTTGTTTCTGCAAATCAACCGGTTGTTTCTGCGAATCAACCGGTTTTTTTTCTGCACAGATATCTAGCTTCTCCAAACTGATGCTCTGTTCATCTTCCTCAGCACTGATCTTTGGGTTCTGATAGATTCTGCGATCTACCTCATCAAAGACTACATGAACTGATTCTTCTACAGTCATCAATCTTTTGTTGTAGACTCTATATGCATGGCTTGTGAGTGAATAACCAATGAAAATGCCAAGGTCAGCTTTTTCATAAAACTTTCCAAAGCTTTCCTTTCCATTGTTGAGAACGAAACAGCTACAGCCAAAGACTTTGAGGTGACTGATGTTAGGCTTCCTTCCATTGAAAAGTTCATATGGAGTTTTCTTCAAAATGGGCCTTATAAGCACCCTATTCATCAGATAACAAGAGGTGCTCACTGCATCTGCCCAAAAATACTTAGGAAGTGATGACTCACTAAGCATTGTCCTTGCAAGCTCTTCAAGAGATCTGTTCTTCCTCTCTACAACTCCATTTTGTTGTGGTGTTCTTGGAGCAAAGAAATTGTGTAGAATCCCCAACTTCTCACAGAACTTGACAAACTTCTCATTTTGAAATTCTCCTCCATGGTCACTCCTTATGGAACCTATGTTGCTGTTCTTTGTGTTTTGAAGCCTTCTTGCTAGCTTTTTGAATGCAGCAAAGGCATCACTCTTTGATTCCAAGAACAAGGTCCAAGTGTACCTAGAGAAATCATCAACAATAACAAGAGCATAATAATTTCCACCAAGACTCATAGTTCTGGAGGGTCCAAAGAGATCCATGTGAAGGAGTTCAAGAGGTCTCAATGAAGAGACAATATTTTTGGTTTTAAAAGAACTTTTCACTTGTTTCCCTTTTTGGCAAGCTTCACAAATGTGATCCCTCTCAAACTTGAGTTTTGGCAGCCCAATCACAAGATCTTTTGATATTAGCTTGTTCAAATGATTCATGTGAATATAAGCAATTCTTCTATGCCAAAGCCAAGATTCATCTTGCTTGGATAGAAGACATCCAATTGAACATGGAGAAGAGATATCTAGAAGATACACATTATTAACTCTCTTACCTACCAACATTACCTCTTTGGTGTTGGGCAGACAGATTTCACATGTGTTTGTCTTGAACATCACTTTATATCCCTTGTCACATAGTTGGCTAATGCTCAGAAGATTATGCTTTAGGCCTTCAACAAAGAGCACATCATGGATCACCAAGATGCTCTCATCTCCTATGGATCCTCTTCCAAGAATTCTTCCTTTGTTGTTGTCTCCATAGGTGACATGACCCTCTTGCTTGAAGGATATTCTCAGGAACTTTGATTTGTCCCCTGTCATATGCTTGGAGAATCCACTGTCCAAGTACCAAAGTTGCTTTCTTTCCTCCAAGATGTCCTACAAAAAGATTTTCAAGTACATAGGTTTGGTCCCCTTATGAATGTGGGTCCATTTCGTTTATACTCATCAATACAAGCTTTCTTTTTCTTGGGAATCCACTTCATAAGCCCTTTGGGAACAACATGTTTTCTGATTTTACAGAATCGCACAGAATGACCTCTTTTCATGCAATAGAAGCATGTAACAATCGGTTGTTTCGATGGTCCAATCGATTGTTTTTCTGGCATTTTCGAAAATGATTTTGAAAATCTATCTTGCTTGTTTTGTGGATTAAAACCCAATCCAGATTTTCCAAAAACACAATTTTGAGATGCTAGCACACTCTCAAAGTTAGATTGGCCTTTAGAAAGCTTATCCACTGTTTTAACAAGATAGTGGACCTTCTTTTCAAGATTTTCGCAATTTTCACAAACTAGAGTATCACACTTGCAAGAGGAGTTTTTGTAAATGATTTCAAGATTTTCAAAATCCATTTTTGAATTTTCTAAATCCTTTTCTAGTGCCTTTACTCTGTTTTCAAGCCATCTATTCTTTTCTTTCAACCGATTGTTCAAGAGAGCCAATCGGTTGGCTTCTTCATGCGTTTGTTGAAAGGCTTGAAGCAATTGACCATAATTTTCAGAGTTTGAAGAGTTTGATGAACTTACACTACATGAGTCATCCTCCCTTCTGGCCATTAAGCAAAGATTGAGGCTTTTCTTATTTTGCCTTTTCTTCCTTCTTGCTTGACTCTTTGTAATTGCTTCCTTTGGTTCATGAGCAGCCTTGAGTGTCTCCCACATTTCCTTAGCAGTTTTGCACTTTGATATCCTGAAAAATTCATTAGTATGTAGTGCAGAGGCTATAATGTTTTGAGCTGACCTATCAAGCTGAGCCATCTTACATTCATCATTTGTCCATTTGGACAAAGGTTTTGTAATAAAATAATTATCCTTTTTGAATTTTGGAATGTAAGGACCATTCTCAATTGAGTCCCAAATTCTTTGATCAATAGATTCAATAAAGATTTTCATTCTTGTTTCCCAAAACTTATAATTCAATCCACAGAATAAAGGTGGTTTGTAGATTGAAGCACCCTCCTCAAAAGATAGCTTTCCAGCCATAGAGAAAAAAAAAATAATTTTAGATCAACTTGAATAACTTTCAAGAACCAAGCTCTTGATGCCAATTGTTAGAATATATGGCCTTAAACGAGAGGGGGGGTGAATTGTTTAAGGAGGATTTTTGAAAACTTTTAAACTTAGAATGGAAATTCTTTGAAAGAACCTTGATTAAGGATTCAGTTTTTCCAAAACAAACAGCAAAAGCACAAAGCTGGAAAAACAATCGATTATTTTAGCGAAACAATCGGTTGTTTATACCAGTCTCAAAAAGACAAAACTGAATTTAAAGAGACAGGGATAGAGAAATCGTACACAGTTGTTTATACTGGTTCACTCCAAACAAGAGCTACATCCAGTCTTCTCAGAAACCCTGAGGATAACCACTAAGCAATCACCACTTGATCACTTACACCACCACCAAGAGAATGACCTTGAAAACCTCAAGAAACACACTCTTCTTGGCCAACACTAAGATTGCTGATCTTGAACACCTCAAGAACACACAACCAATCTCAGCAAAACACACAAACGAATTGTTCAGCAGTTTACAAAGATTACACTTGTTACAGATGAATATCTGAAATCAATACAAGTAGAATCCTATTCCAGCACCTTTGATCAATCTCTCAACTCTTAAGCAATCTCAGAACTCTTTGAAAAACTCTTAGTTAAAAAAAAAACTTTGTCTCAAGATTCTTAATCCTTAAAAACAGTTTTTCATAATATATTCAAGAATATAGTTTGTTATCAAATCTTAACAAACTCTTAATTGCATTTAAAATAGATTGGTCAAAGCATTTAATTACTGGAGCGTATTCAGTTAAAGCATTTAAAGCTCAGTCAAAGAAAACAGTTTTTTTGTTATGGTTTCAAAACAAACAATCAATTGTTTCCTTGAATCAATCAGTTGTTTTCTTACTTAACAGATTTTACCATTTAAAAACAATTTTCAAACTTTCTCAAAACACCTAAGTGTAAACAATCGGTTGTTTCAACTTAGTTTGAAAAACATTTTACTTTGATAAAGATTGAGATGCTAATTGCTTGAGATTTAATCTAAGGGTGGATTACAATATTAAACTACCCCAGAACAAAGCTTAAACAAGCACAGCAACACACAGCAAAGCAGAGGCTTCAACATCCATCAAAGGATTTGGATTCTTCAAAACATTGAACACCACTTGGTTCAACACGATGATCATCGGGTTTTTGTGTTGCACGCAGTTAAGCTGGAAACGAAGGACGTTTCCCAGCGAGAGCGTTGCATACGAACCTTGTGTGGCAGGGTATCAGAGAAAGGAGAAGTTAAGTGCTTTGTGGTGTCGTGCACGAGAGTGGCCTAAGAGAGCTAGTCGCCAGTCGGTGATTGGTGCTCTCCTAACCCATAGCGTGCATGGAGCAAAGCAGAGGTGATCGTTCACACAGTAGGTGATGCCTGGTGCATGCGCTTAGCCAAGCCACCCTTGGTATTCACACTGAGGTTGCACGAGACACCTAGTGAAAGAAACGCGCTAAGTTACTTCATACACGAATAACTTAGGCGCCCAACAGAGTATATAAAGGCATTCCACGCTCATACAGAGGGAGGTAAGATTCATTCGTGCAAGTTACTAGTTTACACAGAGGGAGAGAGAGAATCACAGAGTGCACGCGAGTCTCGCTGAGATTCTTAGTTCTTAGTTCTTTGGTGGTTTTGCAAGGCTGACTTGAGCGTCGGAGTGCAATCGGCCGCTAGAGGCGCCGTTTGTTGTGTTTCGCAGGTTTGCTTGGAGTTCTTGTGGAGTGCTTGGAGCGTTCTTGCGGAAGATAGAGTTTGACGTGGCGAATCGTCGATGTTCGAATCCCCTGCGAGATCATTTGGCGCCCACCGTGGGGCCCGTGTGAATTCGTGATCCCATCCACACTTTGCTGTTAGACTTCGTTTGTTCTTGAGATTCTTTGCTGAAAAAATGAGAAAGACAAGGCAAACTTCACCCGCGCCATCAGCTGAAGAAGGAGCTGTGACGATGGCGTAGGTTTTGGAGATGATGCGAACACTGCAAGACAATGTGGCAGCGTCAAGAATGGAACAAGAAAGGATGCAAGCGGATTTAGCTGCATCACAAAGCAGAAACGAGGAGTTGGAAAGAGTGAATGAAGAGTTGCGCAAGGCGCTGTAGGCGCAGAAGGAACGCGCAGCGGAGGAAAGAGTGGTGCCGCCGCCATCTCCCCCCAAGACTTTCCCCATGCCTTTCTCATCTGAGATCATGAGTGCAGTGGTGCCACCAAACTTGGTGGGGGTGAAAGCCTCGTTTACCGGGGTGGAGGATCCAGAGACGCATCTGACGGCGTTTCACACCCAAATGATGCTCTCTGGGGGTTCGGATGCGGTGTATTGCAAGCTGTTCATGAGCACCCAGAGTGGGATTGCTTTGGAGTGGTTCGTGAGCCTACCAGATGGCCACATCACTTCATTTCAGCAGTTCTCTAAGTTGTTCATGGAGTAGTATATCATGAACAGGGCACCCCCAGTGGTGTCGTATGATTTGTTCGACATACGACAAAACCAAGGTGAGTCCCTCAGGGACTACCTTAGTCGTTTTGGAGCCTAGGTGGTGAGGCTGCCCAACAAAGATGAAGACATGCTGGTGCATGCGTTCAAGAAAGGGGTTCTGCCGGGCCCTTTCAGTGAATCTTTGATCAGAAATCACCCCAGCACCTTCGCGGAGATTAGGCGTCATGCTGTGGCGCACATCGTAGCAGAAACGGAGGTTTCTGAGAAGAGGGGAAGCGCGGCCCCGACCATGTCGCGCGGAGGACCGAGTAGGTCTCAGCAGCCGATGAGGGTGCACGAGGCCAAAGAAGGAAAGAAGGCTCAGTGGAAGCCTCGCCCTTACGAGCCTAGGAAGGACTAGGGCAGGGGGCGCGTGAGGGAGAGCAACGTGCCCCCCAGGTTTGACTTCGTGGTGGAGTTGGCGGAGCTGATCGCCATTCCAGCTGATCCTGCCGGCAACTCGAACGTGGAGGAATCGCTTCGTGGTACTCTCTGCCCCGTCTACGCGACTGCGTCTTCTGCGGAATCACTCCCCGAACTTTCTCTCAGATGTCTTCAAATGTGACCTGCAAAACACACAGACGGCGCCTCTAGCGGCCGTTTGCACTCCGAAGATCAAGTTAGTCCAACAGAACCACCAGAAACTGGAAACTAGTAATGCGTGTGTGAGAAAAAACTTGCACTCTGTTTTTCATCTATCTTTTTTTCTCCCTCACTCTCACTCTGATTCTCCCTTTTATCTCTCTTTCCCTGCTTCTGGGCATAACAGAATTCTGTTATGCTTTTCTGGCATGTGTCAGAACCCTGTTACGCTTTTCAGAGAAAGCGTACCTTCAGAATCAGCAATGGGGAGCATGAGAGTCTGCGCATGTCTGCGCTTTGCTGCGCCTGTCTGTACCTTTAGCGGTACGGAGTGCTCTTTTATCTGGACCGCACCCCTCTCAGATGATGACACGTGGAGGCCTGCAACTCACATCTAACCACACACGTGCCACTTACTGGAAGGGCTCTAGCGCCTCTCTTTGTCTGCCTAAGTTACGCCCTTGCGGAGTAACTTAGGATGCTTCTCTTATCTGGGTAAATTGCATACTCTTAGGAGAACGTCGGGCGTGGCTGGACTAGGCACACTCACCAAACGTTACTCTCTGCGTAGGCGACTTACCCTTCAGGATGACACGCACGTAATGGGTTGAGGGAATCACCAATCACCGACTGGCTTACTAGTTCCCTCAGGCCACTCTCGTGCACGATTCCTTGAGGTGTGCTCATGCGAGGTCCATGCGTAACGCTCTCGCTGGGAACCTTAGTCCCCGTTTAACTGCGTGTAACATGAGACCCCGACGACAGTACACCCGATGACTGATCAGTGTTTATTCGCTTATCGCGCTCTGCCTCCAGGCGCGAGTCTAGGAACTGATCTGCTGGTGGTCACTTGGCTACTGACCACCGATCACCATTCTGGGTGATCTATCCCCCGACCTCTCTGCCGCCTGATCTGTCGGTGGTAACTTGGTTACTGACCACGGATCACCTCTCTTGGCGATCGTCCCCCGACCTCTCTGCCACCTGGTCCACGTGTAACCCTGCGAGTGGTCCACGTGGTTCTCTGATGCTGACGTCATCGACTACCGATGACCGATCGGATCACAAGCCCCCCAGTCTCGAGTCGAGAACTTGTTCTCAGCGAAGAGACTAAGTGGTCGTGCCTTCAGTCCACGTGGCAAGTGGGGCCGCCTCACGTGCCACCTCACGTGCTGCTTCTTTAACGTTTGGACTCCCTCTTTTAATCTCGCGACACGTGGCGCCATCAACGGCCAGCGTTGTGCGTCGCTAGCGCTTCTTTTATTCAAATTGGCGCGCCCTTCCACTGTTCCTTCATCTTCTTCATTCGACTCCCAGACTCTCTGCGAACTTCTCTTCTGCGCACCCATCTTTCTTCAAATTCTCTGCTCCCCAATCTCTTGCGATCATTCAAAGGTATGGTTTTTCTTTTCCCTGGCCCCTTTTTGGTCATCTTTACCGATTGCATTTATCATTCTAGTTATCATGCATCCATCTTCCCTGTTTTTCTTCTTTTCAACCCGCGCTAGGGTTTTTCTCGTGTTTCCGCCTTGACTTCTGCCTCCCCTTCTTTCTCCTTTACCTGGACATTTCTTTCTCATTTCCTCTCTCTGTTTTTCACCGAACCATCCATCACTCCCTCCCTTTCTATTTCTGACCCTTCGTTTTCCTCCATTGCAGCTATCTCTCGATGGCTCGCTTGAAGCAGACCGCTCGTGTCATTGCCTCTTCTTCTGGTGCACAGCCCTCCGCGAGTGCACCAGCTTCGCCACCGCCTGTTGTCACCTCATTCCATGACAACGCCAAGGTTTATGACTGGGCCCCTCTGGCGTTGCTATCTGAAACGTCCATCTTGCTACCTGAGGACCATCTTAACTCACTCCTGAGCCACGACCCGGACGAACCCTCGTGTTCCATAGACAGGGAAAACGACTTCCACATCCGAGTCCGCATCCCTCCCCGAGGGATGCCCATTTGCGCTGACGACAGGGCCACCAATGGGGTGCCCTTCGTTTTTGTTTACTCCGCGATCTTCAAAAGGTTGAAGTTGCGACTCCCCTTCACCTTCTTCGAGAAAGAGCTGATGATGGAGTTGAACGTCGCGCCCTGCCAACTCCACCCCAACGCCTGGGCCTTCATCCGGGCGTTTCAGATCCTGTGTAACCACTTTGGGCACAACGCCTCGGTGGAGGTGTTCCTTTACTTCTTTGAGGCGAAGAAACCAGGGGATAGGTTTTGGGTCAGCCTGAACGGGGTTGCTGGACGGGTGCTTCTGGGCCTGTACCAGCAGTCCTTCAAAGACTGGAAGGGCAGATTTTACATGATATCTGCCACCCCACAAAGTCCTCATCTGCTCGAGGGGTACCGCCTCTACTGGGTTCCCCAGGTTGAATTTAAAAAACCCAAGGACCTCGAGACCATGGCCCCCTACGAGCGCGAGCTGTGTGGGCTGCTCCTGGGGGCTAAGTTTGACTCCGCCCGCCTCATCAAGGATGAGTTTGATGTGGCTTCTCTGAAAAAACATATAGGTAGTTCTTTCTCTGCCGCCCCTTAGGACACTTATACCTCCTCATGCATGCTCTTATACGTTTCACCTTGCTTGCGTCTCTTAGCTGTCTAATTTTCCCCTTTCTTGCCTATGCAGATTCAATGTCAGGGAAAGATAGGAGGTTGGCGGTGTTAGAGCTTGCTAAACGTCGAGCGACCAAAGGGATTGGCTCCTCCTCTTCCACCACTGAGCCAATTGAAGCCCCTCCACTCTCGGTCGCGCCAGCTGAAGGCCCCGAGCAAGGGAAGAAAAGGAAAAGACTGGTGAAGGCTTCTTCGCTTGTACCTGTTGCTGTTGCTGCCTCAGTGGAAGAGGAAAGCTCTGGCTCCCCCCTCATTCACCGCCAGAGGAAGAGGCCAGTGGTCGAGGGGGTCTCGTCTCTTCAGCCTGGAGAGATTGAGGTGGTGGAGGTAGAGGAAGGTTCACCACCTCCCCCTCCCTCTACTCGACCTGCCCCAGAGCCTGCATGCCCACCTTCTCCTTGCCAACAATTGCCCCCAATCTCTCAACCGCCAACTTCCCCCCCAGCAGGCCAATCACCTGGTCCATCCGCTCACCCTGCTGGGGGTGCTTCTGCTCATAACGAGGGTGCCCCGCCTCCACTACCAATCTCCCCCGCAAATGCTGAACATGGTGGGTCCGGCTCGCGCTCAAGCAACTCTGGGGCCAACCATGAGAACTTCAGCAGAGTTATCTCCATGGTGCGACAGCACATCAGCAACGGGGAGCTCGTCGACTGGAGCGGGGAGGAGATGGATGCACACCTTGCCAAGCAGGTGGTGCTCTCGCTGGAGTTCTCCACCCAGCATCGCAAGCAGAAAGCCCTGGAGAAAAGGGTGAAGGAACTTGAGCACGACAAGGAGTCGCTGCAAAGTGACCTTGAAGCCGCTCAGGGGTCTGTTGAGCTGATGCGAGGCATGGTGGAGAAGGCCAGGAAGGAGTATTTGGTGCAGGTCCAGGAGACCATCAAGATGGAGATCTTGATGGGGCAGACTGTTGGTCCTCTGGACTGCAAGGTGGTAGAGCTGCAGGCTGAGAACTCTTCCTTGCGCGAACGGAGTACTCAGCTGGTGGAGGAGTTACAGGCTGAGAACGCCTCCCTACGTCAACAGGATTCTCAGTGGGTGGAGATGCTCAAGTCCGCCAAAGAGGCAACTGCTGCTGCTGAAAGGAAGCTTGAGGAGGCAGTGGGCAAGCTGTCTGAAGCCGCCTCCTCCCTTGCTGCCCTCACCACGCAGAGGGATGCTGCGGAGGCTTCGAGGCAAAGTCTGGAGGCGGAGAAAGAGGACTTGATGAACGTGGGCGCTGATTCCCTCATTGATGGATTCGAGCTGGCGCTCGAGCAAGTCCGCTGCGTCCTCCCAGAACTGGACCTTTCACAATTCAGCATTCATCACTCAGTGGTAGATGGAAAACTTAGGCCTCCTACTCCCTGAATCTCTTCCCTTTTGTAAATTTGACTTCTCTGTACAAAGCTTCATTCTGTAACCTTACGTTTCTGCACCATTCAACTCATTGTAACTGACAATTGTATGAATATCTCTGGTGATATACCTTGATTTTAACTGCTCAATTTCTCTTTGTATTTTCTTTGAACTTCACTTATCTTTATGTGCGCGACTAATTGTTAGCTAGTTTAGGTTCAGCGCGATCTTGGGCTTTACCTTTCCTTTCGCACACGACTAAGCGTTAACCAGCTTAGGCTTAGCGCGATCTTGAGCTTCGTCTTTTACTTTGCGCACGACTAAGTGTTAACCAGCTTAGGCTTAGCGCGATCTGCTTCTCTTACTCTTTGCGCGCGACTAAGTGTTAACCAGCTTAGGCTTAGCGCGATCTGCTTCTCTTACTCTTTGCGCACGACTAAGTGTTAACCAGCTTAGGCTTAGCGCGATCTGCTTCTCTTACTCTTTTGCTTCTGCTTGATCACGACTGGCTATTCCCTCAGCTTGGTGTTTAACAGTCCTCGTGCGCTGCTTTGCACTACTAGCCAATTACCGACAACTCATCAGTGATCGCTCTTTAGTCTTTACTTAGCTTTCTCTGTCGCTCTAGCGCTAAGTGCATAAAGGACTTTGACATCGATCGCTCAAAGTGATGCCTCGTCTTGGGGAAAGAAAAGTGTTTCTCGCTAACCCCTTTTACTTTCCCCAAGATCATCACCCTTTGGCGGGTTGAGTCGCTTATTCCCTGTCTCACTCCTGGGGTGAGAAAGGTTTCTGACTAAGAGTCTTACTGGGCCAATATTGGTGTATGCCAAGTGGGTAAGGACGTTTTGTCGAAACCTTTCCTTTCCCCCCCTTGGTCTTACTAGCACCCCTGGCTTTTCAAACCTTTAACTGTTTGCGCTCACACCTGGGGTGAGGAAGACTTAGATCGGTGCCAGTACTTGCGCCTAGGGCAAGTAGGGCCTAACCAATCACCTGCACTTGCACCTGGGGCAAGGAGGATTTTAACTTTAATACTTGAGCACGCTTTATATGCTGGAATTTTTTCTTTAATTGGGCGGCCTCGTTAAAAACCCTCCTTGGGGAAAAGAGTGCCCCCTTGTCTGTTCAACTGTTTCCACCACATACAAACATGCATCTTTTAGCGCGAGAACGCCTATTACTGTACAACTTTAACTGAAATAAAATTTTAAATGGGTGGCGTTCCATGTTCTGGGGAGTGCTCCTCCTTCCAAAGTCTCTAGGCGATAGGCTCCGTTCTCTAATGTCTCCACCACTCTGTATGGGCCTGTCCACTTTGGGGATAACTTGTTCTGCATGTCACTTTGATGCGCCTTTCTCATCACCAGATCACCTTCCTGGAAACGCCTGGGCCTCACTTTAGAGTTGTGCCTCCGCTCTACTCTTCTCTTCACAGCTTCGGCACTGACTCTGGCCTCTTCCCGCACTTCATCTAGCAGATCCAGATTCACCTTACGCTCTTCATTGGACTCTTCAGCAACGAAGTTCGAGAATCTGGGGGAGCTCTCCTGTATTTCCAGAGGAATCATGGCGTCTGTCCCATAGACAAGGCTGAAGGGTGTCTCATGGGTGCTGGACTGTGGGGTGGTGTGATAAGACCATACAATTCTGGGGACCTCCTCTGCTCAGCCTGCTTTGGCCTTGTCTAGTCTTCGCTTCAGCCCCCTGAGCAGCACTCGATTTGCTGACTCCACCTGCCCATTTGTTTGTGGGTGCTCCACTGAAGCGAAAACCTGTTGTATCTTTAACTCTTCACACATCTTCCTCAGTTGATGACTTGTGAACTGGGTGCCATTGTCGGAAACCAGCCTCTTGGGTATTCCGAAGCGGCAGACAATGTTCTTCCAGACGAAGTGTTCGACTTTCTGTGCGGTGATGTGTGCAACTGGCTCTGCCTCCACCCACTTAGTGAAATATTCGATGGCCACAATGAGGAACTTCATCTGCCTTGTCGCCAGGGGAAAAGGTCCTAGGATGTCAATCCCCCATGTATGGAATGGCCACGGGCTATGGATGGACCTCAACTCCTCAGGGGGTGCCTTGTGCCAATCTGCATGCAGCTGACATTGTTTGCATCGCTGAGCAAACCTTATGCAATCTTCCTTCAGCTTTGGCCAGTAGTACCCCGCGCGGAGTACTCTACTAGCCAAAGCGCGACCACCTACATGGCTTCCGCACACCCCCTCGTGCAGCTCAGACATGAGTCTGGTGCATTGCTCGCCGTGTACACAGATCTGCACAGGGTGAGAAAATCCAAATCTAAATAGGCTTCCATCTATGAGAGTAAACTTACTTGAACCCCTCTTTATTCTTTTTGCCTCTGCCAGATCGAGCGGGAGTACACCATCTTCTAAGTATAGCTGGTATGGCGTCATCCAGGTGTCGGGTTCCTTCTCCGCATGAACCTCCATCGACTCATCGGTCTTTGAGGGTCGCGATCTTACCCTCGGTGCTCTTAGCGTTTCTTGGGTCAACGACCGATGACCGATCGTTAGACGCTCCATTGACTTGCATACGTGAAGCACCTGGTTGTCTGATACGAACGCGCGCGGCACCTTCAGGGTCTCCTGAATGACGGTTCTCTGCTTCCCCCCCTTGCCTGAGCTGGCCAGCTTGGCAAGCAGGTCTGCTCGAGCATTCTGCTCTCTTGGCACGTGCACTAACTCAAACTCGACGAAGGACGTCTTCAGGAGCTGCACATACTCCAGGTAGGCTGCCATCTGGGGGTCCTTTGCTTGGAACTCCCCGGTAACCTGCCCGGTGACCAGTAACGAATCGCTCTTGGCCAGCAGATTTCTTGCTCCCATTTCTCTTGCTAACAACATTCCTGCGATCAGGGCCTCATACTCCGCCTGATTGTTGCTAGCTTTGAAGGCGAAGCGGAGGGACTGCTCGATCAGTACCCCATTTGGTCCTTCCAGGATGACTCCCGCGCCGCTTCCCTGCTGATTAGAGGAGCCATCCACCGATAACACCCATCGGAAATTTAGCCCTTCTGCAGGTGTCGCGATGGATGATAGCTCGACTACGAAGTCCGCGAACACCTGCCCCTTGATCGGTCCTCGGGGCTCGTACTGAATATCGAATTCCGACAATTCTACTGCCCATTTGACCATCCTGCCTGCTACATCAGGTTTCTTCAATACGTTTTGGATAGGCAGATCAGTCATCACGACCACTGTGAAGCTGTGGAAGTAATGCCTGAGTCTTCTGGCTGAAAACACCACCGCCAGAGCAGCCTTCTCGAGGGCCTGGTACCTTGTTTCAGGGCCTTGCAGCACCTTACTCACGAAGTAAACAGGCCTCTGGGCCTGGTCCTGCTCTTGCACCAGGACTGAACTGACTGCCCTCTCCGTAACAGCAAAGTATAGACGAAGAGGGATGCCTACCTGGGGCTTTCGCAGGACTGGTGGGCTCGCCAGGTACCCCTTTAGCTTGACGAAAGCCTCCTCGCACTCCTGTGTCCAGAGAAATCTGCTGTTGCGTTTGAGACACTGGAAGTATGGGTGACCTTTCTCCCCACCAGCAGACATAAATCGGGACAGTGCTGCCAAGCGACCGGTGAGCTACTGCACCTCCTTCACCGTCGTTGGGCTCCTCATTGCCACGATCGCCGCACACTTCTCCGGGTTAGCTTCGATTCCTCGCTCTGTCAAGAGGAAACCCAAGAACTTCCCAGCCTCCACACCGAATATGCATTTCTCAGGGTTGAGCTTCAGCCTATACTTGGCAATGGTGGTGAATAGCTCTTCCAGATCAGCTGCATGATGCTTCTTCTCTTGGGACGTAACCACCATGTCATCTACATAGGCGTGTACGTTCCTTCCCAGCATGGGCGAGAGCACCCTATCCATGAGCCGCTGGTAGGTAGCCCCCGCATTCTTCAACCCAAATGGCATGACCTTGTAGAAATAGCAAGACCGTTCCGTCATAAACGCGGTCTTGCATTCGTCCATTGGGTGCATCCTGATCTGGTTATACCCTGAGAAAGCGTCCAAGAAGCTGAGTAGCTTTCCCCCCGAGGCGCTATCAACTAGAGCATCTATACTGGGTAGGGGGTAAGAATCCTTGGGGCACGCCTTGTTGAGGTCAGTGAAGTCCACGCACATTCTCCACTTGCCGCTTGCCTTCTGCACCAGTACCACATTCGCTAGCCACTCGGGGTACTGGATTTCTCTGATATGCCCTGCGACAAGGAGCTTCTGCGCTTCGTCGTGGATCACCTTCCTCTTCTCCTCGTTGAATTTCCTTCTTCTCTGTCGCACCGGTCGAACCATGGGGTCCATCGATAGACGATGGCAGAGGAAATCGGGGTCGATTCCTGGCATGTCGGATGCTGACCATGCAAAGGCATTCATGTGCTTCTCAATCACACCCATGATCAGCCTTCGCTCTTCTTCAATGAGGGATCCCCCCAACTTGAATTTTCTTCCCCTGATGTCCACTTCGACCCATCCTTCAGCTGGGTGGGGCCTTCTCTCACTGGTAATGACCGCTCTCGCGATCCCTGACCCGCGAGGAGTGATCGTGCCTTCCTCTTCTTCTTCAACTTGGGCTACCTGGGAGCCCCCCACCGCAGCGTTCTCCATCCTCTGAGCGCCTTGTGTCTCCCTGACCGCCAATCGCTCTTCCCGCACGCCTGGTGGTGGTTTTGTGGTGACATGGCACACACTTCTTTTTTGCTTCAAGCTGTTCTCATAACAGCGTCTTGCCTCAGCCTGATCCGACTTGATGGTTATCACGGTCCCTTCCATCGACGGCAGCTTCAACTTCATATGCCTTGTCGATGGTATTGCGCCCAGTCTATTGAGCGTTGGCCTCCCCAACAGGACATTGTACGCAGAAGGGGCGTTCACCACCAGGTACTTTATCTTTTCAGTGCGGGCTGTCGTTCCTCAGCTCGATGTATCCCCGCACTTCTACCTGATCCCCTGCAAAACCGTAGAGACAACCAGTATACGGTCTTAACTGATCAGGGGACAACTGTAGCTTGTTGAATGTTGGCCAGAACATGACATCCGCCGAGCTTCCTTGATCTACGAGTACTCTATGCACCCGCCTTCCTGCTGTGATGAGAGAAATGACCACAGGGTCGTTGTCGTGCGGGACAACGTCCCGTAGGTCAGCTTTCCTGAAGATAATGTCCACCTCAGGGTAATGACTCTCATTCACTGCATCTACCGCCATCACCGATCGAGTGTATCTCCTTCTTTGTGAAGCTGTGCATCCCCCACCAGAGAAGCCTCCAGCGATCGTCTGCACTTCCCCATGCACAGGGACTTCATGCTGTTGCTCTCCAGTTTGGGATCCTGACGCGCGATCACCCTGCGGCTCACGCAGGTAATCTGCTAGAAAACCAGACTTCACCAACTCTGCCAGTTGGTGTCCCAGCGCCAAAAAGGAATGAAGTGTATGGCCAAAGGCCTGATGAAACTCACACCATTCATTCTTCTTCCTTCCGAGTACCTTATCTGTCTTCTCTGGTACTCGTAGTCTTGCTGCTACGGCAGGAAGGGCGATGAGATCCGCCAATCCCACCATGAAGTTGTATCTCGGGGGTGCGTTATTCTCCCTTGCACGCCCCTTGCTCTGGTCTTTGCCTGGTGCATAGGGACGAGGTTTTTCCCGCACCTTCTTCCCCTCTTTGGCCTCATGCACCCTTGCTTGCTGTGGTTTTCCTTGCCCTCCACGCGGTCTGGGTGGTGCAGCACTTCCCCTCTTCTCAGAAACCTCTGTTTCTGCCACTATGTGCGCCACCGCACGTCGTCGGATCTCTGCAAAGGTGTTGGGATGGCTCCTGATGAGAGACTCGCTGAAAGGGCCAGGCAGCACTCCCTTCTTAAACGCGTGCACAAGCATATCTTCATCTTTGCTGGGTAGTCTAACCACTTGTGCCCCAAAGCGGTTGAGGTAGTCCTTCAGCGACTCCCCCTGGTATTGGCGCACGTCGAACAGGTCGTAGGACACCACTGCAGGTGCCTTGTTGACGATGTATTGTTCAGTGAAGAGCTTCGAGAACTGAGAGAAAGACGTGATATGCCCTTCTGGTAAACTCACGAACCACTCCATGGCGATTCCGCTCAATGTGCTCATGAACATCTTGCAGTACACAGCGTCTGAGCCCCCAGACAACATCATCTTGAGTGTGGAATGCCGTCAGATGCGCCTCCGGGTCTTCTACCCCCTTGAACGACGCTTTTACCCCCACCAGGTTGGGAGGCACCATGGTTCCCATGATCTCAGGGGAGAATGGCATGGGAAATGCCCTTGGAGGTGAGGGCTGCCTAGACACCCTTTCGTCAACAACGTGCTCCCTCTGCGCCTGCAGCGTCCTTCTCAACTCTTCGTTGACACGATTCAGCTCGTCGTTCCTGCTTTGCGACGCAGCCAACTCCGTCTGCATCCTTTCTTGTTCAACTTTCGACGCTGCAGCGTTATCCTACAGCGTGCGCACCATTTCCAGGACCTGCGCCATTGTCACAGCTCCTTCGTCAGCGGATGGCGCAGGTGATGGTTGTCTGTTTCTAGGCATCTTCTCTATCAAAGAAACTGATAAAACTCTGGTGAGCTTTAAAACTGTGGTATATATGGGACAACGATTCACTCGGGCCCCACGGTGGGCGCCAAATGATCCTGCCGGCAACTCGAACGTGGAGGAATCGCTTCGTGGTACTCTCTGCCCCGTCTACGCGACTGCGTCTTCTGCGGAATCACTCCCCGAACTTTCTCTCAGATGTCTTCAAATGTGACCTGCAAAACACACAGACGGCGCCTCTAGCGGCCGTTTGCACTCCGACGATCAAGTTAGTCCAACAGAACCACCAGAAACTGGAAACTAGTAATGCGTGTGTGAGAAAAAACTTGCACTCTGTTTTTCGTCTATCTTTTTTTCTCCCTCACTCTCACTCTGATTCTCCCTTTTATCTCTCTTTCCCTGCTTCTGGGCATAACAGAATTCTGTTATGCTTTTCTGGCATGTGTCAGAACCCTGTTACGCTTTTCAGAGAAAGCGTACCTTCAGAATCAGCAATGGGGAGCGTGAGAGTCTGCGCATGTCTGTGCTTGGCTGCGCCTGTCTGTACCTTTAGCGGTACGGAGTGCTCTTTTGTCTGGACCGCACCCCTCTCAGATGATGACACGTGGAGGCCTGCAACTCACATCTAACCACACACGTGTCACTTACTGGAAGGGCTCTAGCGCCTCTCTTTGTCTGCCTAAGTTACGCCCTTGCGGAGTAACTTAGGATACTTCTCTTATATGGGTAAATTGCATACTCTTAGGAGAACGTCGGGCGTGGCTGGTCTAGGCACACTCACCAAACGTTACTCTCTGCGTAGGCGACTTACCCTTCAGGATGACACGCACGTAATGGGTTGAGGGAATCACCAATCACCGACTGGCTTACTAGTTCCCTCAGGCCACTCTCGTGCACGATTCCTTGAGGTGTGCTCATGCGAGGTCCATGCGTAACGCTCTCGCTGGGAACCTTAGTCCCCGTTTAACTGTGTGTAACACGAGACCCCGACGACAGTACACCCGATGACTGATCAGTGTTTATTCGCTTATCGCGCTCTGCCTCCAGGCGCGAGTCTAGGAACTGATCTGCTGGTGGTCACTTGGCTACTGACCACCGATCACCATTCTAGGTGATCTATCCCCCGACCTCTCTGCCGCCTGATCTGTCGGTGGTAACTTGGTTACTGACCACCGATCACCTCTCTTGGCGATCGTCCCCCGACCTCTCTGCCACCTGGTCCACGTGTCACCTTGCGAGTGGTCCACGTGGTTCTCTGTTGCTGACGTCATCGACTACCGATGACCGATCGGATCACCAGCCATAGCGACAAGGTTGCGAGCACCAGAGAAGACTGACAAGGTGCTCGGAAGGCAGAAGAACGTGTGGTGTGAGTTTCACCAGGCTTATGGCCACTCATTCCACACTTGCTTGGCGTTGGGACACCAACTCGCGGAGTTGGTAAAAAGTGGCTTTCTGAGCGATTACTTGCGGGAGACGCAAGGTGATCGGGAGTCGGGGTGATGCGAATCAAATAAAGAAGGCTTTTAATAATGAAGGACAAGATCATTCGCCCTCACATTTAAAGTCCTTCTTATTATTCTTTGCAAAAGATGAGGCCCAAAGCCCAAGCCCAAGCCCAAGAAGGCCAAAGCCCAAAAAGCCCAAGTTCATCTCATGAAGGGCAAGGCCAAGTATTAAATAATAAAGAATATTGTTGAAGGTGCTTAGAGGGAAACATTAGAAACCTCTATTGTTAAAGCATCTTTTAGTCTTTAGTTAGGAGTTTTAGGGGGGGTGTGTTAGTAGATAGTTGTAGGAGTAAATAAGGAGGTGCCAAAGTGAGAGCAGGGATCACACCTTCCTCATGCATTGTTTTAGGCGCCAATTCTAGAAGCTTTTAGGAGGGAATTTTTTTGAATTTGTGTAGCTTACATTTCAGCACCTTAGGCTATAAATTAAGGTGCAACCCTTGTATTTTTCAGAATTGAAATGAGAGTAAAGAAACTATACTCAATTTTTGAGTGAGCATTGGAGAGCTTTTGAGCCTTCTTCTCTAGTCTTATCTTGAAGGATCCATGGTGTCCTCAAGTGGCGGCAGCACACTCATCTAGGAGCAACCATCCTTCTAGTGGCGTGATCACTCACCTTCTCTTCCATCTCCATAAGCTTTTCTCTTCTCCTTTCTTCCTACTCTTTCAATTGTTCATGTTTAGCTTGTGTTCTTGAGTTTTGGTTTGGTTATTTTTCATTTTCCAGCAGCTGTTCTTATTCTTTTCTGTTTTGGTTCGGTGCATTTTAATTTCCAGCACTTCTAATTCAATTTGCTTATCTTTTGTTCCATTTTGTTCGGTTCAATTTGACTATAATTGGAACTTCCATATGAGTTCGGAATTGGTGCTAGTTTTTGGAGAGTTCTTGACTTAGAACAATGATCCAATTCTAAGAAAAAGTGCCTAACTATTGTCCAACTCAAGTTGATTCCTAAGAAGGTCAAGAACCTTTCTCTATGTGGCTATTGGAATCACATCATGGGGCCACCAGCAGAAGATCCGCAGCACGAGGTACCTGTGCACGGGGAGGTGCACACGATCGCGGGGGGCTTCTCTGGAAGAGGGTGTACAGCCTCTCAGAGGAAGAGGTACGCTCGGTCGGTGATGACTGTCGACTCGGTGGAAGATCATTCCCCCGATGCTGACATCACATTCATAAAGGCAGATCTCCGGGACGTTGTGCCTCACGACAATGATCCTATTGTCATCTCCCTTGTCACGGCAGGGAGAAAAGTGCACAGGGTCCTTGTGGACCAGGGTTGCTCGGCGGACGTGAGGTTCTGGCCGACGTTCAACAAGCTGCAGTTGCCCCTTGATCATCTGAGGCCATACCTGGGGTGCTTGTATGGCTTCGCAGGGGACCAGGTGGAGGTGCGAGGCTACATAGAGTTGAGGACCACGTTCACAGATGGAGCTGTGGCTCGCACTGAAAAGATCAAGTACTTAGTGGTTAATGCCCCATCCGCCTACAACATACTGTTGGGAAGACCGACGCTCAACAGGTTGGGAGCAGTGCCGTCGACGAGGCACATGAAGCTGAAGTTGCCATCGATGGAAGGGGTGGTGATCACCATTAAGTCGGACCAGAAGGAGGCTAGGCACTGCTATGAGAACAACCTCAAGCAGCAAAGGAGTGTGTGCCATGTTACCTCGACACCACCGCCGGGTGTGGACGAGAGGCGATCGCAGTGCTGGGAAGAGACCGGCGATCCCCAGAACATGGAACGCCACACACTTGAAGTTCTATTTTAGTTGAAAATGTAAAGTAGTCGCGCTTTCGCGCTAGTATAAACAGTTTGAGCAGTTCAGGGGCACTCTTTTTCCCAGAAGAGGGTTTTAATGAGGCCACCCAATAAAAAAGAAGTTATCAGTATAAGAGTTTGCAAAGTTTTAAAGTTAAAATCCTTCTCGCCCCAGGCACGGGTGTAGGTAATCGGTTAGGCCTTCCTCGCCCCAGGCGCGAGCATGGCAACCGGTTTAAAGTCCTCCTCACCCCAGGTGTGAGTGCAGGCAGCTAAGGTTCGAAAAGCCAAGGGTGCTAGTAAGCCCAAGAAGGGAAAGGAAGGATTTCGAGAAACGCCTTTACCCAAGTGGCATAGCATCAATATTGGCGCAGTAGAACTTGATCCTGCCTGTTGACCAGAACGCTGGAACCTGCCTCGTCAAAGGATCGACGTGTGCACCGCTTCAAACCTCCGTCCTTCTTCAAGATCCACCTCAAGAACCTGCAAAAGAACAAAGCGGCGTCGCTGCGGCCGATCGCACTCCAACGCCCAAGTCAGTGACCGAACCACCAAATACTAAGAGCAAGAACACTCAAGAAATCTCAAGGAACCGTGCAATGTTCTCTCTCACAGTAAGCTCTAGAACTCGCAAGCGTAAAGAGTATAATCTGAACGTGCGTACCTCAGAAAGTTCGTTGAGAACTCTTATATACCTGGTTACTTTCTCTCTCCTGGCAGTTACAGACCTGGGACACGTGGCTCGCATCCAGTCGTACACGTGCCATCATCTGGAGCCTCCTTGACTTGGGCGCTGCTTCTGACTCCCTTTTTGGCTAAGTTATTTATGCATGGTACTGCCCAGTGCTTAGCTAACTTGGGAGCGCGATCTTCACTAGAATAGGCGAGTTAGGGTGCTCTCGTACACCTTCCCTGTGGTCTCGCCGGCCGCCTTCATAATCTGCACCACCTTCATCTCCGGCGATGTGCTTGCTCTGGCGATCTCCAATCGCTTGGTCGCCTGAGTTTACATCTGGCGACTTCACCTTCTACAGGGCGATCGCCTGGTATGCTAGAGATCGGAACACGCCAACTTGATAACTGGCGACTTCACGAGCCCCCCGACTTCCTCCTCTTCTGCCAACCTGGCGCCTTGTCAACACGCCTACACTGTAGCTTGGTGCCACGTCATCACTTCCGACTACCAGGACGGTACAGAACTCTTAGTCGAAACCCTTCTCACCCCAGGAGTGAGAAGGTGGAAGCACGACCCGATGTGTTAAGGGTCGACGATCTTGGGGCAGGCAAGAGGGGTTATCGAGAAATATTCTTCATCCCCAAAACGAGACATCATCTTTGACCGATCGGTGTAGGGGTCCTCTATGCACTTAACGCTGGAGCGACAAGCAATCTAGAAAGATATAAGGTAGAAGCAGAGGCGCGATGACTGATGAGGGGGTGGTTGTAGCATTCTGATCGGTTATCGGTGGTTAGAGCGTTGTTTAAGAAGTTTTAGACAAGTTCTTACGCGATAGGCCTGAGCAAGAAAAGCCACGCCAGAACAGTTATCAAGTGTTGTTAGTTGTGATCAAAGTCAGAAGCAAAGAAGTCAAACACAGCGAAGATTTGTGCCAAGTTCGAGCGAGTCAGCAGTTGATCATGGCAAGAGATAAAAACTAAGAGATACACAACAGAAGAAACAGTAAGAGGAAAGTGGCATTTTATATATGCATAAGAGTTTTTACATGCAAAATTTATGTACAAGGGGATAAAGGCAAAACAGTAAATGATCAAGGGCGAACGATCTCGCTGTCCACCACCTCGAAGTCCATGGCGAACTGAGAGTAGTCAGCCTCCGGGAAGACGCACTTAACTTGCTCAAGGGCCAAGTCGAAACCCTCAGCAAAGGTATCAGCAACCTCTTCCCAAAGCTTGGTCTTCTCAGCCTCGAGCTCAGCCTTGTCGGTCTCAAGCACGACCTTCTCAGTAGCAAGGGTGGCGATGGTGGACTCGGCCTCCTTAAGCTTGGACCCCTGATCATTGGCACGCCTCTCGTTCGCAGCGAGAGCCTCCGCCAGATTTGCGATCTGTTGGCGCAGGAAGGCATTCTTGGCTTCAAGCTGGATGGCCCTCCCTGTGGTCTCGACCAGCTCGGTGTCAAGAGCGGCGACGGCGTCCCCCATCAGCATCTCCGTCTTGATGGTTTCTTGGACTTGCAGGGCGCGCCCTCTCTTGGCTTCTTCCACCATATCCCTCAGCATCTCATTGGTGCTCTGCAGGGCCTCGTAGTCGCTTTGAAGCGACTCCTTTTGGTTGATCAGCTCGCCCATCTTTCCCTCCAGCTTCTTGATGCGGCGATGCTGGGTGGAGAATTCCAAGGAGAGCACCAACTGGCGAGCCAGATGAAGGTCCACCTCGCTCCTGCTCCACTTGACCAGCTCGTAGTTTTGGAGCAGTTGCCTGGTCAGCTGGATGACCCTAGTGAGCCCTTCAGTGCTGGACCCCGAGGCTCGGTGGGAACTCTCACTACCACCCTCGGTCGTGGCGGCGGAAGCTTGAGGGCGTGGTGAAGTTGAGGGGTGAGAGGTTCCCTCCGAGCGAGCAGCCCCGCTCCCAGTAGTTTGAAATGGTAAGGTAGGGGGTTGGCTGGCTAGGTTCCCCTTCTCCTTCGTTGAACTAAAGGAGACCCCGAGCTCTCCTCCTCGATGGATATGACGGTGGTGGGAGCCTTCACCAACCGTTTCCTTTTCCTTTCACCCCTGGTCTTGGGGCCTTCAGCTGGCGCGACCGAGATGGGGGAGGCAGAGATAGGCTCGGAGGTGGCCTCAGTCCCCGAGGACGACCCGACAGCTCGTCGGCTCTTGGCTAGCGCGATCAGCTTCTGTCGTCGTTCTTTGGTGGAAGTCATATCTACACCAGTGAAACATGGCAAAGGGTGAATTAAGCTAATCAGCTCGGTGGTAGCATGCAGAAAGGGGGTTAACATGTGCAAGTATGACAAGTCGAAGAGAGGGAAGAGAGTGCAAACCAATGTATTTTTTTAGCGTCTCCGCGTCGAACTCGTGCTTGATAAGGGTGGAGGAGCCGAACTTAGCGCCCAAGCTCGAGAGTAGGCTGCACAGCTCGCGCTCGTAAGGAGCCATAGCCTCCAAGCCCCGAGGTTTTTTGAACTCTACCTTGGGAACCCAGTAGAGTGGGAAGCCCTCAAGTAGAGTCGGGCTATGCTCGTTGGAGGTGATCATGTAGAACCTACCCTTCCAGTCCTTGAAGGATTGTTGGTATAGGCCCAAGATCACTCTCCCTGTCACGCCGTTCAGGCTCACCCATTACCGATCGCCTGGGTTCTTGGCCTCGAAGAAATGGAGGAAGACGTCGGTTGAGGGAGGGTGGCCGAAGTGGTTGCAGAGAATCTCAAACGCTCGGATGAAGGCCCAAGCGTTTGGATGGAGTTGGCAAGGAGCCACGTTCAGCTCGGTGAGTAGGTCCTTCTCAAAGAAGATGAAGGGGAGGCGGAGGCGCAGTCTCTTGAAGATGGCAGAGTAGATGAAGGTGAAGGGCACTCTGTTGTTGGCCCTATCGTCCACGCATATTGGCATGCCTCGAGGGGGGATGCACACGTTCAAGTGTGAGTCATCCTCCCTGTCAAGGGCACAGGTGGGTTCGCCGCTTGGGGGTGCGCAGCCGTTGAGGGGGGCGCGCTCGTCGAGGGCGGTGGTGGTGCACTTGCGGAAGGCTGTGCACCGGAGGAGGAAGCGAGATGCGCAGTGGTTTTTGTGCGAGCCATTGCTCAGTAACTACAATGGAGAAAGAAAAGAAGGAGTGAGGGACCAATGAAAAACATGGTTCAGCAAAAAACAAGAAGAAGGTGAGGAGAACGGAAATGTTATGGTTTGAAGGGCGTGGAGAAGCGAAAGTGACGAAGAAGAAGAAGTGAAAACACAGAAAAACCAGAAGAAACCCTGGTACAGTGCAGGGAAAAGGAAAACAGCCCACAACGTATGCACAGTGCAGTTATTCGATGATGCAATCGGTAGAAAGTATTCAAATATGCCATAGATAAAGAAAAAGGGTACCTTTTGTTGATTGCAAGCGGTTTCTGGAAGCCTGAAGTTGGGGAAGACGAATCGCAGAGAGGGAGTTCGAGGGTTTCAGAGAAGAAGTGTTGGAGAAGGTGACGGAACAGTGGAGGCGCGTAAGTTTTGAATATGAGAAGCGCAAACGACATTTCATGATAGCCGTTGATGCGTACACGTGTCCAAGATTGAGGAAGGAAGGCGTAACGTCATTTAAAACACAGCACGTGACGTGGCATCACTTGCCACGTGGCCACAGAGGACGATCATTAGCCTTTTCGCTGAAAACAAGTTTACAGCTCGAGGCTGGGGGGCTTGTGATCCGGTCGGTCATCGGTAGTCGGTGACGTCAGCAAAGGATAGCCACGTGGACCGTTCTTAGTGGAACACGTGGGCCAGGGAAGCAGATGAGTCATTGAGAAAGTCACCCAGGGGGTGATCGGTCGTCAGCGGATGGCGGTCAGAGAGAGTGCGCGATCAGCGCCTAGATAAGCGCCCGGAAGCTGAGGGCGTAGCGCTATGGTGCACCGATCGGTCATCTGGTGTGAGCGATGATCATCGGGTTTGCGTGTTGCACGTAGTTAAGCTGGAAACGAAGGACGTTTCCCAGCGAGAGTGTTGCATACGAACCTTGTGTGGCAGGGTATCAAAGAAAGGACAAGTTAAGTGCTTTGTGGTGTCATGCACGAGAGTGGCCTAAGAGAGCTAGTCGCCAGTCGGTGATTAGTGCTCTCCTAACCCATAGCGTGCATGGAGCAAAGCAGAGGTGATCGTTCACACAGTAGGTGATGCCTGGTGCGTGCGCTTAGCCAAGCCACACTTGGTATTCACACTGAGGTTGCACGAGACACCTAGTGAAAGAAACGCGCTAAGTTACTTCATACACGAATAACTTAGGCGCGCAACAAAGTATATAAAGGCATTCCACGCTCATACAGAGGGAGGTAAGATTCATTCTTGCAAGTTACTAGTTTACACAGAGAGAGAGAGAATCACAGAGTGCACGCGAGTCTCGCTGAGATTCTTAGTTCTTAGTTCTTTGGTGGTTTTGCGAGGCTGACTTGAGCGTCGGAGTGCAATCAGCCGCTAGAGGCGCCGTTTGTTGTGTTTCGCAGGTTTGCTTGGAGTTCTTGTGGAGTGCTTGGAGCGTTCTTGCGGAAGACAGAGTTTGACGTGGCGAATCCTTCGACGTTCGAATCCCCTGCGAGATCACTTCCGATGTGATGACCTGCTAGACTATGACCATATTGTCTGTGGTAGTTCGAGGTGTCCTCAGGGTCTCCTGAATTACTGTCCTCTGTCTGCCCCCCTTGCCCGAACTGGCGAGCTTTGCAAGCAAGTCTGCTCGGGCATTCTGTTCTCTGGGTACGTGGACTAACTCGAACACCTCAAACGTCTCCTTCAGAACCTGGACGTACTCTAGGTATGCGGCCATATGAGGGTCTTTAGCTTGGTACTCCCCCGTGACCTGACCTGTGACCAATAAGGAGTCACTCTTCGCCAACAGACCTTTCGCACCCATCTCCTTTGCTAGCAGCATCCCAGCGATCATGGCCTCATACTCTGCCTTGAAGGCGAACCACAGGTCCTGCTCAATTAGCAACCCATCTGGTCCTTCCAAGATTACACCAGCCCCAGTACCTTGTTGGTTGGAGGAACCATCTACAGAGAGTACCCATATGAAACCTGCTCCTTCCTGGTGTTTTGCTACCGTGGAGTGCTCTATGACAAAGTTAGCATAAACCTGGCCTTTGATGGGGCCTCTAGGCTCATACTGCACATCGAACTCTGATAGCTCTATCGCCCATCGCACCATCCTACGTGCCACATCTAGCTTCTGTAAGACCTTGCGAATTGGAAGGTCTGTCATCACTATTACGGTGAAGCTCTAGAAGTAGTGGCGAAGTCTTCGCGCTAAAAACACTACTGCCATATCCGCTTTCTCTATGGCTTGGTATCTCACCTATGGCCCCTACAACACTATGCTAATAAAGTAGATCGACTTCTGCACCTGATCCTGCTCTTGTAGCAGAACTGAACTTATCGCCTTTTCCGTAACTGTGAACTATAGGCGGAGGGGAGTACCTAGTTCTGGCTTGCACAACACTAGTGGACTGGCCAGGTACTCCTTCAATTTTAAGAACGCCTCTTCACACTCTCTGGTCCATACAAACCTGTTGTTTCTCTTCAGGCACTGGAAATAAGGATGCCCCTTATCTCCTCCTGCCGATACGAATCTGGATAGAGCGACCATGCGCTCTGTCAATTGTTGTACCTCTTTGATTGAGGTCGGGCTCTTTATTGCTATTACCGCAGTGCACTTCTCAGGATTTGCCCCTATCCCACGCTCAGTGAGTAGGAACCCCAAGAACTTGCCTACATCTACCCCGAACACACACTTCTCTGGGTTTAGCTTCAGCCTGTATTTCGCTATTGTTGTGAATAGCTCTTCCAGGTCTGCTATGTGCTGCTCCTTCTGCTGTGAGGTGACCACCATGTCATTTACATACGCTTGGACATTCCGCCCTAACATGAACGCTAAAACTCTGCCCATTAGTATTTGGTAGGTGACACCTGCGTTCTTCAGCCCAAAGGGCATCACCTTATAACAGTAGCAAGACAACTCTGTCATGAACGTTGTCTTGCACTCGTTCCTAGGGTGCAGCATGATCTGGTTGTAACTGGAAAAGGCATCCAGGAAACTCAGTAATCAGGAGTCGGACGCACTGTCTACCAAAGCATCAATACTGGGCAGCGGGTAGGAGTCCTTCGGACAGGCCTTATTGAGGTCTGTGAAGTCCACGCACATCCTCCATTTTCCGCTGGCCTTCTTCACTAGTACCACGTTGGCCAGCCATTCAGGGTACTGTATCTCCCTTATGTGGCCAAGCTTCAACAGTTTCTCTGTCTCCTCCCTGACGACCTGATGCCTTTCCTCATTGAATTTTCGTCTTCGCTGGCGAACAGGTCAGACCTGGGGGTCCATGGTGAGACGATGACACGGGAACTCAAGATCTATGCCTGGCATGTCAGAGGCAAACCACGCAAACGCGTTAAGGTGTCACGCTATGACTTCGGCAATCTGATCCTGCGTCTCTTGGCCTAAGGATTTGCCAAGCTTGAATATCTTCCCACCGATCTCTCGCTCTAGCACATCTTCGGCGGGTTTGAGTAGTGTCTCCCGGCCGATCTCCGCACGGGCGACCCCTTCTTCCCTTGGAGGTTGGGTAGTAACAGCGAACACCCCTCTCTTCGTCTTGAGTCTATTCTCATAGCACTTCTTAGCCTCCTTCTGATTAGACTTGATGGTGATCACCGTACCCTCAAGGGAAGGCAGCTTCATCTTCATATGCCTCGTAGAGGCAATCGCTCTAACCTTGTTCAAAGCAGGTCTACCTAATAGTATATTGTAGGCTGATGGGGCGTTAACGACAAGATACCTGATGTTGGAAGAGCGTGTAGTTGTGTCATCTGTGAAGTTTATCCTCAGCTCTATATGCCCACGTACCTCCACCAGGTCTCCAGCAAAACCGTACAAGCAACCGGTATAAGGTCTCAACTAGTCCGGAGACAACTACAATTTGTTGAAGGTCGACCAAAATATCACATTGGCCGAACTTTCTTGGTCCATGAGGACGCGATGCACCCTTCTCCCTACTGTAACCACCGAAATCACCACTGGATCATTTTCATGTGGGACGAAGTCCTGGCGGTCAGCCTTGGTAGACGAGGTCGACATCGGGAGTATTATCCACCTCTTGCACCTATACTGCCATCACTTCTCTTGCGATACTTCTTACACTGGGAGGAGTGCATCCTCCTCCAAGAGATGGCGTTGATCTCACCATGAATGGGCACCTCGTGCCCCTAATCTGCCCCTGCGGTTACCAACGCTGATCGTTCTGCGACTCCTGGAGGTAGTCCTTCAAGAAGCCACTTTTCACGAGCTCATCTAGTTGGTGCGCTGTACCGTCCTATCATCTGGCGTTGACCGAAGGTCAGAGTCAACGCATGATGGGGGCCCCTCGAGGGACCCAAGGATGAGAAGTCTGCAGGTAGACCGCTCGAGTCGTCGCCCAAGTGAGGCGTCGCCCAAAGAGAGGCATCGCCCGAGGGAGAGAAGCGTCGCCCAAAGAGAAGCATCGCCCGAGGGAGAGAGGCGTCGCCGGAGAGGCTTCGGGCCTCGACAGTCCAGAACAGCAGTAAAGAGAAGAGAAAGGCGGCTTCAAGGCTGCAAGTTTAGCACTAGAAGGGGATGCCCTAACTCATGAAGTATCCTAGAAACCCTGGAACAGATACGACCCGTGAGAGGGCCATAACCAGGGAGAACCACGTGCATGGTACGAGAGAAAGGTAGATATACCCCAGGGCAAGTAACCAGTAATTGGGGCACGTGAGTTGGCACCCAGAACGTCAACCCACAAGCCGGAAGCACTTCGCAGGAAAGAGGGCTCACACGATAGAATAACCCTAAGTTGGGTGATGGCGCAGTGGGACCCTCTACACAGAATAAACGATCAAGTAAAAAGGACACGTGGAAAGGCACACGTGCTCATTAAAGGTTTCAGTTAAAGTTTGCCAAGGTACGCGTTAATTTAGTTAAGATTCGAATTTTCCAATGAATGTTTTTATACGCTTTCAATGCGCTTTAACACGCTTTAAAAGATGAGAGGTGTATAAAAAGGGACCTTGGGGCATTTGGAAAAGGGACCGAGTTTTTAACCTAAATTCACACAGTTACACAGAGCAGAAAAACCCTAGTTGTCTTCGCGGCGCACTCACAGTGAGCATAAGGCAATTAAGGCAACACCATTCTAGTTCACAGTTCTTAGGCACTCAGCACAGTTTCTTCGACCACCTCCCAAGGGTGCGTCATTTTGATGTTTCTCGCTAGCTGACTTGATCGTCGGAGTGCAAACGGCCGCAAGGGCGCCCCTTTGTTCACTTCTTTTCAGGTACTCACAGACGGAGCAAACGAAGGTGCCCTAGCTCGCGAGGACAAGCCACGCGCAAAGACGATCCCGGTCAACCGGCCGGAACATTTGGCGCCCACCGTGGGGCTCGATATAAAACATCAGTCCCACCACACACATTTTCAGTTCCAGTTCCAAAACCCGGATAAGTCGAGAAAGTTTCTAGAAAGCCATGACCACAAGACCTCCGCGCTCTAGGAGCGAAGAGATGACCATGCAACAACTCGTGGTGATGTGAATGTAACTACAAGAACACATGATTCTTGACATTCTTAGGAACAACTTGAGCTGGATTTAAAAGGCACTCTACTTTAGAATTGGATCAATGTTCTAAATTCAAGAACTCACCAAAACTAAGCACCAACCAAGACTCATATTGAAGTCCATGTATTGTCAAATTGAATCAAAACAAAAGGAAAGAAGAACAAGAATTAAAACTGGATAGAATTTAAATGATAGCTACTGAACCAAAATAGAATTAAGAACACAATGCTGGAAACACAAAATAAACGGTAGAAAAAGAAGTAAACTCTAGGAATCAAAACTACCGAATGGAAAATTGAAGAAAAGGGAAGAAGAACACTTATAGAATAAGATGCTTGCTGGATTTTGAGAATTGGAAGAAGCCATTCACGCCACTTGGAACCTTGAACCAAGATAAGTGATGGAGTGCCACCACTTGAAGCTCACCATAGCTCACAAGATAAGGCAAAGAAGAGGAAGACTCAAAACTCACAAATTCTCTCCAAAATTGAGTATAGTCTCTCTACTATAAAATTCCAATCTGAATTGTGAAGGACCTAAGCCCTCCTTTTATAGGAGTAAGGGCTGGTCATTTACATAACTTATTCCCTAAGCTACCCAAAAAACTCCTAAGATCACACCCCCCTTACTAAGCTCACTCCCCAAGCTTCTAGAATTTGCTAAACTAAAGCCTAAAGATGCTTTTAGAAAAGAGGTGTCTCATGTTTCCCTCTAACCACCTTTCTAAACATTATTCTATATTATTTACAATTTAAAAGAAACTATAAAGAGAGATATTTAATATGAAGCCTATTATTTGAGAGTTTGTAGACTTCTTTATCTTTAGGCTTGATCTTCTCTTTGACTTCTTTTAATTTGTGAGAAGACTAGAAGGAAGAACTTCAAATGTGTAGGTGAAAATCCTCTTCCTTCATTAATAAAATCCTCTCCTAGTGGATATCCATCATACTCCCCGAGTTGGAGAGAATTCGTCCACGAATTCAGTACTCCTGCATAAAACAAAGTCAGTTTGCTATTATATAAGAGAAGACAAGAAGAAATGGGCAAACATGACTTATCACTTTGAAATGTTGGGAGTTCAGAAAAAGATGGTCTATACACAGACCATGTTGGAAAAGATTGTTTAGGAATGATATTATTTGGTAAAATAGGAGATATGAAAAAATCATCCTTAACATTCTTTATCCAATATGGTGTGGAAGTAGGAACCTTAGGTAATGAAAATGACAAAGAAGAAGAAGACCTTGTAGGCGTAGCACGAGTCAACAAAAGTGATTGAGTTAAGAAAGAAGCAATGGCAGCCTCAAAAGCAGATCAGGAACGCATGTAGGCAGATCTCACAGCCTCTCTGGCGAGAAACGAGGAACTCCACCGTACGAACGAGGAGCTACGTCGCGATCGGCGCGATGTAGACGAGCTTGAGACTGCCTCCCCACTTAGGGAATTCACCACACCGTTCTCACAAGCGATCTTAGGAACAGCAATCCCCAACACGTTCACAGGGCCCAAGGTGACCTTTACAGGAAAGGAGGATCCTGAGGCGCACCTCGCGGCGTTCCACACACAGATGATGTTGGTCGGAGGTTCTGACGCCGTAAAATGCAAGCTCTTTATGAGCACTTTAACCGGAATGGCCATGGATTGGTTCGTCAGCCTTCCGGAGGGTCACGTCACGTCCTTTGCTCAACTCTCACGGCTATTTAGAGAGCAGTACTTAGCCAACAGGGCCCCAGCCCCGGTCTCGTACGACCTTTTCGAAGTGAAACAATTCCAAGGGGAGACCCTAAAGGAATACATAAGTCGCTTTGGGGCGCAAGTGGTGCAGGTGGGTACCACCGATGAGCCCATGATTGTATACGCATTCAGGAAGGGGGTGCAACCCGGGTCTTTTGGTAAGTCGCTTAACTGCAAGCTTCCCAAGACATTTGCTGAAGTAAGGCGACGAGCGTTGGAGCACATTGCCGAAGAGGGCGAGGCATACGAGAAGTGCATACCTGCTGCACCGGCACGAGCAAGAGCGCAGGTACGCACACAACCCGCTAGGGTCTACGAAGCTGCCACAGAGAGGCGGAACCCAGACAGGAAGCGCACCTACGAGGCGAGGAGGGTCTCGCCAAGGGCCCGAGCTGAAGGAAGAAGAGAGGGGAGTAGACCGCTGAGGCACAACTTTGTGGTGGAGCTCAAAGACCTCATCGTTGTGCCCAACATAGCAGACAGGTTGAGGCCACCAGCGAAGTCTGACAAAATTCTGGGGCCCCACAAGGAGTCGTGGTGCGAATTCCACGAAGCATTTGGACATCATATTAACAACTGTTTGGCGCTGGGCTATCAGTTGGATGAACTTGTGAAGAGTGGCTTCCTAAAGGATTACCTCGTAGGATCCCCTACAACGGCGGCCACGGCAGTACAAGAGGAGGGCCAGGCACACGAGATGCCAGTCCATGGGGAGGTTCACACCATTTCTGGTGGATTTTTTGGAGGGCGGCTCACAGCCTCTCAACGTAAAAAGTATGTGAGGTCAGTAAGTTCAGTTGCAGAAGAATTCCCAGACGATCCTTGGGAATCAGACCTCGTGTTCACAAGGGCTGACATACGGGATGTCATCCCGCACGACAATGACCTCGTGGTCATCTCAGTAGTTACAGCAGGAAGGAGGGTCCATAGGGTTCTCGTCGACCAGGGCAGTTCCGCTGATGTCATGTTCTGGATGACCTTTAACAAGCTGCAGTTGTCCCCGGACCTCTTGAGACCCTACACCAGATGCTTGTATGGATTTGCAGATAACCCAGTGGAGGTCCGTGGGTACTTAGAGCTGAGGACGACGTTCACTGATGGAACAGCATTGCGTACCGAAAGCATCCGATACCTGGTGATTAACGCCAACTCAGCCTATAACATTTTGGTGGGCAGGCCCGCCCTAAACAGGTTGAGGGCAGTACCTTCCACTCACCACATGAAGATGAAGCTGCCAGACCTTAGCGGCAAAGTGATAGTCATCATGTCGGACCAGGAAGAAGCCCGAAATTGCTATGAGAACAGCTTAAAAACAAAGAGAGTCGTGGTCATGGTAATTGAACGACCACCCGTCTCATGTTCATTAGCAGAGCCAAAATCCATGGAAGAAGCGATGCCTGGGGATTACGCATGCACAAATGGAAGACGCCTTGACACCTCGCCTAAACCCTACCAGAGATTGATGGATAAAATCCTTGCACCAATGCTAGGAAGAAACGTGCAGGCCTACGTACGACATGGTGGTGACCTCGAGCGAGAGGGCGACACGCGGCTGATCTGGAAGAATTGTTCGCCACCATATCAAAATACCACCTGAAGCTAAACCCAGAGAAGTGCGTCTTCGGAGTAGAGGCGGGAAAGTTCCTAGGATTCATGCTCACAGAAAGAGGGATAGAAGCGAATCCTGACAAATGTGCAGCCATCATCGCCATGAGGAGCCCAACCTCAGTGAAGGAAGTTCAACAACTGACAGGGCGAATGGCAGCATTATCAAGATTCGTATCAGCTGGTGGGGAAAAGGGCCACCACTACTTCCAATGCCTCAAGAGGAATAGTCGTTTTACGTGGATAGACGAGTGCGAGACAGCGTTTATCAAACTGAGGAGTACTTGGTGACGCCACCCGTGCTCTGCAAGCCACGGGTGGGCGTCCCCCTCCGCCTATACTTTGCAGTAACAGAGTGGGCCATTAGCTCTGTACTGGTCCAGGAACAAGACCAGGTACCGAAGCCCATATACTTCGTAAGCAAGGCCTTGCAAGGCCCAGAGTCAAGGTACCAATCGCTAGAGAAGGCAGCACTAGCAGTGGTATTCTCAGCACGAAGGCTTCGCCACTATTTCCACAGTTTTACGGTGGTAGTAATGACGAACCTTCCCATCCAGAAGGTACTCCAAAAGCCAGACGTGGCCGGAAGGATGGTACGCTGGGCAGTGGAGTTGTCAGAATTTGACATTCAGTACGAGCCCCGGGGATCCATCAAAGGCCAGGTGATGTGATTCCACTAGCACAATTAGAATGATTCTTGACATTCTTAGGAATCATCTTGAGTTGGTTAAGAGCTAGGCACTTTATCATAGAAATGGATCAAGGTTCTATGAACAAGAACTCACCAAAACTAGTGCCAAAACACAAACTCATATAGAAGATCCAATTATTGTCAAATTGAACCAACAAAAAGAGGTAAAACTTAAATCCACCAAATAGAATTGGAAGGGAAGCAAATTGAACCGAACAAAATGTAAAAGAAAGGCATAGAACTGAAATTACTTGCTGGAAAAAGAAAAGAACCGAACCAAACACAAATTTAGAATAAGAACAGCTGCTGGAAAACTTTAAAACCGAACCAAAAAAAAAAAGCAAAGAAACAAGCTAAGACAAGGAATTAACAAAGAAGAAAGGAAGGAGAAGAGAATTGCTCATGAAGATGGATGAATGATGGATGATCTCGCCACTAGAAGTGTGGTTTCTCCTAGATGAGAGTGCTGCCGCCACTTCAGGACACCATGGATCCTTCAAGATAAGACTAGAGAAGAAGGCTCAAAAGCTCTCCAATGCTCACTCCAATTTTGAGTATAGTTTCTTTAGATAAATTCCAATATGAAAATTACAAAGAGAGCACCACTATTTATAGCCTAAGGTGCTGAAATATAAACTACACACATTCAAAAACTCCCTCCCAAAAAGCTTCTAGAATTTGCGCCTAAAACAAAGCATGAGGAAGGTGTGACCTCTTCCTTCACTTTGGCACCTCCTTTTCTACTCCTACACTTATCTACTAACACCCCTCCCCCCCCCCCCCCTAAGACTCCTAACTAAAGACTAAAAGATGCTATAACGAAAGAGGTTTCTAATGTTTCCCTCTAAGCACCTTCAACTAAAGAAATTACAAAAAGAGAAAATAAATGTCCCCTATCTCCTAAAGTTTTGAACATGCTTCTTGTAATCCTTTGAGGTGGGCTTTGACCTCCATGGGCGTCCTCCATTTGTGCCTCTACCTCTTCTTGATCTTGTTGATTGGCCTCCATGTCCTCTTGAGCTTGATCTCCATCATACTCCCCGAGTTGGAGAGAATTCGACCACGAATTCTGGAGACCTACAGAAAAAGGAGTTAGATCGCTGACATTAAAAGTATGACTACCTAAGAATGTATCAGGCATATCTAACTCATAAGCATTGTCATTAATCCTCTTGAGGACTTGGAAAGGTCCATCCCCTCGAGGCATTAGTTTGGACTTCCTTTGAGTAGGAAAACGATCCTTCCTCAAATGAAGCCAAACCCAATCGCCCTCATCAAACAACAATGCTTTTCTCCTTTTATTGGCAAGTTCAGCATACGTGCCAACCTTCTTCTCAATTCTCTTCTTGATGTCTTTATGCAAAGTTTTCACAAAAGAATCCTTTTCATCACTAATCCTGCCTGTTGACCGGGACGCAAGAACCTTGCCTCGTCAAACCTGGATCGGCTTCTGCGCCGTGTTAGCCTCCGTCCTTCACCGTGATTCACCTCAAGAACCTGCAAAAGACAGAACGGCGCCGCTGCGGCCGATCACGCTCTGACGCCCAAGTCAGCGACTGAACCACCCAATACTAAGAGAAAACTCAAGAACTCTAAGGAACCGTGCAAAAATTCTCTTTCAACGTATTCAAGACTCGCAAGCGTAAAGAAGAAATCTAAACGTGCGTACCTCAGAAGTTCGTTAGAATCTCTTATATACCTGTGCACTTTCTCTCTCCTGACAGTTACACATCTGGACACGTGGCTCGCATCCAGCTGTACACGTGTCACCATCTGGAGCATCCTTGACTTGGGCGCCACTTCTTACTCTTCAGGCTTTTTGGCTAAGTTACTTATGCATGACACAACTCAGTGCATAGCTGCCTTGGAGCGTGATCTCTTATGAGTGGCGAGTTCGGGTGCCTTCGTACACACCTTCCCTGTGGTCTCGCCGGCCGCCTTCATGATCTACTTTACTTGCTTCACCGTGTATGCTCAGGTAAGCTGTCTCCCGACCTCATCCTCTGGCTAGCTAGGAAATGACTATCTGACTTCATCTTCGGCGATGTCCTTGTTTCGGCGATCTCTAACCACTAGGTGGTCGAGGGTTCGCATCTGGCGACTTCATCTCAAACTCGGTGACCGCCGGTTTAGGTATGCTAGAGACCGGGGCACGCCAACTTAATAACTGGCGACCACACGAGCCCCTCGACTTCCTTCCCTTCTGCCAGCCATGGGCCCTGCTCAACACGCCTACATAATAGCTCGATGCCGCGTCATCGCTTCCGACTACCAGGACGGTACACAAGCCCCCCAGTCTTAAGCGAAGACTTGTCCAGCGAAAAGACTAAAGAAGTCACGTCACTACCGATCTACGTGGCGCTGGCGCAGAATTCCAAAGGTTCGTACTTTCTGCTTTCCTGACGCTCCACCAAACACTTTTCCAATCGCTCGACACGTGGCTTCATCAACGGTTATCTTTAGCTATCGTTTACGCTTCCAGAAATCGTTTGAAAACCCCTTACACCCATTTCATTTCTACTGTTCCATCATCTCTTTGCCTCCTCAAACGCTCTGAGTTTCCTCTGCAAACCCGCGACGCTCTTCAACTCTCTTAATCCCCAACTTCCTTCAGCGTTCGTCTGATCATCGAAAGGTACTCCCTTTACTTCCTCTGTTGATATTTGCTGCATTTTAACCGATTCGCATCATCCATTAACTGCCTGGTGCATACGCTGTGGGTTGTTTCTTCTTCTTCTCCCTTTTCGCAACTTAGGGCTTCGTCTTCCATCATAACGAACTTTCGCTCGTTCGTTTTTTTTTTTTTTCATCCTTCGTTCACAATCAAGTCAGCCTCTGCAACCTTCGCTCACCTTTCTTTTCGTTTTTCCTTTGCAGTTCTCGCGATGGCTCGAACAAAGACCACCGCGAATCCTCCTCCCTCGTCGCGAAACCCTCCATCTCAAGCTCATAACCCACCGCGAGCACCTGGTGCTTCCTCCTCCCAGGCTGAGAGGCCTGCAACCTCTCACCCCAACCTTGCTCAGGCAACTCCACCCATCGCCGGAGGTGCCTCCATCCCTTCCCCAGACTACAAGAAGTTATACCCATGGGCCACTTCAACTTTACTGAAGGAGACTTCTTCAGTAAACTCTGCTTTGGCGGTGCTTCGATTGAAGAAAGGGGACGAGCCCAACCTTTCGTTCCACAAGGAGCACGATGACAAACTGACGGTGCTGCCTTGCCCCCCCGACGTGCCAGTCTGCGCAGATGACAAAGGGAACAACGGCGAGTTGTTCTGCTTTGTGTATACCACCCTCTTCAAGAAGGTGAAACTTAGGTTCCCCCTTACCTGTTTCGAGCGGGAACTACTAACCGAGCTCGACATCGCCGCCGCCCAGCTCCATCCCAACAGCTGGGCATTCGTGCGGGCGTTTCAAATTTTGTGCGCACATTTGGGACTACCGGCATCGGTAGACGTGTTCCTTTTCCTGTTCGAGGCCAAGAACCCTGGAGATCGCCTTTGGGTGAGCCTGAACAGAATTGCTGGGAGGTCGATCCTCTCTATCTTCCAGCAATCTTACAAGGATTGGAAAGGTAAATTCGTCCAAGTGTGCCAAAATGACCAGGATGCTTCACTGCTCGACGGTTTTCCCTTGTACTGGGTAAACAAGGGAAATAAAGACTCTAAGGGAAGCTTTAGAAAGCCAAGAAGCCTTGACAACATGGGCGATTTGGACAAGGACCTGTGCCTCTTCTGGAAGAGCGTGGCAGCCGCTAACATCACCTTTCTCACCTCTGCGATCATCTCCTTCGAGTTCTTCGAGGACCAACTCGAGGCTCGCATAGGTTAGTGCTTACCTCAACATCTAAGTTTTTGCCCTGTGCTGCATCTCTGTTATCCATTACTAGGCGTCCTGTCTGTTGCGCACGAGACTTGGTCTTTATTTCCTGCACCATTTGTTTGTCTCATTTGCACACTTACTCATATGTTTTACTTTTGTCTTTGAGCTCACCTGTATACTTTGCACTATGCAGATCTCATGCTGGGTAAAGGCAAGCTAGCTGAATTGAGGGCGCTCGCCCGAGCCCACGGGTTGGCGTCGGGATCCCAAACTGTGCCCACCTCAGTAGCGGAGATCGCTGCTGCTCAGGGCAGATCTCCCCCTCAAGGCCCAGCTCCTTCAGAAGCCTTGCCCGCCCAACAACATAAGAAACTCATCCTAAGGAAGCCAAAGAGGAAAGCTCCTCAGGTGGTCCATGAGGATGAAGAAGAGGACGATGAGGCAACCGAGGATGGCCTCATCACCAAGAGGAGAAGGGTGGCACCTTCTTCACCACCTGCTCCACCTCCTCTTCCAACACCAACACCGCCTTCTCCGCCAGCTCCAACTCCAACACCGCCTCCTCCCCCAGCTCCAACACCGCGAGTCCAAGCAGTACCTTTGGCGGCTGCATTTCCGACGGTTGAGGCTACTGAGCCCAACTTCATGGAGAACCCTCCGAGCGCTTCCACGCCATTTGTATCTGCTGGAGAGGGTCCTCCTTCAACAGCCTCAATCGCGGAAGCTGCACCAGGCGGGGATGAGGGTGCTCACAACTCGCCGATAATTATCACTGAATCCCCTACATCACCACCACGCCAAGAAGCCCAACCTTCACCAATCCAAGAGGGCGGTGGTGAGAGCCAGCACCAGACTCCCTCAGCGCCCCCACCAACAGCGGTTGCGAGCCTTCCCCTCGCGGTTAAAGGGATCTGGGGACCCTTCACAGCCAAACTCAGAATGATGGCAGAGGACCTCCCCTCGATCATATCAAAAGCTGTGGAGAGATCCAGCAAAAAACTTCAAGACGACATCTCCGTGCTACAAGAGGAGAATCGCCTAATACGGATCGAGGCGGAGAAGTTGTCTTGCAACCTCATGATGGCGGAAATCGAGCACTTGCGGGTGGAGGACGCCATGAGCACCGAGCTGAGGGTGGCGCGTAAGGAGGCCACCGATCTACGCCAGAAGGTGCACCTCCTAGCTCAAGAGAAAATTGAGCTAGAGAGCAAACTGGTTCCCTACCGTCTCAAGGTGGTTGACCTAGAGGCATCGATCAAAGCAGATGCAGCCAAGGTAGAGAGCCTTGAGAAGAGGTCGGTAGATCGGGAGGTCGTCTTGGGAAAAGTCGAGAAAGAGAGGGATGACACCATGGCTGAGCTCGTCGAGGCCAGAAAGGAGAATGAGAAGATCGTCGCAGAGCTGGCCCAGGCGCAGGCGGAAAACAAGAAGGTTGCTGAAGACCTCCTTCAAGCTCGTGAGACAACTGAAAATCTAAAGAAACGAGCTGATGAGTTAGAGCAGCAGACCGAGGGGCTCAAAAAGCAAACTGAAGAGCTCGATCTGAGCTCCGCCCAAATCCTCGCTGCTGGGTTTGACGCCGCCCTGGAGCAATTTGCCTGCCAGTACCCTGATCTGGACCTCTCCATGGTGTCACTAAACAACGAAGTGGTGGATGGGAAGATCGTTCCTTCTGAAGACTAGTTGCTTCCCTCCATCACTTATTCATCTGCTCTTCTCTTGCACAACTTACTTGTAATAACTTTTCCCTTTTTGGTATATGTATTTCTAACTGATACTACTGTGTTATGAATTTTTCTGCTCCTTCTTACAATCTCTCTGTTTGCCTTGCTGATCTTGTAAAAAATCGCTTAAACGAAATTGACTTAGTAATTCTGCAAGTGCAACTGTTTACTAACTGCTTCGAACTATTAACTTTCGAACGATAGCATTCTAACAACTTGTGAACTTTAAGGTAATGAACCTCAGCGCGAAACCACTTTCCAAACAACGAGTTTCAACCCAATTAATAGTTTAAGACATAGCTCACCTGATCTGCTCCATCGAAACGGGCCTTAACTCTTTCCATTGCTTGAATTTCTTCCGATCGCCAAAGAGTCTTGGCGATTCCAGCTTCCTCTTGCCTTCATAACTTGGCCATTGTTCCCTCATCTGGGGGTAGAGGCACCTTTCGGATCCTTCTCTACCTTCCCTGACTTTTAGAACAGTAAGCCGGATAGCTAAGTGTTCTCTTCGAACCTACCTTAGCTACCCTTTAAACTTCTTCCACCCTCCACACCGTACCTGAACTCGTTCGAGACGAGAAGGATTTTATCTTGCCTGAACTCGCTCGACGGCGAGAAGGTCTTTAACTCGCCTGAACTCGCTCATCGGCGAGAAGGTCTTTAACTCGCCTGAACTCGCTCATCGGCGAGAAGGTCTTTAACTCGTGCCTCTACATTGCCCCAGGGGCTACATCTTCTCTCCCCTGGAAACACTGAGGACTTTTTACTGGTGCCTCTACATTGCTCCAGAGGCTACATCTTCTCTCCCCTGGAAGCACTGAGGACTTTTTACTGGTGCCTCTACATTGCTCCAGAGGCTACATCTTCTCTCCCCTGGAAACACTGAGGACATTTCACTGTTGCCTTTGCATTGCTCCAGAGGCTACATCTTCTCTCCCCTGGGAGCACTGAGGACTTTTCACTGTTCTCGCCTGCACTCGCTCGACGGCGAGGAGGTCTTTATCTCTTTCTCGCCTCAATACGCGCAAGGGCGTTGAGGTCTTTTAAACATCGCTGGTGCCTCCGATCGCCGAAAGACGATGAGGACTTTTAACTTTAACTGATGCCGCCAATCGCCGAAAAACGATGGGGACTTAGAAACTTTTTTAGAAAGCATGCAACATAACTTCAAAACTCGCCTTAAATCAAAACTCGCCTTTTGAAATTCGAAATAACAACAAGCATGCAGTCTAAAACACTTTAAACTTCGAAAACTCTTCTTTATTGGGTGGCCTCATTAAAAACCCTCCTTAGGGAAAAAAGAGTGCCCCCTTCAAACTGTTTTAACAGAAAGCTTGCAAACTCTTCGTGTTTGTTTTTACTTACAAAGCTTTTAACTATAATATAACTTGAGGTGCGTGGCGTTCCAAGTGCGAGGAATCGCCCCTCCTTCCAACGTTTCTAAGCGGTAGGCGCCGTTCCCGAGCGCCTCAGTTATCCTGAACGGTCCCGTCCACTTAGGCGACAGCTTGTTCTCCATCTCGTACTGGTGGGCCTTCCTCATCACCAGGTCGCCTTCTTTAAACTGCCTTGGCATCACCTTCGAGTTATACCTTCGTTCAATCCTTCTTTTCACTGCATCAGCCTTTACTCTCGCCTCCTCCCTGACCTCATCCAGCAAATCCAGATTCAGCCTTCTTTCCTCATTCGAGTCTTCCGCTACAAAGTTCTGGAATCTCGACGAGCTTTCCTGGATTTCCACTGGAATCATTGCGTCGCATCCATAGACCACGCTAAACGGGGTCTCATGGGTTCCTGACTGCTCGGTGGTGTGGTACGCCCAGACTATACGGGGTACCTCCTCAGCCCACGATCCCTTGGCTTTCTCTAGCCTTCTCTTCAAACCTCACAGCAGTACCCGATTGGCTGACTCTACTTGGCCATTTGTCTGAGGGTGCTCGACGGATGCAAATACTTGTTGAATTCCCACCCCTTCGCACAGCTTCTTCAATAGGTGACTTGCAAACTGAGTTCCGTTGTCTGACACCAAGCGCTTGGGCACACCAAACCGGCACACGATGTTCTTCCACACAAAGCTCTCGATCTTGTGTGCGGTGATCTGGGCCACTGGTTCTGCTTCGATCCACTTGGTGAAATATTCAATTGCCACCACCAAGTACTTCATCTGCCTGATCGCCAATGGAAAAGGTCCCAGAATGTCGATCCCCCATGTATGAAACGGCCAAGGGCTGTAAATCGACTTCAACTCCTCGGGAGGCGCTTTGTGCCAATCGGCGTGCTGCTGGCACTGCCTGCAACACTGTGCATACTTCGTGCAGTCCTCCCTCATTGTTGGCCAGTAGTAACCTGCATGAAGGGTTCTCGCGGCCAGAGCTCGACCCCCGACGTGACTTCCACAAATCCCTTCATGGAGCTCGGCCATGATTCTTGTGCATTTCTCTCCGTGCACACATTCTAGAAGTGGGTGTGTGAACCCAAACCTATACAACTCACCATCAATCATCGTGAACTTGCTGGAGTTCTTCTTTATCTTCCTGGCCTCCGTCGGATCCAGCGGGAGAAGGCCATCCGCCAGGCATCGCTTGTACTGTGTTACCCAGGTGTCTGGCTCATGTGTAGTGCAGACCTGCGCCACGTTTACCTTCTCCTCCCGACACACTCTTATTCTCGGCGATCTCAAGGTCTCTTGAGTTAAAGACCTGTGACTCTTTGTCGCCTTCTCCGTCGACTTGCTTATCTGAAGTCAGCTCGGGCATTCTGCTCTCTGGGCACATGGACCACTTCGAAGGAGACAAAGGAACTCTTCAACTCCCGCACATACTCCAGGTAAGCCGCCATTTGTGGATCCTTGGCCTGGAACTCGCCTGTTACCTGTCCCGTGACCAACAGCGAGTCACTCTTAGCCATTAACACCCTAGCTCCCATCTCCTTGGCCAGCAAGATTCCGGCGATCAGCGCCTCATATTCTGCTTGATTGTTGCTGGCTTTGAAGGCAAACCTCAGGGACTGCTCAATCAGCACGCCGTTGGGCCCTTCCAAGATGACTCCAGCACCGCTACCGTGCTGGTTCGACGATCCATCCACCGAAAGCACCCAACGAAAATCATCCCCCTCCACTCGTGTTGCTTCCGACGAGAGCTCGACCACGAAATCCGCGAAAATCTGCCCCTTGATCGGACCTCGGGGCTCATACTTGATATCGAACTCCGACAGCTCCACCGCCCACTTCACCATCCTCCCAGCTACATCGGGCTTCTTCAGAACCTTCTGGATGGGCAAGTCGGTCATCACCAGTATTGTAAAACTGTGAAAATAGTGGCGCAACCTCCTCGCCGAAAATACCACAGCCAGCGCGGCTTTCTCCAAGGCCTGATATCTCACTTCCGGGCCCTGCAGCACCTTGCTGACGAAATAAATAGGCTTCTGAACCTGATCTTGGTCTTGGGCGAGCACCGCACTCACCGCCCTCTCAGTCACAAGAAAATACAGCCTGAGAGGGGTTCCCACCAGCGGTTTGCACAAAACTGGCGGGCTCGCCAGGTACTCTTTAAGCTTGACGAAGGCCTCTTCACACTCCTTCGTCCAGGCAAACTTGTTGTTTCGCCTTTGTTCCGGCCGGTTGACCTGGGTCGTCTTTGTGCGTGGCTTGTTCTAACGAGCTAGGGCACCTTCGTTTTGCTTCATCTGTCAGTACCTGAAAAAAGAAGAACAAAGGGGCGCCCTCGCGGCCGTTTGCACTCCGACGATCAAGTCGGTTAGCGAGAAACACCAAAGTAACTAGAAACTGTATGATTATCTCAATGACTGAAACTGTATGGCTAAAACTGTGCTACCCTACTTGTCTTGTGCTCTCAGCGGATGCGCTGTCAAGAACAATTAGGGTTTTGCTCTGTATGTCTATCTGGGGAAAACTAGGTTAAACTCGTGTAACTATGAACTAAAAAACGTACCTCTCTAGGGCTTATTTGCGCCCTATATATAAGTGAAAACTAGGGTTCCTTGGAGAAAGTCCTTGCGCCGCTATCTTTAAGATCTTAACGTATCTGGCCCATGGACTTCCCTCATCTGAAGTGCAATGTATAACCTTATGCCCATTTGGGCTCTAACTTGAGCGATGTATTTATCGCGCCATCATACTATTCGAGTGCCCTAATTGGACACGCGTCATGCATGCAGCCTTCCTGGATACTTTTAATGAGCACGTGGGCATTACCACGTGCCCTTTTGACTTGATCATTGATTCTGTGCCTAGGGACCCACAGTGCCGCTGCCCAACTTAGGGTTATTCCCTCGTGTGGGCCCCCTCTTTGTGAAATGCTTACGTCATGCGGGTTGACTCTTCAGGCGATGTCTTACTTAGGCGATGGGCGATGATCCATCTTGGCGGTGACACATCCCGACGATAACCGCTTATACATGCTGCAGAACGCCGCCTTTACACACAACGACTACGTTGACTCCTTGACTACATACCTTTCTCTTGTCCACGTCATCACACCCGATGACCTGGTCAGTACACAAGCCCCCCAGTCTTGAGCTGATAACTTGCTTTCAGCGAAAAGACTAAAGCTTGCCCCCTACTGCCCTTGCGGCGTTTTGATGATATCCCACCTTCCGATCGATTGACGTGACATTTCTGTATCGTCGGCGCAACATACCCTTAAGGACTCTGACGATGTGACATTCTCTAAGTGAGACAAATGACATTTTAATCCGTACCTTTACCTCGCGACACGTGGCCCACTCACGAGGCGTTTGTTTTACCGCTTCAGCCATGAGGCTCGAATCTTGAAAACCCCGCATCTCAACTCATTGTCTCCGCTTCTTTCGTATCTCTCTTGCACTATTCACCTTCTTTCCAAGAACTTCTTGCCCCACGTTCTTTCTTTGTGACCCTTCCCTTTGTTGCGTTACTGAACCCTTGACCTCCAGTTTCTTTATCGCCAGTACACACTAGGATGTCGACCAATCCATCTTCCTCCCAAGTGAGTCACAAGGATCTCTATCCCTGGGCTTCGAGTGAACTGTTCGACGAGTACTCTTGCTTACTTTCTTCCAGGGCCCTGAGGGAGCACGTGGGGGAAGCATGCTCCTATGACCATCGTGCCTTCGCAAAGAGGCACGATGATGACATCGTCGTGCTCCCTTGTTCCATGGGGGAGCCGGTGTGCGGGGATGAACGATCCAGTGACGGGGTACCCCTTTTCTATTTCTATCAAGTAGTTTTTAAGTGCGTCGGCGTACGCCTTCCCTTTTCCAGGTTCGAGAGGGAGCTGTTAACGGAGATGAACACCGCTCCAGCCCAACTGTACCCTAACAGTTGGGCCTTCGTGAAGGCCTTTGACATTTTGTTTGGCTTCCTTGGGTGTGCGCCTTCTGTGGATATTTTTCTTCACTTCTTTGAGGTGAAGAGGCAGAGAAACAATCTTTGGGTAACTCTTAGCAATGTCCCTGGTAGGATTCTTTTGACTCCCTTTCAGCAAGCCTTCACAGGTTGGAAAGGCAGGTTTTTTAAGGTATGCTGCTCCAGCTTGGTGCCTTCTGCCCTGGACGGCTTTCCTTTGTACTGGACAAAGGACACTAGAGCTTTGAAATCTAAACCCCTTAAGAAACTGTCTACAAGGGATCAGGAAGCTTGCAAGATCCTGGCGGGTGTTGGAGGATTTGATGTGGCTGCTTTAATAAGCTTGGAGTATAATGCCAAGCTTCTGAAAAGATATATATGTATGTGAGGCTTTTCTCATGGCTTTCCCACTCCTTGTTATGATTTCGCTTAGGAATACTTTGTTTCCCGTATGCCTCTTACTATACTTTTATTCCTCTCTTTCACGTAGGTTCAAAGATAAACGATCATCAGAGGACGCTTCTGACTCGGGCTTTGCGGTTCGGAGACGGGGCCTTTTCGTCGCACTGCTTGAAGCCTGGGGCCACTGATGAGTGATGTGTTCTTGCTTTTTGTGTAGATATTTAGGACGTGTATAGGATTACAATTCCATTTTGCAAATGTTACAAACTTCGTCTGTAACCCTAACATTGGTTCTGCACTTTTATTTATGCTGAATGCTGTTTAAATTATCTTGCATGCTTGTGTTCTTTGTCATGCCGCACACGTCACTCCGATATTGCCTTTACGCTTGGCGTGAATTTCTTAGACTTTGTTTGTTCTCATTCCTTAAACATCCTATTTCTGGTTGCCTTGTTTATGGCTCTGCTCGGTCTTCGCCTTTGTGATGGATGCCTTTCCGTTTGAGCTTTCATATTCGAACCTTCAGCATTATCGCGCCCGAGCTTATTGGGATGGTTGGCGACATACTGCTCGTAGCGATGTCAGACCGCCTAGCCCTTCGTTTTCCGACGACCCGTCGGCGGTCGTGTACATTTTGCAGACCACCCCCTTCGCACTTCCTGATTACGTCATCGCCCTTGGCGACTTGAGGAGGGTGAGTTTAAACTTCGGCGATCTACGTGGCTCTGCGCGCTAATGCGCACGCCGGTTACTGATTTGACACTTCACCAACCTTCTCCCATCAAATGACACGTGGATCCATCGACAGTTGTTATTTCGTGTCGTTTGCGCTTCCCATAACCTTCAAAACTCTAAACTTCTCGCGCCTCCCCACTGTTACATTATCTTCCTGCTTCACTTTCAAACTTTTGATACGCTCTGGTGAACGCTTCATCTCCCCAATCATCATTTCCTCGTACGCTCCCTCGATCATAAAAAAGGTAAGCCCTTCATCACTTTGTTGGTGCTCATCGCATTTTGATCAACTTGCATCATCCCTTAACTGTTTGATGCATACGTTGTGGCCTGTTTGCTCTCTGTTTCGCTTTTTTCCCTGCGCTTTTAGGTTTTCTTTCCCTTCCTACGACCCCTGTTGTTCATGCTGCTTTCCCTTCCTATTTTTCTAATTGAATCATTCCTTTTAGCGACCCTCCGCTTTCCTTTTTTTACTTTCCTTTCGTCTCTCCTGCAGTTCTCGATGGCTCGTACAGGTGCCACCCCTGCCCCCTCTCGAAACCCTCCTTCAAAATCTCGCAAACAACCTTCGTCAGGAAACCCCTCCACGTCTCGTAACCCACCTAGAGATCCTGGCATCCTTTCAAATCGGGCTCAGAGGCCTGCGCCCTCTCGTCCCAACCAATCGCAATCAACTCCCCAACAAACTAGCGCCACTGCCCGCCCCATTCCTGATTACAAACTGTTGTACTCATGGGCTCCTCCAGCTTTGCTGAACGAGACTTCCTCGATTAACTCTGAGGCCGACATTCTTCGCTTGAGAGATAAGACCCACCTCACATTCCATAAGGAGCATGATGACAAGGTTGTTATTCGTCCTTGTCCTCCCGGGGAACCTGTTTGTACTGATGGCGACGTCAACGATGGCCACCCTTTCTGCTTTGTTTACTGATCCCGCCGGCAACTTGAACGTGGGTGAATCGCTTCGTAACACTTTCTGCCCTGTCTTCGCGACTGCGTCTCCTGAAGAATCACCTTCTGAACTTTCTCTCAGATGTCTTCAAAATGTGACCTGCAAAATACACAGACGGCGCCTCTAGCGGCCGTTTGCACTCCGGCGATCAAGTTAGTTCAACAGAACCACCAGAAACTGGAAACTAGTAAAAATGTGTGTGTGAGAAAAACTTGCACTCTGTTTTTCCTCTATCTCTTTTTCTCTCTCCTCACTCTCACTCTGATTCTGCCTTTTATCTCTCTTTCCCTGCTTCTGGGCATAACAGAATTCTGTTATGCTTTTCTGACATGTGTCAGAACCCTGTCATGCTTTTCAGAGAAAGCGTACCTCCAGAATCAGCAATGGGGAGCGTGAGAGTCTGCGCATGTCTGCGCCTGTCTGTACCTTTAGTGGTACGGAGTGCTCTTTTGTCTGGACCGCACCCCTCTCAGATGATGACACGTGGAGGCCTGCAACTCACATCTAACCACACACGTGTCACTTACTGGAAGGGCTCTAGCGCCTCTCTTTGTCTGCCTAAGTTACACCCTTTCGGAGTAACTTGGGATGCTTCTCTTATCTGGGTAAATCGCATACTCTTAGGAGAACGTCGGGTGTGGCTGGTCTAGGCACACTCACCAAACGTTACTCTCTGCGTAGGCGACTTACCCTTCAGGATGACACGCACGTAATGGGTTGAGGGAATCACCAATCACCGACTGGCTTACTAGTTCCCTCAGGCCACTCTCGTGCATGATTCCTTGAGGTGTGCTCATGCGAGGTCCATGCGTAACGCTCTCGCTGGGAACCTTAGTCCCAGTTTAACTGCGTGTAACACGAGACCCCGATGACAATACACCCGATGACTGATCAGTGTTTACTCGTTACTCGCGCTCTGCCTCCAGGCACGAGTCTGGGAACTGGTCTGCTGGTGGTCACTTGGCTACTGACCACCGATCACCATTCTGGGTGATCTATCCTCCGACCTCTCTGCCGCCTGATCTGTCGGTGGTAACTTGGTTACTGACCACCGATCACCTCCCTTGGCGATCGTCCCCCTACCTCTCTACCACCTGGTCCACGTGTCACCCTGCGAGTGGTCCACGTGGTTCTCTGATGCTGACGTCATCGACTACCGATGACCGATCGGATCACAAGCCCCCCAGTCTCGAGTCGAGAACTCGTTCTCAGCGAAGAGACTAAGTGGTCGTGCCTTCAGTCCACGTGGCAAGTGGGGCCGCCTCACGTGCCACCTCACGTGCTGCTTCTTTAACGTTTGGACTCCCTCTCTTCATCTCGCGACACGTGGCGCCATCGACGGCCAGCGTTGTGCGTCGCTAGCGCTTCTTTCATTCAAATTGGCGCGCCCTTCCATTGTTCCTTCATCTTCTTCATTTGACTCCCAGACTCTCTGCGAACTTCTCTTCTGCGCACCCATCTTTCTTCAAATTCTCTGTGATCCTAAACTCTTACGATCATTCAAAGGTATGGTTTTTCTTTTCCCTGGCCCCTTTTTGGTCATCTTTACCGATTGCATTTATCATTCTAGTTATCATGCATCCATCTTCCCTGTTTTTCTTCTTCTCAACCCGCGCTAGGGTTTTTCTCGTGTTTCCGCTTTGACTTCTGCCTCCCCTTCTTTCTCCTTTACCTGGGCATTTCTTCCTCATTCCCCCTCTCTGTTTTTCACCGAACCATCCATCACTCTCTCCCTTTCTATTTCTGACCCTTCGTTTTCCTCCATTGCAGCTATCTCTCGATGGCTCACTTGAAGCAGACCGCTCGTGTCATTGCCTCTTCTTCTGGTGCACAGCCCTCCGCGAGTGCACCAGCTTCGCCACCGCCTGTTGTCACCTCATTCCATGACAACGCCAAGGTCTATGACTGGGCCCCTCTGGCGTTGCTATCTGAAACGTCCATCTTGCTACCTGAGGACCATCTTAACTCACTTCTGAGCCACGACCCGGACGAACCCTCGTGTTCCATAGACAGGGAAAACGACTTCCACATCCGAGTTCGCATCCCTCCCCGAGGGATGCCCATTTGCGCTGACGACAGGGCCACCAATGGGGTGCCCTTCGTTTTTGTTTACTCCGCGATCTTCAAAAGGTTGAAGCTGCGACTCCCCTTCACCTTCTTCGAGAAAGAGCTGATGATGGAGTTGAACGTCGCGCCCTGCCAACTCCACCCCAACGCCTGGGCCTTCATCCGGGCGTTTCAGATCCTGTGCAACCACTTTGGGCACAACGCCTCGGTGGAGGTGTTCCTTTACTTCTTTGAGGCGAAGAAACCAGGGGATAGGTTTTGGGTCAGCCTGAACGGGGTTGCTGGACGGGTGCTTCTGGGCCTGTACCAGCAGTCATTCAAAGACTGGAAGGGCAGATTTTATATGATATCCGCCACCCCACAAAGCCCTCATCTGCTCGAGGGGTACCCCCTCTACTGGGTCCCCCAGGTTCAATTTAAAAAACCCAAGGACCTCGAGACCATGGCCCCCTACGAGCGCGAGCTGTGTGGGCTGCTCTTGGGGGCTAAGTATGACTCCGCTCGCCTCATCAAGGATGAGTTTGATGTGGTTTCACTGAAGAAATATATAGGTAGTTCTTTCTCTGCCGCCCCTTAGGACACTTATACCTCCTCATGCATGCTCTTATACGCTTCACCTTGCTTGCGTCTCTTAGCTGTCTAATTTTCCCCTTTCTTGCCTATGCAGATTCAATGTCAGGGAAAGATAGGAGGTTGGCGGTGTTAGAGCTTGCTAAACGCCGAGCGGCCAAAGGGACTGGCTCTTCCTCTTCCACCACTGAGCCAATTGAAGCACCTCCACTCTCGGTCGCGCCAGCCGAAGGCCCCGAGCAAGGGAAGAAAAGGAAAAGACTGGTGAAGGCTTCTTCGCTTGCACCTGCTGCTGCTGCTGCCTCAGTGGAAGAGGAAAGCTCTGGCTCCCCCCTCATTCACCGCCAGAGGAAGAAACCAGTGGTTGAGGGGGTCTCGTCTCTCCAGCCTGGAGAGATCGAGGTGGTAGAGGTAGAGGAAGGTTCACCACCTCCCCCTCCCTCTACTCGACCTGCCCCAGAGCCCGCATGCCCACCTTCTCCTTGCCAACAATCGCCCCCAATCTCTCAACCGCCAACTTCCCCCCCAGCAGGCCAATCACCTGGTCCATCCGCTCACCCTGCTGGGGGTGTTTCTGCTCAAAACGAGTGTGCCCCGCCTACACTAACAATCTCCACCGCCAATGCTGAACATGGTGAGTCTGGCTCGCGCCCAAGCAACACTGGGGCCAACCATGAGAACTTCAGCAGAGTTATCTCCATGGTGCGACAGCACATCAGCAACGGGGAGCTCGTCGACTGGAGCGGGGAGGAGATAGATGCACACCTTGCCAAGCAGGTGGTGCTCTCGCTGGAGTTCTCCACCCAGCATCGCAAGCAGAAGGCCCTAGAAAAAAGGGTGAAGGAACTTGAGCACGACAAGGAGTCGCTGCTAAGTGACCTTGAAGCCGCTCAGGGGTCTGTTGAGCTGATGCGAGGCATGGTGGAGAAGGCCAGGAGAGAGTATTTGATGCAGGTCCAGGAGACCATCAAGATGGAGATCTTGATGGGGCAGACTGTTGGTCCTCTGGACTGCAAGGTGGCAGGGCTACAGGCTGAGAATTCTTCCTTGCGCGAACGGAGTCAGATGGTGGAGGAGTTACAGGCTGAGAACGCCTCCCTACGCCAACAGGATTCTCAGCGGGTGGAGATGCTTAAGTCTGCCAAAGAGGCAACTGCTGCTGCTGAAAGGAAGCTTGAGGAGGCAGTGGGCAAGCTGTCTGAAGCTGCCTCCTCCCTTGCTGCCCTCACCATGCAGAGGGATGCTGTAGAGGCTTCGAGGCGAAGTCTGGAGGCGGAGAAAGAGGACTTGATGAACGTGGGCGCTGATTCCCTCATTGATGGATTCGAGCTGGCGCTCGAGCAAGTCCGCTGCGTCCTCCCAGAACTGGACCTTTCGCAATTCAGCATTCATCACTCGGTGGTAGATGGAAAACTTAGGCCTCCTACTCCCTGAATCTCTTCTTTTTGTAAATTTGACTTCTTCTGTACAAAGCTTCATTCTCTAACCTTACGTTTCTGCACTGTACCGCCCTGGTGGTCGGGTGCGATGACGTGGCACCCTGCTACAGTGTAGGCGTGTTGACAAGGCGCCAGGTTGGCAGTTAGGAAGGAAGTCGGGAGGCACGCGTAGTCGCCGATTGTTAAGTTGGCGTGTTCCGATTTCTAGTTTACCAGAATAGGCGATCGCCAGGTTGAAGATGAAGTCGCCAGATGTAGACTCAGGCGACCAGGCAGTCGGAGATCGCCAGAATAAGCACATCACCGAAAGACGAAGGAGAAGCAGATTATGAAGGCGGCCGGCGAGACCACAGGGAAGGTGTATGAAGGCCCTAACTCGCCAGTTTCAGTAGAGATCGCACTCCTAAGTTAGCTATGCGCTGGGCAGTACCATGCATAGGTAACTTAGCCAAAATGAGAATAGAAGCAGCGCCAAGTCAGGGAGCCTCCAGATGATGGCACGTGTACGGTTGGATACGAACCACGTGTTCAAGTCTGTAACTGCCAGGAGAGAGAAAATCACCAGGTATATAAGAGTTCTTAACAGATTTCCTAAGGTACGCGCGTTCAGTTCATACACTTTACGCTTGCGAGTGACAAAGCTGTTTGTGAGAGAGAGTTTGCACGGTTCCAGTTCTTAGTATTTGGTGATACCGTCACTGACTTGAGCGTCGGAGTGCGATCGGCCGCAGCGGCGCCGTGTCGTTTCTTTGCAGGTTCTTGAGATAGATCCAGAGGAGGAACGGAAGTGAGAAGCGGCGCGCACGTCGATCCTTTGACGAGGCATTCTCCAGCGCTCCGGTCAACAGGCAGGATCATCAGGCGCCCACCGTGGGGCCGTGTAAAGCGTGCTCCCATCCACAGCGTGAGTTCGTGGAAGTTTTCGAGGTTTTCTGCGCGGTTGTGTGCTGGTGCAACCGTCGTTGGCAGTTTCTTTGAGTTTCGTTCGGTGAGTTTGTGTTTTGTGCCGTTTGTTTGTCTTTCAATCGGTGGAGTGAGGTCTTTTGTTGCTTGCGCGCAATCTGTCTGGTGGAGGTTCGAGTTCTTTGGTGGTTTTCTGCGAAGGTTTGCGGTGTTCTTGGGTTCTTGCGCAGTTTCTCGAGTTTTCCCCGATTGATCGCTGATTCGTTCGTGGTTGAAGTGTTATTTGCTGTATTTTTGTGGTTCGCTGAAGTTAATGAGAAAGATGAGAAGCAATCGTTCCAGTCCCATGGCTCCCGTCGCAGCTGAAGGCGACGCCGCCATGACCATGGCGCAGATGGCAGAAATGATGCGCTCGTCGCAGGCGACTGTAGAAGCCTCGCGCGTCGAGCAGGCAAGGATACACGAAGACCTGGTCGCCTCTCGCGCCAGGAACGAGGAGCTTAGCAAGGTAGCTGAGGAGCTGCGTCGAGCTCTTCAGGAGCAGCAGGGTCGTTCTTCAGCTGAAGAGGTGGCACCGTCGACGCCACCTCGTGTTTTCCCAATGCCTTTCATTCAGGCGATTACCGACACGCCAATTCCCACGAGCGTGGTTCCGGTTAAAGCTGTTTTTACTGGCGTGGAGGATCCAGAGGCTCATCTGACCACGTTCCACACGCAGATGATGCTGTCGGGAGGGTCGGACGCCGTCTACTGTAAGATGTTCGTGAGCACGCTCCAGGGAACGGCGATGGAGTGGTTTGTGAGCCTGCCTAATGGCCACATAACTAATTTTCAACAATTCTCGAAAATCTTTGTCGAGCAGTATATTGTGAACAAGGCACCGCCCAGGGTGTCCTATGATCTGTTTGATATAAGGCAGTACCATGGGGAGTCCCTCAGAGACTACCTCAATCGCTTCGGAGCGCAGATGGTCAGATCGCCGGCCAAGGATGAAGAAATGCTGGTCTATGCCTTCAAGAAGGGCGTGCAGCCAGGGCCATTCTGCGAGGCCTTGATCAGGGCTCACCCAGCGACGTTTGCTGAAGTCAGGCGACTTGCGGTGGCCCATATCGCCGACGAGAGTGAAGTCGCCGAGAAGAGAGGCAGCGTGGCTCCCGCCAGGCCACGCGCCCAGACCAAGATCCAGCCACAGAGGGTGCTGGAAACGGCAGCGGCGGCCAGAAAAGACCAAAGGACTCGCTATCCCTACGATAGGAGAAATAAGGGAAGAAGCCAAGCGCGCCAACCGCCAGCACGCCAACAACCAGCACGCCGAGAGTACAATCGCCCGCCTAAGCACAAATTCGTCATGGGACTAGCGGACCTGATCGCTATCCCTAACATATCTGCTAGGTTGAAGGCGCCCGAGAAGGTGGGCGACAAGGTGCTGGGGTCAAAGCCGGACGTTTGGTGCGAGTTTCACCAGTGCTTTGGCCACAACCTGGACTCGTGTTTGTCTTTAGGATACCAGCTCGACGATCTGGTTAAGAGCGGGTTCCTAAACGACTATCTGCTGGACAGAAGGACCGGAGGAGCGTCAGGTTCCCAGCCGGCAGGTGGAGAAGCCCAGCAACACGAGATGCCTATCCATGGGGAGATCCACACCATTGCAGGGGGTTTCTCAGGTGGTGGATGCACCGCATCGCAGAGGAAAAGGTACGCGCGATCGGTGATGTCAGTGGACATGTTTGAAGATCACTCGCCGGAAGTGGACATTACGTTCACCAAGCAGGATCTTCGGGACGTTGTGCCTCATGACAACGATCCCATTGTTATTTCGTTGATCACGGCGGGAAGGAAGGTCCATAGAGTTCTGGTGGACCAAGGAAGCTCGGCAGACGTAATGTTCTGGCCGACTTTCACGCAGCTGGAATTGCCCCTTGACCAGCTAAGGCCCTATGGAGGGTGCTTGTATGGGTTCGCTGGCGACCAGGTGGAGGTCAGGGGGTACATTGAGCTGAGAACCACGTTTACCGATGAGGCTGGGTCGAGGACGGAGAAAATCAAGTATCTCATCGTAAACGCCCCTTCAGCATATAACATCCTGTTGGGAAGGCCCACTCTTAACAGGATAGGCGCAATTCCGTCGACTCGGCACATGAAGGTGAAGCTGCCGTCCATGGAAGGGGTGGTGATCACGATAAAGTCTGATCAGAAAGAAGCGAAAAAGTGCTATGAAAATAGCCTGAAAAATAAAAGATCAGTGAGCTATGTAACGACCACCCCGCCTCCCGGTGTGAAGCCCAGACCGCCGGTAATAGAGGAGGCCGCCGGAAGGGATGTAGAGATGGTAGATGCTGAGCTAGGGGAAAGGAATGCTGGCCTGGAGGAAGAAGAGGCGCGGAATCGCCCTGAGGAAGCAAGGGAACTGGGGATCGCCAAGGCGGTGATCGCCAGAGAATCCAAGCCCAAACCCGTCGAGCAGTGGCTCGAGAAGGAGATCGGGGGGAAAGTTTTCAAGCTCGGAAGATCTCTGGAGGTCGATCTCCAGGACCAGATTGCCAAGGTGATTGAGCGGCATCTGGACGCGTTTGCTTGGTCCGCTTCGGACATGCCCGGGATCGATCCCGACTTTTTGTGCCATCATCTGGCGATGGACAACATGGTGAGACCGGTGCGACAAAGAAGAAGGAAATTTAATGAAGAGAGGAGGCAGGCAATCAAGGACGAGACCCAGAAACTCCTTGCTGCAGGCCACATCAGGGAAGTCCAGTACCCTGAGTGGTTGGCAAATGTCGTGCTGGTAAAGAAGAGCAACGGGAAATGGCGCATGTGCGTCGATTTCACCGATCTGAACAAAGCTTGCCCAAAGGATTCGTATCCTTTACCAAGCATTGATGCCCTGGTCGATAGTGCTGCAGGGTGCAAGCTGCTGAGTTTCCTGGACGCCTTCTCGGGCTATAATCAGATCAAGATGCATCCCATGGATGAAGAAAAAACAGCCTTCATGACGGAGAGGTCGTGCTACTGCTATAAGGTGATGCCGTTTGGGCTGAAGAACGCGGGGGCCACGTACCAGAGGCTGATGGATCGAGTACTTGCACCAATGCTGGGAAGGAACGTGCAAGCCTACGTCGATGACATGGTCGTGACCTCGCAGGAGAAGAGCAAGCACGTAGCAGACTTGGAAGAATTGTTCACGACGATCGCCAAATTTAAGTTAAAGCTCAACCCGGAGAAGTGCATTTTCGGCGTGGAGGCTGGAAAGTTCTTGGGTTTTCTTTTGACTGAAAGGGGAATAGAGGCCAACCCGGACAAGTGTGCCGCCATCTTGGCGATGAGAAGCCCGGCTACAGTGAAAGAAGTCCAGCAGCTGACGGGTCGGATGGCGGCCCTATCTCGCTTCGTGTCAGCGAGCGGAGAAAAGGGACATCCCTATTTCCAATGCCTGCGGCGCAATAACAAGTTCGCTTGGACGAAAGAATGCGAGGAAGCTTTCGTCAAGCTGAAGGAATATCTGGCGAGCCCGCCGGTTCTGTGCAAACCACTGGCGGGAATCCCTCTCAGGTTGTATTTCGCTGTGACTGAGAGGGCGGTGAGTGCGGTGCTCGCCCAGGACCAGGATCAGGCTCAGAAGCCTATTTATTTTGTGAGCAAGGTGTTGCAGGGCCCAGAAACGAGATATCAGGCCCTTGAGAAGGCCGCGCTGGCTGTGGTGTTTTCGGCGAGGAGGTTGCGCCACTACTTCCACAGCTTCACAATTCTGGTGATGACTGACCTGCCCATCCAGAAGGTCTTGAAGAAACCTGACGTTGCGGGAAGAATGGTGAAGTGGGCAGTAGAATTGTCAGAATTTGACATTAAATATGAGCCCCGAGGCCCGATCAAGGGGCAAATCTTTGCAGATTTTGTAGTCGAGCTCTCATCAGAGGCAACGCGGGTTGAAAATGACGACTTCCGTTGGGTACTCTCGGTGGATGGATCATCGAACCAGCAGGGTAGCGGTGCTGGAGTAATATTGGAAGGACCCAACGGCGTGCTGATCGAACAATCGTTGAGATTCGCCTTCAAAGCCAGCAACAATCAAGCAGAGTATGAGGCGCTGATCGCCGGGATTCTGCTGGCTAAGGAAATGGGAGCCAGAGTGCTGATGGCTAAGAGTGACTCGCTGCTAGTCACAGGGCAAGTAACAGGCGAGTTCCAGGCTAAAGATCCACAAATGGCGGCTTACTTGGCGTATGTGCAGGAATTGAAGAGTTCCTTTGCCTCTTTTGAAGTGGTACATGTGCCCCGAGAACAGAATGCCCGAGCTGACTTGCTTGCTAAGCTCGCCAGTTCAGGCAAGGGGGGTAGGCAGAGGACAGTGATTCAAGAAACTCTGAAGACGCCGAGGGCATTTGTAGCAGATCACCTGGTCCTTCAGATAAGCAGGTCAACGGAGAGAGCAGCGAGAAGCCACAAGTCTTTGACGCAAGAAACTCTGAGATCGCCGAAAGTTAGAGCTTGTCGAGGAGAGAAGGTGGACGTGATGCAGGTCTGCGCCACCAATGAGCCAGACACTTGGATAACGCAGTACAAGCGGTGCCTGGCAGATGGCCTCCTCCCGCTAGATCCAGCAGAGGCTAGGAAGGTAAAGAAAAATTCCAGCAAGTATACATTGATTGATGGCGATCTGTACAGATTTGGGTTCACTCACCCACTCCTGGAGTGCATACACGGCGAGAAGTGCACGAGAATTATGGCAGAGCTCCACGAAGGAATATGTGGAAGTCACGTCGGGGGTCGAGCTCTGGCCGCAAGGACTCTCCGTGCAGGCTACTATTGGCCATCCATGAGAGAAGATTGCAAGAAGTATGCCCAGCGCTGCAAACAATGCCAGCAGCACGCCGATTGGCACAAGGCACCTCCCGAGGAGTTGAAGTCGATCTATAGCCCTTGGCCGTTTCATACTTGGGGAATCGACATCCTGGGACCTTTCTTGCTGGCGATCAGGCAAATGAAGTACCTGGTGGTGGCGATTGAGTACTTCACCAAGTGGATTGAAGCAGAACCAGTGGCCCAGATCACCGCGCACAAAATCGAAGGTTTTGTACGGAAGAACATCGTGTGCCGGTTTGGAGTGCCTAAGCGCCTGGTGTCAGATAATGGGACGCAGTTTGCAAGCCACCTGTTGAAGAAGCTTTGTGAAGGGGTGGGAATTCAGCAAGTGTTTGCATCCGTCGAGCACCCTCAAACAAATGGCCAGGTGGAATCAGCTAATCGGGTGTTGTTGAGAGGTTTGAAGAGAAGGCTTGAGAAAGCCAAGGGAAGTTGGGCTGAGGAGGTACCCCGTATAGTTTGGGCGTACCACACCACCGAGCAGTCAGGAACTCACGAGACCCCGTTTAGCTTGGTCTATGGGTGTGACGATATGATTCCAGTAGAGATCCAGGAGAGCTCGCCGAGATTCCAGAACTTTGTGGAGGAAGACTCGAATGAAGAGAGAAGGCTGAACCTGGATCTGCTGGATGAGGTCAGGGAAGAAGCAAGGCTGAAGGCTGAGGCGGTGAAGAGGAGGATCGAGCGAAGATACAACTCAAAGGTGATGCCAAGGCAGTTTAGAGAAGGCGATCTGGTGATGAGGAAGGCCCACCAGTACGAGATGGAGAATAAACTATCACCCAAGTGGACTGGACCGTTCAGAATAACCGAGGCGCTCGGGAACGGAGCCTACCGCTTGGAGACGCTGGAAGGTGGGGCGATTCCTCGCACCTGGAACGCCACACACCTGAAGTTGTACTATAGTTAAGAGCTTTGTAAGTAAAGAAAAACACAGTGTTATATTACAATGTCTCTGTTAAAACAGTTTGAAGGGGGCGCTCTTTTTTCCCTAAGGAGGGTTTTTAATGAGGCCACCCAATAAAAGAAGAGTTTTCGAAATATAAGGTGTTTTCAGATTGCATATGTGCTATTTCCAAAAGTGTCGAAGAAAGACCTTGTCATTCGTACATGATTTAAGGCAAGAAAGGATATGTCGCGTGTTTTCTAAGTTTTTAAAGTCCTCATCGTTTTTCGGCGATTAGAGGCACCAGTTAAGTTTTTAAGTCCTCATCGTTTTTCGGCGATTAGAGGCACCAGTTAAGTTTTAAGTCCTCATCGTTTTTGGCGATCGGAGGCACCAGATTAAAGACCTCCTTGCCGTCGAGCGAGTGCAGGCGAGAAAGAGGAAAAGTCCTCCGTGTTTCTGGGAGCGAGAAGATGTAACTCCCGGGGCAACGTAGAGGCGAGTTAAAGACCTCCTCGCCGTCGAGCGGGTGCAGGCGAGAAAGGTCCTCAGTGCATCCAGGGGGGAGGAGATGTACACCCTGGGCAAGTTGAGGCACCGGATAAAGTCCTTATCGCCGTTGTGCGAGCCAAGGCCAATTAAAGACCTCCTCGCCGTTGAGCGAGTGCAGGTGAGAGAAAGAAAAGGACCTCAGTGCATCCAGGGGGGAGGAGATGTACACCCTGGGCAAGTTGAGGCACCAGATAAAGACCTTCTCGCCGATGAGCGAGTTCAGGCGAGTTAAAGACCTTCTCGCTTATGTGCGAGTATAGGCAAGATAAAATCCTTCTCGTCTTGAACGAGTTCAGGTATGGCGAAGAGGGTGGAAGAAGCTTGAAAGGTGGCTAAGGTTGGTTCGAAGAGAACGCCTAGCCAGCCGGTCTTTAGCTCTGAAGTTCAGGGGAGGTAAAGGAAGATCCTAAAGGGCGTTTCTCACCCAGATAAAGAAATGATTGCCAAAGCACGGGGCCAGGAAAAGCTGGTGTTACCAAGAGGTCTTGGCGATCGGGAAAAGTTCAAACACGGCGAGAAGATTGAAAGACTTGCTTGATAAAGCAGGTCGAGTGGGACGTTGTTTGAACCAATGATTAAGTTACAGTTCGTTGCTTGGAAGCTTTTCTTATGATCAGGTTAGTGCCTCAAGGGTACAAGTTGTTTAAAGCGATTGTTGCTTAAGTTTGAATCGGCTCGAAGCAGTTACGCCAAAGGTCGTGTTTGCAAAATCGCTAAGTTAAACTCGGCAAAGTTAAACATACAAAGAAGGTGAAAGCGCTCAAAAGAAGTCAGAAGAAAGAATATCCAAGTTTCGCTATTGAAATAAGTAACTGTTCAAAACACATATGCAAGAGTTTTTACAAGGTAAATACAAGTGAATTTATAAAGAAGCAGATGGGGTGGAATTGGTTGAGCCTTCGGCGGGAACGACCTTTCCATCTACTACTTCGTTGTTTAACGACACCATGCTGAGGTCGAGGTCAGGAAATAGGCATGCGAATTGTTCCCGAGCGGCTTCAAATCCAGCAACCAGAATCTGAGCGGAGCTTAGCTTAAGTTCTTCAATTTGCCTTTGAAATTCTTCAACCTGTTGCTTAAGCTCCTTGTTCTGCTGCTCCAGCTCTTCGACCTGTTTTCGGAGTTGTTCGTTGGTCTCTTGAGCATGAAGAAGGTCGTCAGCAACCTTCTTGGATTCTGATTGGGCTTGAGTCAACTCGGCAGCCATCTTCCCTTTCTCCTTGTTTGCCTCGGCGAGATCAGCCATGGCGTCGTCTCTCGCTTTCTCTACTTGCCCAAGTAGCTTCTCGCGGTCGATTGACCTTTGCTCCAGTTTTTGTACCTTATCGGCATTAGCTTGAATGTGAGCCTCCAGGTCGCTCGCCTTGGTGCGCAGAGGCACGATTTTGCTTTCTAGCTCAACTTTCTCTTGGGCAAGTTCATGGACTTTGCGGCGAAGGTCGGCAGCTTCCTTGCGCGCTAGCCTAAGCTCGGTACTCAGGGCATCCTCTACTCGAGAATGTTCCATTTCCGCAAGTGTCAGGCTGAATGACACCTTCTCCACCTCGACCTTCATAGTGCTGTTTTCGGTCTTGAGGTTGTAGATATCATCCTGTAGCCGCCTGGTGGAGCTCTCCACAGCTCTCGTTATGATCGATGGGATATCCTCTGCAATGGTTTTGAGTTTGGCGGTCAGAGGTTCCTACATCCTTGTGACTTCAAGGGAAAGGTTGGATGCCTGGAGAGGCGCCAGGGGGGCTTGTGGGGGGTTCTCGCCGCCACCTTCTTTAGCAGGGTTTTCAATGTTTGCTTCCCGGCGTGGCGACGCAACCGGGGATTCGGTGATTAGAATTGGGGAGGTGTGAGCAACCTCATCCCCGGTCGGAACGTTCTCTGCAGCTGAAGCATTTGAAGGAGGGCCCCCTCCAGCTGAGATATGGGGCGTAGAGGCACTTGGGGGGTCCTCCAGAAAGTTTGGCTCTTGAGCCTCGACTGCTGGTGGCGCAGTGGCCAGTGGAGTTGCTTGGACTGGTGGTGAAGGGGCTCGTGGTGTTGGCGATGAGGGAGGAGGGGCAGGTGTTGATGGTGGTGTTGAAGCTGGAAGAAGGGGTGGGGCAGGTGGGGAAGGTGGTGCCACCCTTTTCCTCTTTGTAACGAGGCCATCCTCAGTGACCTCGTCGTCCTCTTCCTCATCCTCTTGGACAACTTGGGGGGCTTTTCGCTTTGGCCTCTTAAGGACCAGTTTCTTTCGTTGGGTGGGCTCCTTAGGCGGTGATCGCCCATGAATGATGGCCTTCTCGACCGCCGAGTTGGGCACCGTCTGGGAACCGGTCGCCAACCCGTGGTTGCGGGCGAGCGCCTTCAAGTCAGCGAGCATGTTCTTACCCAACATGGTATCTGCATGAAACGAAAGTGCATGAGTTAGCTCAAAGGGGAAAAAGATTAGTGTACAAGGCAATGAAACAGCAAAAACAGGCATATGCAGAAAAGATAAAACCAAAGTCTTGTGCGTGTCGCACAAGACGCCCAGAAACAATATCAGAAGCAATGTCAAGACAAGAGTGTAGCATCCTAACCTATTTGGAATTCCAACTGGTCCTCAAAGAACTCGAAGGAAATCAGGGTGGGGGTCAAGAATGTTATGTGGGCATCTGCCACCCTCTTCCAGAATAGGCAAAGGTCTCGATCCAAAGCTCCCATGCTATCAGGGGTTCTGGGTCTCCTGAAGCAGCTCTTGGACTCCTTTTTCCCCTTGTCCACCCAGTACAAGGGGAAACCGTCGAGAAGGGAAGTGTCTTTGTCATTTGCGCGAACCTGGATGAACTTCCCCTTCCAATCCTTGTACGACTGCTGGAAGATGGTGAAAATGGATCTCCCAGCAATGGCATTCAGGCTGACCCACAGGCGATCTCCTGGGTGCTTGGCCTCAAACAGGAATAAAAACACGTCCACTGACGCGGGCAACCCAGGTGGGCGCATGTTATCTCGAAGGCTCGGACAAACGCCCAGCTGTTGGGGTGAAGCTGGGCGGCAGCGATGTTGAGCTCGGTTAAGAGCTCCCTCTCAAATCGAGTAAGAGGGAACCTGAGTTTGACCTTCTTGAAGAAAATGGTGTAGACGAAGCAGAAGGGCCCATCGGCGCTCACTTTGTCATCGGCGCACACTGGCAGAGCGGCGGGGCAAGGCAGCACCATCATTCTCTCATCGTGCTCCTTGTGAAACGATTGGTGGACCTCGTCCCCATTGGTCAGTCGCAGAACCGCTCCCGCAGTGTTCACCGACGAGGTTTCCTTTAAGAGGGTTGGGTTAGCCCATGGGTATAAAGCCTTGAAGTCTGGCAGAGGGATGGGGGCTCCTCCAGCGTTTGGTGGAGTCGCCTGGGCCAGAGCGGTTTGGGAAGACGCAGGCCTCACAGCCTGCGAAGAGGGAGCACCACGAACTTGCGTTGAGTCGTGTGCTTGTGAAGGGGGGTTTCGCGCTGATGGAGGGGGGTTCGGGGTGATCTTTGTGCGAGTCATGATAGCAACTGCAAAGGAAGAAGAAAGGAAAAACAATCAGGAGGGTTACAAAGGCTGACTCGATCATAGAAGGAAGGTGAAAGACGAACGAATGTGAGTTCGTTGCGACGATCGACAAAGCCCTAAGTTACACAGAAGGAGAAATGGAAAAACAGCCCACAGCGTATGCACCAGACAGTTACAGGATGATGCAAATCGGTGAAAATGCAAGGAAACCCACCAGATGAAGGAAAGTAGTTACCTTTCGATGATCAGGAGAACGTTGAAGGGAGGTGGTGATCTAGAGCGTCGAGGAACGTCGAGAGTTTTCGCAGAAGGAAATAAGAGCGTATGCAAGCGTGAAGAAAGTGATGGAACAGTAGGAGCGTAAGGGGTTTAAGGGTTTTCGAAATAAGTTTGGAAGCGCTAACGGCAGATGAAGAGAGCCGTTGATGAAGCCACGTGTCGAACGATGCGCGAAGGGTTTGGTGGAGCGTCAGAGCAGCAGAAAGTACTATCGCTTGGAATTCTGCGTCCATGCCACGTAGACCGGTGTTAACGAAGGCTTTTTCAGTCTTTTCGCTAGACAAGTCTTCGCTTAAGACTGGGGGGCTTGTGTACCGCCCTGGTGGTAGGGTGCGATGACGTGGCACCCTGCTACAGTGTAGGCGTGTTGACAAGGCGCCAGGTTGGCAGTTAGGAAGGAAGTCGGGAGGCACGCGTAGTCGCCGATTGTTAAGTTGGCGTGTTCCGATTTCCAGTTTACCAGAATAGGCGATCGCCAGGTTGAAGATGAAGTCGCCAGATGTAGACTCAGGCGACCAGGCAGTCGGAGATCGCCAGAATAAGCACATCGCCGAAAGACGAAGGAGAAGCAGATTATGAAGGCGGCCGGCGAGACCACAGGGAAGGTGTATGAAGGCCCTAACTCGCCAGTTTCAGTAGAGATTGCACTCCTAAGTTAGCTATGCGCTGGGCAGTACCATGCATAGGTAACTTAGCCAAAATGAGAATAGAAGCAGCGCCAAGTCAGGGAGCCTCCAGATGATGGCACGTGTACGGTTGGATACGAGCCACGTGTTCAAGTCTGTAACTGCCAGGAGAGAGAAAATCACCAGGTATATAAGAGTTCTTAACAGATTTCCTAAGGTACGCGCGTTCAGTTCATACACTTTACGCTTGCGAGTGACAAAGCTGTTTGTGAGAGAGAGTTTGCACGGTTCCAGTTCTTAGTATTTGGTGATACCGTCACTGACTTGAGCGTCGGAGTGCGATCGGCCGCAGCGGCGTCGTGTCGTTTCTTTGCAGGTTCTTGAGATAGATCCAGAGGAGGAACGGAAGTGAGAAGCGGCGCGCACGTCGATCCTTTGACGAGGCATTCTCCAGCGCTCCGGTCAACAGGCAGGATCATGCACCATTCAACTCTTTGTAACTGACAATTGTATGAACATCTCTGGTGATATACCTTGGTTTCAACTGCTTAATTTCTCTTTGTATTTTCTTTGGACTTCACTTATCTTTATGTGCGCGACTAACTGTTAGCTAGTTTAGGTTCAGCGCGATCTTGGGCTTTACCTTTCCTTTCGCACACGACTAAGTGTTAACCAGCTTAGGCTTAGCGCGATCTGCTTCTCTTACTCTTTGCGCGCGACTAAGTGTTAACCAGCTTAGGCTTAGCGCGATCTGCTTCTCTTACTCTTTGCGCGCGACTAAGCGTGAACCAGCTTAGGCTTAGCGCGATCTGCTTGATCACGACTGGCTATTCCCTCAGCTTGGTGTTTAACAGTCCTCGTGCGCTGCTTTGCACTACTAGCCAATTACCGACAACTCATCGGTGATCGCTCTTTAGTCCTTACTTAGCTTTCTCTGTCGCTCTAGCGCTAAGTGCATAAAGGACCTTGACATCGATCGCTCAAAGTGATGCCTCGTCTTGGGAAAAGAAAGTGTTTCTCGCTAACCCCTTTCCCTTTCCCCAAGGTCATCACCCTTTGGCGAGTTGAGTCGCTCATTCCCTGTCTCACTCCTGGGGTGAGAAAGGTTTCTGACTGAGAGTCTTACTGGGCCAATATTGGTGTATGCCAAGTGGGTAAGGACGTTTTGTCAAAACCTTTCCTTTCCCTCTCTTGGTCTTACTAGCACCCCTGGCTTTTCAAACCTTTCTGCTTGCGCTCACACCTGGGGTGAGGAAGACTTAGATCGGTGCCAGTACTTGCGCCTAGGGCAAGTAGGGCCTAACCAATCACCTGCACTTGCACCTGGGGCAAGGAGGATTTTAACTTTAATACCTGAGCACACTTGATATGCTGGAAATTTTTCTTTAATTGGGTGGCCTCGTTAAAAACCCTCTTTAGGGAAAAGAGTGCCCCCTTGTCTGTTCGACTGTTTCCACCATATACAAAGCCTGTGTCTTTTAGCGCGAGAACTCCATTACAGTACAACTTTAACTGAAATAAAATTTTAAATGGGTGGCGTTCCACGTTCTGGGGATTGCTCCTCCTTCCAAAGTTTCTAGGCGATAGGCTCCGTTCTCTAACGTCTCCACCACTCTATACGGGTCTGTCCACTTTGGGGATAACTTGTTCTGCATGTCATTCTGATGCGCCTTTCTCATCACCAGATCCCCTTCCTGGAAGCGCCTGGGCCTCACTTTAGAGTTGTGCCTCCGCTCTACTCTTCTCTTCACGGCTTCAGCACTGACTCTGGCCTCTTCTCGCACTTCGTCTAGCAGATCCAGATTCACCTTACGCTCTTCATTGGACTCTTCAGCAACGAAGTTCAAGAATCTGGGGGAGCTCTCCTGTATCTCTACAGGAATCATGGCGTCTGTCCCATAGACAAGGCTGAAGGGTGTCTCATGGGTGCTGGACTGTGGGGTGGTGTGATAAGACCACACAATTCTGGGGACCTCCTCTGCCCAGCCTCCTTTGGCCTTGTCTAGTCTTCGCTTCAGCCCCCTGAGCAGCACTCGATTTGCTAACTCCACCTGCCCATTTGTTTGTGGGTGCTCCACTGATGCGAAGACCTGTTGTATCTTTAACTCTTCACACATCTTCCTCAGTTGATGACTTGTGAACTGGGTGCCATTGTCGGAAACCAGCCTCTTGGGTATTCCGAAGCGGCAGACAATATTCTTCCAGACGAAGTGTTCAACTTTCTGTGCGGTGATGTGTGCAACTGGCTCTGCCTCCACCCACTTAGTGAAATATTCGATGGCCACAATGAGGAACTTCATCTGCCTTGTCGCCAGGGGAAAAGGTCCTAGGATGTCAATCCCCCATGTATGGAATGGCCACGGGCTATGGATGGACCTCAACTCCTCAGGGGGTGCCTTGTGCCAATCTGCATGCAGCTGACATTGTTTACATCGCTGAGCAAACCTTATGCAATCTTCCTTCAGCTTTGGCCAGTAGTACCCCGCGCGGAGTACTCTACTTGCCAAAGCGCGACCACCTACATGGCTTCCGCACACCCCCTCGTGCAGCTCAGACATGAGTCTGGTGCATTGCTCGCCGTGTACACAGATCTGCACAGGGTGAGAAAATCCAAATCTAAATAGGCTTCCATCTATGAGAGTAAACTTACTTGAACCCCTCTTTATTCTTTTTGCCTCTGCCAGATCGAGCGGGAGTACACCATCTTCTAAGTATAGCCGGTATGGCGTCATCCAGGTGTAGGGCTCCTTCTCCGCGTGGACCTCCATCGACTCACCGATCTTTGAGGGTCGCGATCTCACCCTCGGCGCTCTTAGCGTCTCTTGAGTCAACGACCGATGACCGATCGTTAGACGCTCCATTGACTTGTATACATGAAGCACCTGGTTGTCCGACACAAACGCGCGCGGCACCTTCAGGGTCTCCTGAATGACAGTCCTCTGCTTCCCCCCCTTGCCTGAGCTGGCCAGCTTGGCAAGCAGGTCTGCTCGGGCGTTTTGCTCTCTTGGTACATGCACTAACTCAAACTCGGCGAAAGACGTCTTCAGGAGCTGCACATACTCCAGGTAGGCTGCCATCTGGGGGTCCTTTGCTTGGAACTCCCCGGTAACCTGCCCGGTGACCAGTAACGAATCGCTCTTGGCCAGCAGATTTCTTGCTCCCATTTCCCTTGCTAGCAACATTCCTGCGATCAGGGCCTCGTACTCCGCCTGATTGTTGCTAGCTTTGAAGGCGAAACGGAGGGACTGCTCGATCAGTACCCCGTTTGGCCCTTCCAGGATGACTCCAGCGCCGCTTCCCTACTGATTAGAGGAGCCATCCACCGATAACACCCATCGGAAATCTAGCCCTTCTACAGGTGTCGCGATGGATGATAGCTCGACTACGAAGTCCGCGAACACCTGCCCCTTGATCGGTCCTCGGGGCTCGTACTGAATATCGAATTCCGACAATTCCACTGCCCACTTGACCATCCTTCCTGCCACATCAGGTTTCTTCAATACATTCTGGATAGGCAGATCAGTCATCACCACCACTGTGAAGCTGTGGAAATAATGCCTGAGTCTTCTGGCTGAGAATACCACCGCTAGAGCAGCCTTCTCGAGGGCCTGGTACCTGGTTTCAGGGCCTTGCAGCACCTTACTTACGAAGTAAACAGGCCTCTGGGCCTGGTCCTGCTCTTGCACCAGGACTGAACTGACTGCCCTCTCCGTAACAACAAAGTATAGATGAAGAGGGATGCCTACCTGGGGCTTTCGCAAGACTGGTGGGCTTGCCAGATACCCCTTCAACTTAATGAAGGCCTCCTCGCACTCCTGCGTCCAGAGAAATCTGCTGTTGCGCTTGAGACACTGGAAGTATGGGTGACCTTTCTCCCCACCAGCAGACATAAATCGGGACAATGCTGCCAAGCGACCGGTGAGCTGCTGCACCTCCTTCACCGTCGTTGGGCTCCTCATTGCCACGATCGCCGCACACTTCTCCGGGTTAGCTTCGATTCCTCGCTCTGTCAAGAGGAAACCCAAGAACTTCCCAGCCTCCACACCGAATATGCATTTCTCAGGGTTGAGCTTCAGCCTATACTTGGCAATGGTGGTGAATAGCTCTTCCAGATCAGTTGCATGATGCTTCTTCTCTTGGGACGTAACCACCATGTCATCTACATAGGCGTGTACGTTCCTTCCCAGCATGGGCGAGAGCACCCTATCCATGAGCCGCTGGTAGGTAGCCCCCGCATTCTTCAACCCAAATGGCATGACCTTGTAGCAATAGCAAGACCGCTCCGTCATAAACGCGGTCTTGCATTCGTCCATTGGGTGCATCCTGATCTGGTTATACCCTGAGAAAGCGTCCAAGAAGCTGAGTAGCTTTCCCCCCGAGGCGCTATCGACTAGAGCATCTATACTGGGTAAGGGGTAAGAATCCTTGGGGCACGCCTTGTTGAGGTCGGTGAAGTCCACGCACATTCTCCACTTGCCGCTTGCCTTCCGCACCAGTACCACATTCGCTAGCCACTCGGGGTACTGGATTTCTCTGATATGCCCTGCGACAAGGAGCTTCTGCGCTTCGTCGTGGATCACCTTCCTCTTCTCCTCGTTGAATTTCCTTCTTCTCTGTCGCACCGGTCGAACCATGGGGTCCATTGATAGACGATGGCAGAGGAAATCGGGGTCGATTCCTGGCATGTCGGATGATGACCATGCAAAGGCATTCATGTGCTTCTCAATCACACCCATGATCAGCCTTCGCTCTTCTTCAATTAGGGATTCTCCCAACTTGAATTTTCTTCCCCTGATGTCCACCTCGACCCATCCTTCAGCTGGGTGGGGCCTCCTCTCACTGGCAATGACCGCTCTCGCGATCCCTGACTCGCGAGGAGTGATCGTGCCTTCCTCTTCTTCCTCGACTTGGGCCACCTGGGAGCCCCCCACCGCAGCGTTCTCCATCCTCTGAGCGCCTTGTGTCTCCCTGACCGCCAATCGCTCTTCACGCACGCCTGGTGGTGGTTTTGTGGTGACATGGCACACACTTCTTTTTTGCTTCAAGCTGTTCTCATAACAGCGTCTTGCCTCAGCCTGATCCGACTTGATGGTTATCACGGCCCCTTCCATCGACGGCAGCTTCAACTTCATATGCCTTGTCGATGGTATTGCGCCCAGTCTATTGAGGGTTGGCCTCCCCAACAGGACATTGTACGCAGAAGGGGCGTTCACCACCAGGTACTTTATCTTTTCCGTGCGGGCTGTCGTTCCGTCAGTGAACGTTGTCCTCAGCTCGATGTATCCCCGCACTTCTACCTGATCCCCTGCAAAACCGTAGAGACAACCAGTATACAGTCTCAACTGATCAGGGGACAACTGTAGCTTGTTGAATGTTGGCCAGAACATGACATCCGCCGAGCTTCCTTGATCTACGAGTACTCTATGCACCCGTCTTCCTGCTGTGATGAGAGAAATGACCACAGGGTAGTTGTCGTGCGGGACAACGTCTCGTAGGTCAGCTTTCCTGAAGACAATGTCCACCTCAGGGTAATGACTCTCATTCACTGCATCTACCGCCATCACAGATCGAGTGTATCTCCTTCTTTGTGAAGCTGTGCATCCCCCACCAGAGAAGCCTCCAGCGATCGTCTGCACTTCCCCATGCACAGGGACTTCATGTTGTTGCTCTCCAGTTTGGGATCCTGACGCGCGATCACCCTGTGGCTCACGCAGGTAATCTGCTAGAAAACCAGACTTCACCAACTCTGCCAGTTGGTGTCCCAGCGCCAAACAGGAATGAAGTGTATGGCCAAAGGCCTGATGAAACTCACACCATTCATTCTTCTTCCTTCCGAGTACCTTGTCTGTCTTCTTTGGTACTCGTAGTCTTGCTGCTACGGCAGGAAGGGCGATGAGATCCGCCAACCCCACCATGAAGTTGTATCTCGGGGGTGCGTTATTCTCCCTTGCACGCCCCTTACTCTGGTCTTTGCCTGGTGCATAGGGACGAGGTTTTTCCCGCACCTTCTTCCCCTCTTTGGCCTCATGCACCCTTGCTTGCTGTGGTTTTCCTTGCCCTCCACGCGGTCTGGGTGGTGCAGCACTTCCCCTCTTCTCAGAAACCTCTGTTTCTGCCACTATGTGCGCCACCGCACGTCGTCGGATCTCTGCAAAGGTGCTGGGATGGCTCCTGATGAGAGACTCACTGAAAGCGCCAGGCAGCACTCCCTTCTTAAACGCGTGCACAAGCATATCTTCATCTTTGCTGGGTAGTCTAACCACTTGTGCTCCAAAGCGGTTGAGGTAGTCCTTCAGCGACTCCCCCTGGTATTGGCGCACCTTCAACAGGTCGTAGGACACCACTGCAGGTGCCTTGTTGACGATGTATTGTTCAGTGAAGAGCTTCGAGAACTAAGAGAAAGACGTGATATGCCCTTCTGGTAAACTCACGAACCACTCCATGGCGATTCCGCTCAATGTGCTCATGAACATCTTGCAGTATACAGCGTCTGAGCCCCCAGACAACATCATCTGGGTGTGGAATGCCGTCAGATGCGCCTCCGGGTCTTCTACCCCCTTGAACGACGCTTTTACCCCCACCAGGTTGGGAGGCACCATGGTTCCCATGATCTCAGGGGAGAATGGCATGGGAAATGCCCTTGGAGGTGAGGGCTGCCTAGACACCCTTTCGTCAACAACGTGCTCCCTCTGCGCCTGCAGCGTTCTTCTCAACTCTTCGTTGACACGATTCAGTTCGTCGTTCCTGCTTTGCGACGCAGCCAACTCCGTCTGCATCCTTTCTTGTTCGACTTTCGACGCTGCAGCGTTATCCTGCAGCGTGCGCACCATTTCCAGGACCTGCGCCATTGTCACAGCTCCTTCATCAGCGGATGGCGCAGGTGATGGTTGTCTGTTTCTAGGCATCTTCTCTATCAAAGAAACTGATAAAACTCTGGTGAGCTTTAAAACTGTGGTATATATGGGACAACGATTCACTCGTGCCCCACGGTGGGCGCCAAATGATCCCGCCGGCAACTTGAACGTGGGTGAATCGCTTCGTAACACTTTCTGCCCTGTCTTCGCGACTGCGTCTCCTGAAGAATCACCTTCTGAACTTTCTCTCAGATGTCTTCAAAATGTGACCTGCAAAATACACAGACGGCGCCTCTAGCGGCCGTTTGCACTCCGGCGATCAAGTTAGTTCAACAGAACCACCAGAAACTGGAAACTAGTAAAAATGTGTGTGTGAGAAAAACTTGCACTCTGTTTGATGTGGCTGCTTTAATAAGCTTGGAGTATAATGCCAAGCTTCTGAAAAGATATATATGTATGTGAGGCTTTTCTCATGGCTTTCCCACTCCTTGTTATGATTTCGCTTAGGAATACTTTGTTTCCCGTATGCCTCTTACTATACTTTTATTCCTCTCTTTCACGTAGGTTCAAAGATAAACGATCATCAGAGGACGCTTCTGACTCGGGCTTTGCGGTTCGGAGACGGGGCCTTTTCGTCGCACTGCTTGAAGCCTGGGGCCACTGATGAGTGATGTGTTCTTGCTTTTTGTGTAGATATTTAGGACGTGTATAGGATTACAATTCCATTTTGCAAATGTTACAAACTTCGTCTGTAACCCTAACATTGGTTCTGCACTTTTATTTATGCTGAATGCTGTTTAAATTATCTTGCATGCTTGTGTTCTTTGTCATGCCGCGCACGTCACTCTGATATTGCCTTTACGCTTGGCGTGAATTTCTTAGACTTTGTTTGTTCCCATTCCTTAAACATCCTGTTTCTGGTTGCCTTGTTTATGGCTCTGCTCGGTTTTCGCCTTTGTGATGGATGCCTTTCCGTTTGAGCTTTCATATTCGAACCTTCAGCATTATCGCGCCCGAGCTTATTGGGATGGTTGGCGACATACTGCTCGTAGCGATGTCAGACCGCCTAGCCCTTCGTTTGCCGACGACCCGTCGGCGGTCGTGTACATTTTGCAGACCACCCCCTTCGCACTTCCTGATTACGTCATCGCCCTTGGCGACTTGGGGAGGGTGAGTTTAAACTTCGGCGATCTACGTGGCTCCGCGCGCTAACGCGCACGCCGGTTACTGATTTGACACTTCACCAACCTTCTCCCATCAAATGACACGTGGATTCATCGACGGTTGTTATTTCGTGTCGTTTGCGCTTCCCATAACCTTCAAAACTCTAAACTTCTCGCGCCACCCCACTGTTACATTATCTTCCTGCTTCACTTTCAAACTTTTGATACGCTCTGGTGAACGCTTCATCTCCCCAATCATCATTTCCTCGTACGCTCCCTCGATCATAAAAAAGGTAAGCCCTTCATCACTTTGTTGGTGCTCATCGCATTTTGATCAACTTGCATCATCCCTTAACTGTTTGATGCATACGTTGTGGGCTGTTTGCTCTCTGTTTCGCTTTTTTCCCTGCGCTTTTAGGTTTTCTTTCCCTTCCTACGACCCCTGTTGTTCATGCTGCTTTCCCTTCCTATTTTTCTAATTGAATCATTCCTTTTAGCGACCCTCCGCTTTCCTTTTTTTACTTTCCTTTCGTCTCTCCTGCAGTTCTCGATGGCTCGTACAGGTGCCACCCCTGCCCCCTCTCGAAACCCTCCTTCAAAATCTCGCAAACAACCTTCGTCAGGAAACCCCTCCACGTCTTGTAACCCACCTAGAGATCCTGGCATCCTTTCAAATCGGGCTCAGAGGCCTGCGCCCTCTCGTCCCAACCAATCGCAATCAACTCCCCAACAAACTAGCGCCACTGCCCGCCCCATTCCTGATTACAAACTGTTGTACTCATGGGCTCCTCCAGCTTTGCTGTTTGCTGTAATGATCAGAGTCCCACACTTCTCGACGGGTTCCCCTTGTACTGGGTTGACAAGGGAAAAAAGGATTCTCAGGATCATTTTCGGAAAGCTAGGAGTCCAGAGAAGATGGGGGAGCTAGATAGAGACTTGTATCACTTCTGGAAGGAAGTTGCCTCCACCAATACCACCTTACCTACCTCCTCAATCATCAAGTTCGAATTCTATGAGGATCAACTAGACTTTTACATAGGTCTGTCCCTCCACTCCACCTGGATTTTTCTTCCTGTGCCAAATCTGTTTTACTTCTTTACCAAGTTTGTTCGCGTTACACGTCCTGCTCTTACCCTTGTACCGCTAATTATCTGTATCTGTAATTGTATTGATTTGTGAACATCGATCACTTCGTGCAGACACAATGCTGGGAAAGGATCATATGGCCAGACTGCGTTCTATAGTCAAACGCCACAAACTCGCTGCGGGTTCTCAAACCGTCCCGAATTTTGTAGCGGAAGCCGCTGTTGCCCGAGGTGAGCTTCCTCCCATGGGCTCATCTTCCCTTATCGCCCCTCCTGTCCCTTCGAGAAAGAAGCTACCGCCAAAGAGGGCCAAGAGGAAGAATCCCATAATGGTGTCGGATGAGGAGGATGACGAGAGCACTGAAGACGGACTTATCTGCAAAAGGAACAGGGCAACCGTCACCGAGCTACCCGCAAACGAGAGTGCGGGCCCAGATTATGCGGAAAATCCCCGCAGCGTCTCTACGCCCTTTGAGAGCGCTGGGGATGCTCTACCATCAAACACCTCAGCTGCTGGGGGCGTTCCGGAGCAAGCTGCGGACATTCAGTGGTCTCCCCAACTTGCAGTGGACCCAGACGTGTCGCCGCCATGTCTTGACGTTACTTTGGTTGTCCATACTTATGAAGGCGGCGACGAGAACCAACCCCTGACTCCTCTCCCGATCCCTGCTCTTCCAGCCCCCGTCGATGAGGTCTTGAAAGCCCATGCCGCTTACCTTAGCGCTATGACTACCGAGTGCGTAGAGAAACGCCTTTACCAGATGATGGGCGAGGCTTTAAGGGACTCCTTGAGCCAGTATGAATCCGAAGCCGGTGTTGCGAAAGACCAAGTTCAACAACTTAAGCGTGATCTTACGATGCGGGGATTGGAGTTTTCGCGGTTAGAGAATGCTCTGAAGGAGGAGTTGCGGAGCGAACGCAAAAACAGCGCTGAACTAGGCCAAAAACTCAACACCAAACTCTCAGAGGTCACTGAACTCGAGGGCAGACTCATGCATCAGCAGGAGAAGATAGCGGGCCTTAAGGAGACTCTCAAGGCTAAAGGGGCCTACGCAGACAAGCTCGAGGCCAAGTCGATTGAGAGGGAGGATCTGCTGGGTAACATCAAAGCTGACATGGACCAAAAAGCCAAGGAACTGAGCGAGAAAGATAAGGAGCTGAACGAATCTGCAGCGAAACTTGCCCAGGCGCTTGAGGAGAACGAAAAGCTGAAGAAACAAAGTGAAGAACTCGACCTCAACGCCGCAGACGTTCTGAATTCCGGGTTTGGCGCAGCCTTGGAACAGTTCGCTTGTGCTTACCCCGACTTGGACCTTTCCCAGTTCTCGATTTCCCATGAAGTGGTAGACGGCAAAATTGTACCCTCAGATTAACGTTTTCATTTGTTCTCATTTGACATTTTCTTTAGAATCATTCTGAAAGACTTACATATTCGACCTCTGTCTATGTGCAACGAATCTGTTTGTAATGACTTCTTTTCTTCGGACCGTGTCAACTTATGCTCATGATTTATCTTTTACCTGTTGTGCGATCGCCTGATAATTTGGTGGGCTCTCACTCATCCCCACTAACTTAGCGCAGACTGATGTTTAATTTTCTGGCGATCAACTTATTTTAAACAAGCGGTTAGTCTATAGCAATAACATTCGACACAAAATTACTTACTGACCAGTAGGCGAGAGTCATTTTTAGTATCTGAAATCTCGCTTGCCCGATCTGCCAAGTGACATGTGCATTTCCAGCGATAAGGACTTTATCTTGCTTGAACTCGCTCGACGGCGAGAAGGACTTTATCTGGTGCCTCAACTTGCCCGGGGGCTACCTGTTCCCTGGATGCACTGAGGACTTTTAACCTTATCTTGCCCGAACTCACTCGAGGGTGAGGAGGACTTTCTCTGGTGCCTCAACATTGCCCAGGAGCTACCTTTTCCCTGGGTGCACTCAGGACTTTTAACCCTATCTTGCCTGAACTCACTCGAGGGTGTGGAGGACTTTCTCTGGTGCCTCAAGATTGCCCAGGAGCTACCTTTTCCCTAGATGCACTGAGGACTTTTAACCTTATCTTGCCTGAACTCACTCGAGGGTGAGGAGGACTTTCTCTGGTGCCTCAACATTGCCTAGGGGCTACCTTTTCCCTGGATGCACTGAGGACTTTTAACCTTATCTTGCCTGAACTCACTCGAGGTTGAGGAGGACTTTCTCTGGTACCGGGGCTAGCTATTCATATTTGAGGAGGGGGCGTCCCGAAGGAATCCCTTAACCCCTGCTCAAGGACTAGGCGCCCGAATTTTAACTGTTATCTGGTACCGGGGCTAGTTATTCATACTTGTGGAGGGGGCGTCCCGAAGGAATCCCTTAACCCCTGCTCAAGGACTAGGCGCCCGGATTTTAACTCATACTGGACATATCTGTCATCTTGCTCTGAACACTCGCCTATACTCGTTCTTGGCGAGTAGGACTTCTGATCTATTCTCGCCTATACTCGCTCTAGGTGAGTAGGACTTTTTATTCTGTTCTCGCCTATACTCGCTTCTAGGCGAGTAGGACTTTTTATTTTGTTCTCGCCTATACTCGTTCTAAGCGAGTAGGACTTAAAACTTAACTTGTGCCTCCGATCGCTAGGTGGCGATGAGGACTTAAAACTTGATCTTTGCCTCCGATCGCCAAGCGGCGATGAGGACTTAAAAGTTTATACTTTAAAACTTTGGACTGAATGCATGCGATCTGAATCTGCCCTAAATTATACAAGGACGACAAAGTCTTTTTGTTTAAAAATTTTAAAATCATAATCAGGCAAACTCAATAACTGGGAAAACTTGATAGACTATTTAAAATGATAATCATGCAAACTCAATAACTGGGAAAACTTGATAGACTATTGATCCTGCCTGTTGACCGGAACGCTGGAAACTGCCTCGTCAAAGGATCGACGTGCGCACCGCTTCACACCTCCGTTCCTCTTCGAGATCCACCTCAAGAACCTGCAAAGAAACAGAGCGGAGCCGCTGCGGCCGATCGCACTCTAACGCCCAAGTCAGTGACCGAATCACCAAATACTAAGAGAACAAGAACCGTGCAAATCCTCTGTCACAGTTAGCTCTATAACTCGCAAGCGTAAAGAGTATAATCTGAACGTGCGTACCTCAGAAAGTTCATTGAGAACTCTTATATACCTGGTTGCTTTCTCTCTCCTGGCAGTTACAGACCTGAAAACGTGGCTCGCATCCAGTCGTACACGTGCCATCATCTGGAGCCTCCTTGACTTGGCGCTGCTTCTACTCTCATTTTGGCTAAGTTACTTATGCATGGTACTGCCCAGTGCACAGCTAACTTGGGAGTGCGATCTCTACTGGAATTGGCGAGTTAGGGTGTCCTCATACACCTTCCCTGTGGTCTCGCCGGCCGCCTTCATAACTTGCTTCTCCTTCGTCTTCGGCGATGTGCTTTCTCTGGCGATCTCCAACCGCTTGGTCGCCTGAGTTCACATCTGGCGACTTCATCTTTAACCGGTGATCGCCTATTCTGATATGCTGGAGATCGGAACACGCCAACTCAAACTGGCGGCTTCACGAGCCCCCCGACTTCCTTCCCTTCTGCCAGCCTGGCGCCTTGCCAACACGCCTATACTATAGCAGGATGCCACGTCATCACTCCCGACTACCAGGGCGGTACACAAGCCCCCCAGTCTTAAGCGAAGACTTGTCTAGCGAAAAGACTGAAAGAGTCACGTCAACACCGGTCTACGTGGCACTGACGCAGAATTCCAAACGGTTGTACCTTCTGCTTTTCTGACGCTCCACCAAACCCTTCGCCCATCGCTCGACACGTGGCTTCATCAACGGCTCTCTTCAGTTGCCGTTTGCGCTTCCTAAACCCATTTCGAAAAAACCCTTAAACCCGTTTTCACTCAACACTGTTCCATCACTTTCCCTCGCATTCACGAACGCTCTAACTTTCTTCTGCAGAAAACTCTCAGCGCTCTCCAGCATTCTGAATCACCATCAACCTTCATCGTCTTCCTGATCATCAAAAGGTACCTACTTTCCTTCTTCTGCTGGTTTTCCTTGCATTTTAACCGATTCGCATCATCCTGTAACTGCCTGGTGCATACGCTGTGGGTTGCTTTTCCATTTTTCCTTCTGCGTAACTTAGGGCTTCGTCAATCGTCGCAACGAACCTACATTCGTTCGTTTTTCACCTTCCTTCTATGATCGAGTCAGCCTCTGTAACCCCTGATCATTTTTCCTTTTCTTCTTCCTTTGCAGCTGCAACAATGACTCGCACAAAGATCACCCCGAATCCTCCCCCTTCATCAAGAAACCCCCCTTCTCAAGCACACGATCCACCACGAGTTCGTGGCGCTTCATCTTCCCAGGCTGAGAGGCCTGCGTCTTCCCGTCCTATCCTGGCCCAGGCGACTCCACCTATCGCCGGAGGAGCCCCCGTTCCCTTGCCAGACTTCAAAACCTTGTATCCCTGGGCCAACTCGACCCTTCTGAGGGAGACATCCTCTGTGAACACTGCGGGAGCAGTTTTGCGGCTGACTAAGGGGGATGAGCCTCATCAATCATTTCATAAGGAGCACGACGAAAAGATGATGGTGCTGCCTTGCCCCCCCGATCTGCCTGTTTGCGTCGATGACAAGGTGAGCGCGGACGGGCCCTTCTGCTTCGTCTACACGACCTTATTCAAGAAGGTGAAGCTCAAGTTCCCTTTCACCCGATTCGAGAGGGAACTCCTTACCGAGCTCAATATTGCCGCCGCCCAGCTTCACCCCAACAGCTGGGCGTTTGTTCGAGCTTTCCAAGTGATGTGCGACCATCTGGGGTTGCCCGCATCAGTGGACGTGTTCCTATTCCTCTTCGAAGCTAAGCACCCAGGAGACCGCCTGTGGGTTAGCTTGAACGCGATCGCTGGGAGGTCCATCTTTGCCATCTTCCAGCAGTCCTATAAAGACTGGAAAGGGAAGTTCGTTCAAGTGCGCGCTAATGACAAGGATGCCTCCCTTCTCGACGGCTTCCCCTTGTACCGGGTGGACAAGGGGAAGAAAGAGTCCAAGAGCTGCTTCAGGAGACCCAGAAGTCCTGACAGCATGGGAGCATTGGACAGAGATCTCTGTCTCTTCTGGAAAAGGGTGGCGGACGCCAACATTACTTTCCTTACCACCACCTTGATCTGCTTCGATTTCTACGAAGACCAGCTAGAAATTCGAATAGGTTAGAACATTAAAAACTGTTGTTTTAAAACTGCTTCTGTTTAACTGTTTCTGGGCGTCTTGCGCGTTATGCGCAAGACTTTGGTTTTATCTTTCCTGCACATATCATCTGCTTTGCTGTGTACTACCTTATGCACTTATTTTTTCCTTGAGTTAACCCATGCATTTTCGTTCCATGCAGATAACATGTTGGGCAAAGGCATGCTCGCTGAACTGAAGGCGCTCGCCCGAAACCACGGGTTGGCGACGGGTTCTCAAACGGTGCCCAACTCGGTGGTGGAGACAGCCATCGTCCACGGGCGATCGCCACCCAAGGAACCTGCCCAACGAAGAAATTGGTCCTCAAGAGACCTAAAAGGAAAGCCCCTCAGGTGATCCACGAGGAAGAGGAAGAAGATGACGAGGCCACCGAAGACGGTTTGGTCTCAAAGAGGAAGACGGTGGCACCTTCTTCACCGCCTGCTCCACCCCCTCTTCCAACCTCAACACCTCCATCGACGCCTGCTCCTCCTCCATCATCGCCACCCCCACAGGCTCCTGCCTCACCAGTCCAAGCGGTCCCACTGGCCACTGCGCCACCTGCAGTTGAGGCCCAAGAGCCAAACTTCATGGAGGACCCCCCAAGCGCCTCTACACCATATGTGTCAGCTGGAGGGGGTCCCCCTTCAAACGCCTCAGCTGCAGAAGTTGCTCCAATTGGGGATGAGGTTGCTCATACCTCTCCGATTCTGATCACCGAATCCCCGATTCCGTCGCCACGCCAAGAAGCGCCTACTGAAGAACCCACTAAGGAAAGTGGCGACGAGAACCAACAACAGGCTCACCTGGTGCCTCTCCAAGCAGCAAACCTCCCTTTGGAGGTCACAAGGATGTGGGAGCCTCTATCTGCCAAGCTGAAGACCATAGCAGAAGATATCCCGGCGATCATAACCAGAGCTGTGGAGAGCTCAACCAGGAGGCTCCAAGACGACCTCTTCAACCTCAAAACCGAAAACAACACCATGAGGGTCGAGGTGGAGAAGTTGTCTTTCAACCTGACGCTCGCAGAAATCGAACGCTCCCGAGTGGAGGATGCAATGAACACCGAGCTCAGGCTGGCGCGCAAGGAGGCCACTGACCTTCGCCACAAGGTGCATCAACTTGCTCAAGAGAAGGTCGAACTGGAGAGCAAGATTGTGCCTCTTCGCGTCAGGGTGGTTGACCTGGAGGCTCTCATAAAAGCTGACGCCGATAAGGTGCAGAAATTGGAGCAGAGGTCAGTCGACCGAGAGAAATTCCTTGGGCAAGTGGAAAAGGCAAGGGACGACGCCATAGCCGATCTCGCCGAGGCCAACGCAGAGAAGGGAAAGGTGGCTGCTGAACTGGCCCAAGCACAAGCGGAATCCAAGAAGGTTACTGAAGACCTTCTCCAGGCTCAAGAGACCAATGAACAACTCAAGAAACAGGTTGAAGAGCTGGAGCAACAGAATAAAGAGCTGAAAGAGCAAACTGAGGACCTCAAGAAGCGGATTGAGGAACTTCAGAAGCAAATTGAAGAACTCAAGCTGAACTCTGCTCAAATTCTGGCTGCTGGATTCGAAGCTGCGCGGGAACAATTTGCTTGCCTGTTCCCTGACCTGGATCTCAGCATGGTGTCGCTGAACAATGAAGTGGTGGATGGAAAAGTCGTTCCTGCAGAAGACTAATCAACTCTTCTTCATCTGCTACCTTCGTGTTTTCCCTTGTATTATAACTTGTAATAAACTTTACGTCCCTTCGTATATATGCTCTGAACTGTTAACTGTTAATGACAAAGGTCTACGTTTTTCCTTTTATAACTTCTTCACTCGCTTCAACTTTCCTTGCTTGTTTAATTTCAAAGAAATGACTTAGGAAAACTGTAGGTACAACCTTTGACTTAACTGCTTCGGATCACTTCAGCCTTAAGCAACAAACACTTAACAATTCGTAATCTTAAGGCACTTAACCTTATCGTAAAAATATCCCTCAAGCAATGAACTGTAACTCAGTTACTGGCTTAAACACCGCTCCACTCGACCTGCTCCATCAAACAGGTGTTTTAACCTTCTCGCCGCTGTTTGAACTTTTCCTGATCGCCAAAGACTCTTGGTGATATCAGCTTCTTTCTAGCCTCATGCTTTGGCCATTGTTTCTTTGTCTGGGGATAAAAACACCTTTTGGGATCCTTCTTTACCTCCCTAAACTTCAGAACAAAGACCGGGTGACTAGGCGTTCTCTTCGAACCTACCTTAGCCACCTTCCAAGCTTCTTCCACCCTCTGCACCATACCTGAACTCGTTCGAGACGAGCAGGATTTTATCTTGCCTAAGCTCGCATGTAGGCGAGAAGGTCTTTAACTCGCCTGAACTCGCTCGTCGGCGAGAAGATCTTTAACTTGCCTGAACTCGCTCATCGGCGAGAAGGTCTTTAACTCGCCTGAACTCGCTCATCGGCGAGAAGGTCTTTAACTCGCCTGAACTCGCTCATCGGCGAGAAGGTCTTTAACTCGCCTCTACATTGCCCCAGGGGTTACATCTTCTCGCCCCTAGAAACACGGAGGACTTTTTACTGGTGCCTCTACATTGCCCCAGGGGTTACATCTTCTCGCCCCCAAAAACACGGAGGACTTTTCACTCTTCCTCGCCTGCACTCGCTCGACGGCGAGGAGGTCTTTATCTCGCCTCAGAACGCGCGAGGGCGTTGAGGTCTTTTATCTGGTGCCTCCGATCGCCGAAAAACGATGCGGTCTTTAAATCTTTAACTGGTGCCTCCCGCCGAAAAACGATGAGGACTTAAAAACTTTAACTGGCGCCTCCAATCGCCGAAAAACGATGAGTACTTAAAAACTTTAACTGGTGCCTCCGATCGCCGAAAAACGATGAGGACTTAAAAACTTTTTAGAAAGCATGCGATATATCTTTACTTGCCTTAAATCACGTACAAGTGACAAGGTCTTTCTTCAAAACTTTTGGAAAATAGGAAACATGCAATCTGAAAACGCCTTATACTTCGAAAACTCTTCTTTTATTGGGTGGCCTCATTAAAAACCCTCCTTAGGGAAAAAAGAGTGCCCCCTTCAAACCGTTTCATCAGAGACATTGTAATACGACTTTTGTGTTTGTCTTTACTTACAAAGCTCTTAACTATAGTACAACTTCAGGTGCGTGGCGTTCCAGGTGCGAGGAATCGCCCCTCCTTCCAGCGTCTCTAAGCGGTAGGCGCCGTTCCCGAGCGCCTCGGTTATTCTGAACGGTCCAGTCCACTTGGGCGACAGTTTATTCTCCATCTCGTACTGGTGGGCCTTCCTCATCACCAGATCGCCCTCTCTAAACTGCCTTGGCATCACCTTCGAGTTGTATCTTCGTTCCATCCTCCTCTTCACCGCCTCAGCCTTTAATCTCGCCTCTTCCCTGACCTCATCCAGTAGATCCAGGTTTAGCCTCCTCTCTTCATTCGAGTCTTCCTCTACGAAGTTCTGGAATCTCGGCGAGTTCTCCTGGATCTCCACTGGAATCATGGCATCACACCCATAGACCAAGCTGAGCGGGGTCTCATGGGTTGCTGACTGCTCGGTGGTGTGGTACGCCCAGACTATACGGGGTACCTCCTCAGCCCAACTTCCCTTGGCTTTCTCAAGCCTTCTCTTCAAACCTCTCAACAACACCCGATTGGCTGACTCCACCTGGCCATTCGTCTGAGGGTGCTCGACGGATGCGAACACTTGTTGAATTCCTACCCCTTCTCAAAGCTTCTTCAACAGGTGACTTGCAAACTGAGTCCCGTTGTCTGACACCAGGCGCTTGGGCACACCAAACCGGCACACAATATTCTTCCACACGAAACCTTCAATCTTGTGTGCGGTGATCTGAGCCACTGGTTCTGCTTCGATCCACTTGGTGAAATATTCAATCGCCACCACCAAGTACTTCATCTGCCTGATCGCCAGCGGGAAAGGTCCCAGGATGTCGATTCCCCAGGTATGAAACGGCCAAGGGCTATAGATCGACTTCAACTCCTCGGGAGGCGCCTTATGCCAATCGGCATGCTGTTGGCATTGTTTGCAACACTGGGCATACTTCTTGCAATCTTCTCTCATCGATGGCCAGTAATATCCCGCACGGAGAGTCCTCGCGGCCAGAGCTCGACCCCCGACATGGCTTCCGCATATACCTTCGTGGAGCTCCGCCATGATTCTCGTGCACTTCTCGCCGTGTATACATTCCAGGAGCGGGTGAGTGAACCCAAACTTGTACAGATCGCCATCAATCAGGGTGTACTTGCTAGAATTCTTCTTTACCTTCCTAGCCTCAGTCGGATCCAGCAGGAGAAGGCCATCTGCCAGGCACCGCTTGTACTGTGTTATCCAAGTGTCTGGCTCATGGGTAGCGCAGACCTGCATCACATTCACCTTCTCTCCTCGGCATGCTCTAATTCTCGGCGATCTCAGAGTTTCTTGCGTCAGGGACCTATGACTTCTTGCTGCCTTCTCCGTCGACTTGCTTATCTGAAGAACCAGGTGATCTGCCACAAATGCCCTTGGCGTCTTCAGAGTTTCTTGAATCACCGTTCTCTGCCTTCCCCCCTTGCCTGAGCTGGCGAGCTTAGCAAGCAAGTCAGCTCGGGCATTCTGCTCTCTGGGTACATGTACTACTTCAAAGGAGGCAAAGGAACTCTTCAATTCCTGCACATACGCCAAGTAAGCCGCCATTTGTGGATCTTTAGCCTGGAACTCGCCTGTTACTTGCCCCGTGACTAGCAGCGAGTCACTCTTAGCCATCAGCACCCTAGCTCCCATCTCCTTGGCCAGCAAAATTCCGGCGATCAGCGCCTCATACTCTGCTTGATTGTTACTGGCTTTGAAGGCAAACCTCAGTGATTGTTCGATCAGCACGCTGTTGGGTCCTTCCAGTATAACTCCAGCACCGCTGCCCTGCTGGTTCGACGATCCATCCACCGAAAGTACCCAACGGAAATCGTCTCCTTCAACCCGCGTCGCCTCTGATGAGAGTTCAACCACGAAATCTGCAAAGATTTGCCCCTTGATCGGGCCTCGGGGCTCATATTTGATATCAAACTCTGACAATTCTACTGCCCACTTCACCATCCTTCCTGCAACGTCAGGCTTCTTCAAGACCTTCTGGATGGGCAGGTCAGTCATCACCAGTATTGTGAAACTATGGAAGTAGTGGCGCAACCTCCTCGTCGAAAATACCACAGCCAGCGCAGCCTTCTCCAGGGCCTGATATCTCGTTTCTGGGCCCTGCAACACCTTGCTCAAAAAATAAATAGGCTTCTGAACCTGATCTTGATCCTGGGCGAGCACCGCACTCACCGCCCTCTCAGTTACAGCAAAATACAACCTGAGAGGGATTCCCACCAGCGGTTTGCACAGAACCGGCGGGCTCGCCAGATACTCCTTCAGTTTGACGAAAGCTTCCTCGCACTCTTTCGTCCAAACGAACTTATTGTTGCGCCGCAGACACTGAAAATAGGGATGCCCCTTTTCTCCGCTAGCTGATACGAAGTGAGATAGGGCTGCCATCCGACCTGTTAGCTGCTGGACTTCTTTCACCGTAGCTGGGCTCCTCATCGCCAAGATGGCGGCACACTTGTCTGGGTTGGCTTCTATTCCTCTTTCAGTCAAGAGGAAACCCAAAAACTTTCCAGCCTCCACGCCGAAAATGCATTTCTCCGGATTGAGCTTTAGCCTGAACTTGGCGATCGTCGTGAACAATTCTTCCAAGTCTGCAACGTGCTTGCTTTTTTCCGGCGAGGTCACGACCATGTCATCGACGTACGCTTGCACGTTCCTTCCCAGCATTGGTGCAAGTACTCGATCCATCAGCCTCTGGTATGTGGCCCCCGCGTTCTTCAGCCCAAACGACATCACCTTATAGCAATAGCACGATCTCTCCGTCATGAAGGTTGTCTTCTCTTCATCCATGGGATGCATCTTCATCTGATTATATCCCGAGAAGGCATCCAGGAAACTCAGCAACTTACACCCTGCAGCACTATCGACCAGGGCATCTATGCTTGGTAAAGGATACGAATCCTTTGGGCAAGCTTTGATCAGGTCGGTGAAGTCGACGCACATGCGCCATTTCCCGTTACTCTTCTTCACCAGCACGACATTTGCCAGCCATTCAGGGTACTGGACTTCCCTGATGTGGCCTGCAGCAAGGAGCTTCTGTGTTTCTTCTCTAATCGCCTGCCTCCTTTCTTCGTTGAACTTTCTTCTCCTTTGTCGTACTGGTCTCACCAAATTGTCCATCGCCAGATGATGGCACAAAAAGTCAGGATCAATCCCGGGCATGTCCGAAGCGGACCATGCAAACGCGTCCAGATGCCGCTCAATCACCTTGGCGATCTGGTCCTGGAGCTCGACCTCCAGAGATCTTCCCAGCTTGAAGATCTTTCCTCCGATCTCCTTTTCGAGCCACTGCTCGACAGGTTTTGGCCTGGATTCTCTGGCGATCACCGCCCTGGCGATTCCCTGCTCCCTCGCTTCCTCAGGGCGATTCCACGCCTCTTCCTCCTCCAGACCAGCATTCCTCTCCCTCAGCTCAGCGTCCACCATCTCCACATCTCTTCCGGCGGCCTCCTCTGTTACCGTCGATCTGGGCTTCACACCGGGAGGTGGGGTGGTTGTTACATAACTTACCGACCTCTTGTTTTTCAGGCTATTCTCATAGCACTTTTTCGCTTCTTTCTGATCAGACTTGATCGTGATCACCACCCCCTCCATAGACGGCAACTTCACCTTCATGTGCCGAGTCGACGGAATGGCGCCTATCCTGTTAAGCGTGGGCCTTCCCAACAGGATGTTGTATGCTGAAGGAGCGTTCACAATGAGGTACTTGATTTTCTCCGTCCTCGACCCAGCCTCATATGTAAACGTGGTTCTCAGCTCAATGTACCCCTTGACCTCCACCTGGTCACCAGCGAACCCATATAGGCACCCTCCATAGGGCCTTGGCTGGTCAAGGGGCAACTCCAGCTGCGTGAAAGTCGGCCAGAACATCACGTCTGCCGAGCTTCCTTGGTCCACCAGAACTCTGTGGACCTTCCTTCCCGCCGTAACCAACGAAATGACTATGGGATCGTTGTCATGAGGCACAACGTCCCGAAGATCCTGCCTGGTGAACGTAATGTCCACTTCCGGCGAGTGATCTTCAAACATATCCACTGTCATCACCGATCGCGCGTACTTCTTCCTCTGCGATGCGGTGCATCCACCACCTGAGAAGCCCCCTACAATTGTGTGGATCTCCCCGTGGATAGGCATCTCGTGTTGCTGGGCTTCTCCACCTGCTGGCTGGGAACTCGACGCTCCCCCCGTCCTCCTGTCCAGCAGATAGTCATTTAGGAACCCGCTCTTAACCAGATCGTCGAGCTGATATCCCAAGGACAAACACGAGTCCAAAGTATGGCCAAAACCTTGGTGAAACTCACACCAGGCATCCGGTTTTGACCCCAGCACCTTGTCGCCCACCTTCTCAGGCGCTTTCAACCTAGCAGATATGTTAGGAATGGCGATCAGATCCGCTAGTCCCATGACAAACTTGTGCTTAGGCGGGCGATTGTATTCCCGGCGTGCTGGTTGTTGGCGCCCCTGGCTCCTTCCCTTGTTCCTCCTATCGTAAGGATGGCGAGTCCTCTGGTCCTTCCTGGCCGCCGCCGCTGTTTCCAGCACCCTCTGCGGCTAGATCCTGGTCTGGGCGCGTGGCCTGGCGGGAGCCACGCTTCCTTTCTTCTCGGCGACTTCACTCTCGTCGGCGATGTGAGCCACCGCAAGTCGCCTGACTTCAGCAAACGTCGCGGGGTGAGCCCTGATCAAGGCCTCGCAGAATGGTCCTGGCAGCACGCCCTTCTTGAAGGCATAGACCAGCATTTCTTCATCCTTGGCCGGCGATCTGACCATCTGCGCTCCAAAGCGATTCAGGTAATCTCTGAGGGACTCTCCCTGGTACTGCCTTATATCAAACAGATCATAAGACACCCTGGGCGGTGCCTTATTCACGATGTACTGCTCGACAAAAATCTTCGAGAACTCTTGAAAATTGGTTATGTGGTCGTTAGGCAGGCTCACAAACCACTCCATCGCCGTTCCCTGGAGCGTACTCACGAACATCTTGCAGTAGACGGCGTCTGACCCTCCCGACAGCATCATCTGCGTATGGAACGTGGTTAGATGAGCCTCTGGATCCTCCACGCCGGTAAAGACAGCCTTAACCGGAACCACGCTCGCAGGAATAGGCGTGTCAGTAATCGCCTGAACAAAAGGCATAGGGAAAACACGAGGTGGCGATGACGGCGCCACCTCCTCAGCAGAAGAACGCCCTTGCTGCTCCTGAAGAGCTTGACGCAGCTCCTCAGTCACCTTGCTGAGCTCCTCGTTCCTGGCGCGAGAGGCGACCAGGTCCTCATGCATTCTCGCCTGCTCTACGCGTGAGGCTTCCACAGTTGCCTGCAACGAACGCATCATCTCTACCATCTGCGCCATGGTCATGGCAGCGGCGCCTTCGGCAACAACGGGCGCAACTGGACTTGAACGATTGCTTCTCATTTTTCTCATGAAACTCAACGAATCACAGAATGCAGCGAACGACACTTCAACCGCGATCGATTCAGCGATCAATCGGAGAAAACTGTGCGAAACTGCGCAAGAAAACTCAAGAACACCGTAAACCTTCAAAGAAAACCACAACTTCACCAGAAACCGCCGCTTCCCCACGGACAACCAAACGAGCGAAAGAACTCGAACTGCACCGAACAAATTACGCGGAAACAGCAGGAAACCTCACTCCGCCGATCGAAAACCCAAACGAACGGTATAAAACGCGAGTTCACCGAACGAAACTCAAGCAAACAGCGAACGATGGTTGCACCAGCGCACAACCACGCAGAAAAAAACTTCGAAAACCTCCAAGAACTCACGCTGTGGATGGGAGCAAGTTTTACACGGCCCCACAGTGGGCGCCTGATGATCCTGCCTGTTGACCGGAACGCTGGAAACTGCCTCGTCAAAGGATCGACGTGCGCACCGCTTCACACCTCCGTTCCTCTTCGAGATCCACCTCAAGAACCTGCAAAGAAACAGAGCGGAGCCACTGCGGCCGATCGCACTCCAACGCCCAAGTCAGTGACCGAATCACCAAATACTAAGAGAACAAGAACCGTGCAAATCCTCTCTCACAGTCAGCTCTATAACTCGCAAGCGTAAAGAGTATAATCTGAACGTGCGTACCTCAGAAAGTTCGTTGAGAACTCTTATATACCTTGTTGCTTTCTCTCTCCTGGCAGTTACAGACCTGAAAACGTGGCTCGCATCCAGTCGTACACGTGCCATCATCTGGAGCCTCCTTGACTTGGCGCTGCTTCTACTCTCATTTTGGCTAAGTTACTTATGCATGGTACTGCCCAGTGCACAGCTAACTTGGGTGTGCGATCTCTACTGGAATTGGCGAGTTAGGGTGTCCTCATACACCTTCCCTGTGGTCTCGCCGGCCGCCTTCATAACTTGCTTCTCCTTCGTCTTCGGCGATGTGCTTTCTCTGGCGATCTCCAACCGCTTGGTCGCCTGAGTTCACATCTGGCGACTTCATCTTTAACCCGGTGATCGCCTATTCTGATATGCTGGAGATCGGAACACGCCAACTCAAACTGGCGGCTTCACGAGCCCCCCGACTTCCTTCCCTTCTGCCAGCCTGGCGCCTTGCCAACACGCCTATACTATAGCAGGATGCCACGTCATCACTCCCGACTACCAGGGCGGTACAACTATTTAAAATGATAATCATGCAAGCTCAATAACTGGGAAAACTTGATAGGCTCGAACTTTCTTTATTGGGTGGCCTCATTAAAAAACCCTTCTCAGGGAAAAAGAGCGCCACCTTGAAAAACTGTTTTCACTTGACTGTTCGAGTTAACTGCTACTTACAATGTTTCAACTGTAATAAAACTTGAGGTGGGTAGCGTTCCAAGTGCGAGGAATCGCCCCTCCCTCCAGTATTTCCAAACGATAGGCGCCGTTCCCGAGTGCTTCGGTTATTCTAAACGGTCCCGTCCCTTTGGGTGACAATTTATTCTGCATCTCGTACAGGTGGGCCTTCCTCATTACTAGGTCGCCATCTCTGAACTGTCTTGGCCTTGCCCTAGAATTGTACTTGCGCTCGACTCTTCTCTTCATTGCTTCGGCCTTTACCCTTGCCTCCTCCTTGACCTCATCCAACAAGTATAAGTTCATCCTCCTTTCTGCATTCGAGTCTTCTGCCACGAAGTTCTGGAATCTCGGCGAGCTTTCCTGGATTTCAATTGGGATCATTGCATCGCACCCGTACACCAAGCTAAACGGGGTTTCGTGGGTTCCCGACTGTTCAGTGGTGTGATATGCCCATATTATACGGGGAACTTCCTCAGCCCAAGATCCTTTGGCCTTCTCCAATCTCCTCTTCAAACCTCTTAGTAAAACCCGATTAGCCGACTCCACCTGCCCATTCGTTTGTGGATGTTCCACAGAAGCGAACACCTGTTGAGTTCCAACGTCCTCGCACAGCTTCTTCAGCAGGTGACTTGCGAACTGAGTCCCGTTATCCGATACCAAACGCTTGGGCACACCGAAGCGACACACAATATTCTTCCATACGAAGTTCTGTATCTTGTGCGCTGTGATCTGGGCTACTGGTTCTGCTTCAATCCACTTCGTGAAGTATTCGACTGCCACAACCAAATACTTCATCTGCCTAATCGCCAATGGGAAGGGTCCCAGGATATCGATTCCCCATGTGTGGAAAGGCCAGGGACTGTAGATTGATTTTAACTCTTCCGGAGGCGCCTTGTGCCAATCGGCGTGCTCCTGGCACTGCTTGCAACGTTGGGCATATCTCTTGCAGTCTTCCCTCATTGTCGGCCAATAATAACCCGCACTGATGGTTCTTGTTGCCAAGGCTCGACCTCCGATGTGACTCCCGCAAATCCCTTCATGAAGCTCGGCCATAATTCTCGTGCACCTCTCTCCAGGCACACATACTAAAAGGGGGTGTGTGAACCCAAACCTGTACAACTCGCCATCGATGAGGGTGAACTTGCTGGAGTTCTTTTTTACCTTCCTAGCTTCCGTCGAGTCCATTGGGAGTACGCCATCCGCGATGTATCGCTGGTATGGCGTAATCCATGTTTCCGGCTCGTGGACGGCGCAAACTTGCGTTATCTTTATCTCTCCCACTGGATGCGCTCTAACCCTTGGCGTCCTCAAGGTCTCCTGAGATAGGGACTTATGACTTCTTGCCATCCCTTCCTTTGACTTGCAGATTTGGAGAACTTGGTGGTCTGCCACGAACGCTCGAGGTGTCTTCAGGGTCTCTTGTATGACGGTCCTCTGCCTGCCCCCCTTGCCCGAACTGGCGAGCTTTGCTAGCAAGTCGGCCCGGGCGTTCTGCTCCCTTGGCACATGCACTACTTCGAACGAAACAAAAGACTTCCTCAACTCCTGCACATACTCCAGATAAGCTGCCATCTGCGGATCTTTAGCCTGGAACTCGCCGGTCACTTGGCCTGTGATTAGCAATGAATCGCTCTTGGCCAACAGCACCCTTGCTCCCATCTCCTTTGCCAACAAAACACCAGCGATCAAAGCCTCGTATTCCGCCTGGTTGTTGCTGGCTTTAAAGGCGAATTTTAGGGACTGTTCTATCAACACGCCGTTGGGTCCTTCCAGAATTATCCCGGCCCCACTGCCCAACTGATTAGAGGATCCGTCCACTGAGAGCACCCAACGAAAACCATCTCCGGCGCTTTGCACTGTTTCAGAAGATAATTCGACCACGAAGTCAGCGAAGATTTGTCCCTTGATCGGTCCCCGGGGCTCATACTTGATGTCGAACTCCGAAAACTCTACCGCCCATTTTACCATTCTTCCAGCCACATCTGGTTTCTTTATGACCTTCTGGATAGGTAAGTCGGTCATCACCAACACTGTAAAACTCTGGAAGTAGTGGCACAACCTCCTCGCCGAAAACACTACTGCCAATGCAGCTTTCTCCAAAGCCTGATATCTCACTTTTGGGCCCTGCAATACCTTGCTGACAAAATAAACGGGTTTCTGAATTTGATCTTGATCCTGGACGAGCACCGCACTCAGCGCCTTCTCGGTTACGGCGAAGTATAATCTGAGGGGCGCTCCTACTTGGGGTTTGGACAGAACCGGCGGGCTTGCCAAGTACTCTTTGAGTTTTACGAAAGCCTCTTCGCACTCCTTCGTCCAGACAAATCTATTGTTCCTTTTCAAGCATTGGAAATATGGGTGACCCCTCTCCCCACTGGCAGACACGAATCGCGACAGGGCGGCCATCCGACCCGTGAGCTGCTGCACCTCTTTCACCGTAGCAGGGCTCCTCATTGCCCAAATGGCCGCACACTTGTCAGGGTTCGCTTCGATCCCTCTTTCGGTCAAGAGAAAACCTAAGAATTTTCCCGCTTCCACACCGAAAATGCATTTCTCGGGGTTCAGCTTTAGCTTGTATTTGGCTATCGTAACGAACAGCTCCTTTAAGTCGGCTATATGCTGGTTTTTTCCAAGGATGTTACGACCATATCGTCAACGTAAGCTTGCACGTTTCTCCCAAGCATAGGCGCAAGCACTTTATCCATCAATCTCTGGTACGTGGCTCCCGCGTTCTTCAGCCCAAAAGGCATCACTTTGTAGCAATAGCACGACTTCTCTGTCATGAAGGCAGTTTTTTCCTCGTCCATGGGGTGCATCTTAATTTGGTTGTACCCCGAGAACGCGTCTAAGAAACTCAACAACTTACACCCTGCTGCGCTGTCCACTAGGGCGTCTATACTCGGCAAAGGATAGGAATCCTTTGGACAGGCTTTATTTAGATCTGTGAAGTCGACACACATTCGCCATTTCCCATTGCTCTTCTTTACCAATACAACATTCGCGAGCCATTCCGGATACTGTATCTCCTTGATATGGCCTGCCTCGAGGAGTTTTTGCGTCTCATCTATGATCGCCTGTCTCCTTTCTTCATTGAATTTTCTTCTTCTTTGTCGGACTGGTCTGACTTGGGGGTCCATTGCTAGGCGATGACATAAAAAATCGGGGTCGATTCCTGGAATATCCGAGGCGGACCACGCGAATGCGTCCAGATGCATGCCTATCACCTTGGCGATCTGTTCCTGTGTCCCGTCGTCTAGATTTTTCCCCAACTTGAAAGTTTTACCGCCGATCTCCCCAATCTCCAACTGGGCGAGGTCTCCTCTCGCTAGCGAGCAATGCTCTCACAATGCTTGACTCCCTGGCAGCCTCCAGGCAGCTTTCCTCTTCTTCTACCCCGGCGTTGTTTTCAGGCTTCAACCCGACATCTCCCATGGTTACGTCGCCGTTGGTGGCTGCCTCCAATGTCATGTCTATACCCACGTCGCCTACGGCGGTTCCCCCTGTCGCCGCATCCATGGCCCGTCGGCTTTCTTGCGCATCCTTCGCGCCAAGAGGCGGTGTCGTGGTCACATGGCACACTGATCGCCTGTTCTTGAGGCTGTTTTCATAACATCTCTTTGCGTCCTCTTGGTCAGATCGGATGGTGACGATTACCCCTTCCATTGAAGGTAATTTGACCTTCATGTGCCTCGTGGAGGGTACGGCTCCTATCCTATTGAGTGTTGGCCTTCCCAATAGGATATTATATGCTGAAGGGGCGTTCACGACAAGGTATTTGATTTTCTCCGTGCGCGAGGCGGTCCCATCTGTGAACGTTGTTCTTAACTCAATGTATCCTCTGACTTCGACTTGGTCGCCCGCAAAACCGTACAAGCAGCCCCCATATGGCCTCAACTGATCTGTGGATAGTTGTAGTCTTTCGAAGGTTGGCCAGAACATCACGTCTGCCGAGCTCCCTTGGTCGACCAAGACCCGATAAACCGTTCTTCCTGCCGTGACGAGCGAGATCACAATGGGATCGTTGTCATGCGGCACAACATCCCTGAGGTCCTCCTTAGTGAACGTGATGTCCACGTCGGGCGAATGGTCCTCGAAAACTTCTACTGACATTATGGACCTCACATACTTCTTACGCTGCGACGCCGTACACCCGCCACCCGAGAACCCACCAGTTATGGTGTGAATTTCACCAAGGACGGGCGCCTCGTGCTGCTGCGCCTCACTGCCCCCTGATTGCGAGCCTGGTGGTCGTCCCGCCTGTTTCTCCATCAAGTAATCCAACTGATAGCCAAGTGCTAGACAGTTGTCGATATGGTGTTCGAATGCTTCGTGGAATTCGCACCACGACTCCTTGCGAGGCCCTAGCACCTTGTCAGCTTTAATCGGCGGCCTCAACCTGTCGGCTATGCTGGGTATCGCAATCAGATCTTTGAGTTCCATCACGAAGTTGTGTCTTGGCGGTTTGCGTGCTTCTCTCCCTTCCTCTACTCGACTCTTAGGTTGAGTCCTTCGTGGCTCGTAAGCGCGTTTCCTGTCAAAGTGTTTCCTTTCTGTGACGGCTTGGTGAACCCGAACAGGTTGCGTGCGTATCTGTGCCTTGGGGCGCGCTGGCATAGTGTTTGTACATTTTTCATACGTTTCACCTTCCGAGGCAATATGTTCCACCGCTTGTCGCCTTATTTCAGCGAAAGTTTTGGGGCGACTGCGGTTAAGCGTCTTGCTGAAAGATCCGGGGCGCACTCCCTTCTTGAACGCATACACAATCATGGGTTCCTCCTCGGTACCTACTTTCACCACCTGTGCCCCAAAGCGGCTTATGTATTCCTTTAGGGTTTCACCTTGGAACTGCTTGACGTCGAAAAGGTCGTACGAGACTGGGGCGGGAGTTCTGTTGGCTAGGTACTGTTCTCTAAATTGTTTTGAAAGTTGGGCGAAGGATGTGACGTGGCCCTCTGGGAGGCTGATGAACCAGTCCATGGCCATCCCTGTCAGGGTGCTCATGAAAAGCTTGCACTTAGCAGCGTCCGAACCACCTACCAGCAACATCTGTGTGTGGAACGCCGTGAGGTGCGCTTCGGGATCCTCCATTCCTGTGAAGGTCGCTTTGGGTCCTGTGAACGTATTGGGAATTGCCGTCTCCAAGATTGCCTGTGAAAACGGTGTTGTGAATTCCCTGGGTGGGGATGTAGCCTCCGGTTCGTCTCTGCCTCGCCATCTATGACGTAACTCCTCGTTGGTGCGGTGGAGTTCCTCGCTTCTTACTTGAGAAGCTGTGAGGTCCGCCTGCATGCGTTCCTGTTCTACTTTTGAGGCGGCCACTGCGTCTTGTAGCCCGTGCACCATCCCCATGAGCTGTTGTAGGGTCATCTCTTCACTCCTAGCGCGTGCTAGTCGGGTGGCCATGGCTCTCCGGGGATCCTCTCGACTTATCTGAGTGTTGAAAATCTTGAACTGAAAGCTTGTGTGGTGGAACTGATGTTTATATCGGCACCACGGTGGGCGCCAGATGTTCCGGCCGGTTGACCTGGGTCGTCTTTGTGCGTGGCTTGTTCTAACGAGCTAGGGCACCTTCGTTTTGCTTCGTCTGTCAGTACCTGAAAAAAGAAGAACAAAGGGGCGCCCTCGCGGCCGTTTGCACTCCGACGATCAAGTCAGCTAGCGAGAAACACCAAAGTAACTAGAAACTGTATGATTATCTCGATGACTGAAACTGTATGGCTAAAACTGTGCTACCCTAGTTGTCTTGTGCTCTCAGCGGATGCGCTGTCAAGAACAATTAGGGTTTTGCTCTGTATGTCTATCTGGGAAAACTAGGTTAAACTCGTGTAACTATGAACTCAAAAACGTACCTCTCTAGGGCTTATTTGCGCCCTATATATAAGTGAAAACTAGGGTATGGGATGCCTATACTTAATTGTTATGTTATTGATGGCCCTACAATCCGAACACATTCGCCATGTGCCATCCTTTTTTGGCACTAAGATGATAGGCATAGCACAAGGACTCATGCTATCTTGCACCCACCCTTTCTCAATCAAAGCCTCAACTTGTTGGCGAATTTCCTTGGTTTCACTTGGATTGGTCCTATATGCTGGACGATTTGGTAAAGAAGAGCCCGGTATCAAATCAATTTGGTGTTCAATCCCTCTCAAAGGTGGAAGTCCATTTGGAGGATCTTGAAACACATCTTGGAACTCTTCTACCAAATTTTCCAAGCAATGAGGACTATCAACAAGTGATTCTACTCTAAGAGTTCTAGGGATGGCTAAGAAAAGAGGATGATGAGCCACTATTTCCCTTTCAATGTCACGCCTAGACACAAGGAGTGTAGGCTTAGAACTCTTATCTTTTTCACTCTCCCTCTTTTTCTTCATGATAACTTGGTCCTCATGGACTTCTCTTGGAGAGAGAGATTTTAAAGTAACCTTGTGACCATGGAATTCAAAAGATAGTTTGTTGGTAAAGCCATCATGTAAAACTTTTCTATCAAATTGCCAAGGCCTTCCCAAAAGAACATGAGTGGCTTCCATGGGCACAACATCACATAATACCTCATCTTTGTATTTGCCAATGGAGAAATGGATGAGGACTTGTTTATTAACAATTATTTCTCCTACTTCACTAAGCCATTGTAATTTGTAGGGCTTTGTATGAGAGATAGTAGGCAATCCAAGCTTATCTACTACTCTTGTACTAGCCACATTTGCACAACTACCCCCATCCACTATCAAGGAACAAATGTTGTTTTGAATAAGACATCTTGTATGGAAAATATTTTCCCTTTGACTTTCATCAATGATACTTGTCCAAGAAGTCTTCTCACAACTAACAAGTCCCCTTCAAGTGGACATTCGCTCTCTTCCTCACTAGATGCATGAGAATGCAATGAATGGTTAGGAGAATCCGAATCATGCTCACTAACTACAATGCCCTCATGCATGTACATACTTCGTTTGGAAGGACAATTTGCAGCTATATGACCATAACCCATACATTTAAAGCATTTAGTATTGGATGTTCTAGTGGGAGACTTAGGTCTAGAAGTAGATGGCTTAGTTTCCTTGGGTTTGAAAGAAGAATCTTTGGAAGGATGTTTAGAAAAAGAATTTTTGTTTCTCCAAGACTTGGAGTAGTATCCATCATTGGAAGCATTTTTGAAAGAGTTTTTCTTAGCAAGTTGGGCTTCCACCTTCATTGCAAGATGAACTAAAGAGCCCAATGATGAATACTCTTGTAACTCAACAATGTCTTGAATATCCTTCCTAAGACCACTCACAAATCTAGCAATCATAGCTTCCTCACTTTCTTCTAATTCAATTTTAAGCACAAGCGTCTCAAACTCCTTATAATATTCATCCACATTTAGCGTGCCTTGTTGAAACCGTTGGAGTCTCAACATGAGGTCTTTCCTAAAATGTGGGGGCACAAACCTAGCGCGCATATGATCCTTTAAAGAGTTACAAGAGTCCACGGGAGGACCCTTGTGATAGATAATGTCCTTTACAATTCCATGCCACCATTTCATGGCATAATCACTAAACTCTAGGGTGGCTAGCTTAAGCTTATGCTCATCTTGGATCTCATGGATCTCAAATATTTGTTCACACTTAGCCTCCCAATCTAAATATACATTAGGATCACTAGAGCCATTAAAACAAGGTAGCTTGACCGAAGGAAGCCTTGACTTTGCATCATGATAGAAGCCATTGCCGTAGTGAGTTCTTTCCCCTTGGTGATGATGTCTTTGTCCATGGACTTGGGGTGGAGGTCTCCTTCTCCTATGCTCATCTTCACGGCCAAAATCATTTGAAGAAGCTCTTGTGGAAGGTCTATGATGCTCATCATGAATTGAAGGAGATGGTCTAGCTTGTTGCACCTCCATCTTTTGTAATTTCTCCTCCAACCGTCTAATGGTTCTTTGAGCTTCATGTAATTCACCAAGCATTGAAGCTTTGGATGGAGAATTCTGCTTGTATGATGCATCACTTGAAAATCCAGCCATTTTGGAAATAAAAAACAGCAAACACACAAAAACAGCAAACAAGTTAAGCAACAAAATTAGCAAAAACAGTGAGTGTGGCCAGCAAGAATGCCGAAGTGAATTGAGGCAGAAAAATAGGTCACTCTCAAAGAAATAATGTCCTTGCACCAATCTGATCTTGAGGCCTTGGAATCCTCAAATGAAAGATGTCAAAGCAAGCACACCAATCTCAAAAGCAACCACCACAAAACCAATGAAACAATAAAGACAAACAAGAAAAGGTATAAGCAAGGAAAGGTAATTGCAAAAGGAAAACTATATGTAAGACAAACTCAAAGAGTAAGGAATGAAAGACAATCAAGAAAATAAAGAACTCAATGAGAAAGTAGGCACACAAAAGAATACTTAAGGAAAAGCACTAGAGTAGATGAAGAAAACAAAAATTAGCTACTGGAAATTTTTTTTAAAATGCAAACTGTGCTTGATATTCACTGATTTAACTGGAATGATGTAGAGCGAACTGGATTATGAAATTTACACCACAGAAACTTCAAGATGCTAACTCAATAATGGCACTGGAATCAATTAAAAACATTAAGCCAATTAATTGAGATAAATTTTTTAAAATCGCTGCCAGATTACCGTATTCTTTTCGGCAGAATTGTACACTTTTTTTATTTTATTTATCATTTTTTGTGTACTTTGAATTTTTGAATGATTCTTTTTTTACTCTTTTCTAACACTTTGAATATCACAAATCCAGAATTTCAGAACTTTCCAGTGAGTAAATCAATTGCAATAAGGAAAAACAGTAAGCACTTTTTTTCAGAAACAGAGGAATCCTAATAGGAATAAAAAACAGAATTATGAACTAGCAAAGACATAATGGAAAATGATGTATTGGAACTTGTATAGGTCTAGAATACAAGTATGAACTCAATTCTAAAAAGAAAAAATGCACAAAGGATCAATATCAATTCAGAAAATTATATGACACTAAAGCAAGAAACAATCAAAAACAATAAAAGTACTACTAGAAGTAATGACAATTATGGAATAACATGACTAAGACAAAACTTGACATGATTCAAAAAGGAAAATACTCAAACATATGATAGGCAAAAGAATTAAAACAACAAGTAAACTCAAAATAAGCCTAAAACAGAAACTTAAATTGCAAGAAATTAAAAGAGCTCTTGAAATAAAGTGCTACACAACTCAACAATTAAACAAGAACACACCTAAACTCATGATACCACATGATGTGATTCCACTAGCACAATTAGAATGATTCTTGACATTCTTAGGAATCATCTTGAGTTGGTTAAGAGCTAGGCACTTTATCATAGAAATGGATCAAGGTTCTATGAACAAGAACTCACCAAAACTAGTGCCAAAACACAAACTCATATAGAAGATCCAATTATTGTCAAATTGAACCAACAAAAAGAGGTAAAACTTAAATCCACCGAATAGAATTGGAAGGGAAGCAAATTGAACCGAACAAAATGTAAAAGAAAGGCATAGAACTGAAATTACTTGCTGGAAAAAGAAAAGAACCGAACCAAACACAAATTTAGAATAAGAACAGCTGCTGGAAAACTTAAAAACCGAACCAAAAAAAAAAAGCAAAGAAACAAGCTAAGACAAGGAATTAACAAAGAAGAAAGGAAGGAGAAGAGAATTGCTCATGAAGATGGATGAATGATGGATGATCTCGCCACTAGAAGTGTGGTTGCTCCTAGATGAGAGTGTTGTCGCCACTTGAGGACACCATGGATCCTTCAAGATAAGACTAGAGAAGAAGGCTCAAAAGCTCTCCAATACTCACTCCAATTTTGAGTATAGTTTCTTTAGATAAATTCCAATCTGAAAAATACAAAGAGAGCACCTCTATTTATAGCCTAAGGTGCTGAAATATAAGCTACACAAATTCAAAAACTCCCTCCCAAAAAGCTTCTAGAATTTGCGCCTAAAACAAAGCATGAGGAAGGTGTGACCTCTTCCTTCACTTTGGCACCTCCTTTTCTACTACTACACCTATCTACTAACACACCCCCCCTAAGACTCCTAACTAAAGACTAAAAGATGCTATAACAAAAGAGGTTTCTAATGTTTCCCTCTAAGCACCTTCAACTAAAGAAATTACAAAAAGAGAAAATAAATGTCCCCTAGCTCCTAAAGCTTTGAACATGCTTCTTGTAATCCTTTGAGGTGGGTTTTGACCTCCATGGGCGTCCTCCATTTGTGCCTCTACCTCTTCTTGATCTTGTTGATTGGCCTCCATGTCCTCTTGAGCATGATCTCCATCACCAGGTCTATGCTGACTTTGTAGCAGAACTTTCACCAGGAGGAGATCCTCAAGAGTTAGAATTAGGGGCACAGTGGGTGCTCTCAGTGGATGGATCCTCCAACCAGCAAGGGAGTGGCGTTGGAATAATCCTCGAGGGGCCTAATGGGGGTCTTAATCGAGCAAGCTTTACGCTTCGCCTTCAAGGCAAGCAACAATCAGGCGGAGTACGAGGCGTTGATTGCGGGGATGCTTTTGGCTAAAGAAATGGGTGCTCAGAGCCTCTTGGCAAAGAGTGACTCACAATTGGTCACAGGACAAGTAACAGGGGGATACCAAGCAAAGGACCCCCAGATGGCAGCATATCTGAGGTACGTCGAGGTGTTGAAAAGAGCCTTCGCTGCGTTTGAGCTGGTGCATGTCCCCAGGGAGCAAAATGCCAGAGCTGACCTGCTCGCCAAGCTGGCCAGCTCAGGCAAGGGGGGAAGGCAGAGGACCGTAATACAGGACACTCTCAAAATGCCGCAAAAATTCGTTGCAGATAATAGGGTGGACGTCCTTCATGTTAGTACAACAAAAGGAAAACTAAGGAGTCATCGCTCGTTAATTCAAGATACGGTGAGGGCACCCTGCATCTGTACTTACGTAGCCTCGCCAGATGAAGAAAGAAGTATACAGGTGTGTGCTGTGGAGGAAGGCGACACGTGGATGACCCCTTACAGGCGATACCTAGCGGATGGAATCCTCCCAGCAGAGCCAGAAGAGGGCAAGAAGATTAAGAGGAACACCACCAGGTACACCCTAGTAGATGGGATATTGTTCAGACATGGGTTTACGCACCCTATCTTGACGTGTGTAAGCGGCGATGAGTGCATAAGGATAATGGCTGAGCTCCACGAAGGCATTTGTGGGAGCCACGTGGGAGGAAAATCCTTGGCATCCAAGGTGATACGCGCAGGGTTTTTCTGGCCAACAGTAAGAGAGGATTGCGTGCGATACGCCCAGCATAGCAAGTAGTGTCAGATGCACGCTGATTGGCACAAGGCGCCGCCTGAGGAGCTGAGATCCATATACAGCCCGTGGCCTTTCCATACGTGGGGAATTGACATCCTAGGTCCATTCCCATTAGTGAGAAGGCAGATGAAGTATTTGATCGTTGCCATCGAGTACTTCACCAAGTGGATAGAGGCCGAGCCAGTAGCACAGATCACCGCGCACAAGGTACAACACTTTGTTTGGAAGAATATTGTGTGTCGGTTTGGGGTGCCAAGGCGTCTCATTTCAGACAATGGCACCCAGTTCGCGAGTAAGCAGTTGGGAAAGTTGTGTACAAAAGTAGGAATCAAGCAGGTGTTCGCGTCAATCGAACACCCCCAGACAAACGGGCAGGTCGAATCAGCAAACAAAGTTTTGTTGAGAGGATTGAAGCGCAGACTAGAGAAGGCTAAAGGGGCATGGGCAGAAGAAGTGCCAAGGATTGTATGGGCTTACCACACCACACCTCAATCCTCCACTATGGAGACACCTTTCAGCCTAGTGTACGGATCAGACGCCATGACTGTAGAGATACACGAGAGCTCGTCCCATTTCCTAGGGTTCGTGGCGGAAGAATCCAACGAAGAAAGGAGGGTGAACCTGGACTTGATAGACGAGGCTAGGGAAGAAGCGAAAATTAAGGTCGAGGTCGTGAAGAGAAGAGTGGAGCGTCAGTACAACTCCAAAGTGAAGTTGCGACAATTCCAGATTGGTGATCTGGTCATGAGGAAGGCTCACCCCTACGAATTAGAGAACAAGTTGTCTCCTAAGTGGACAGGACCGTTCAGAGTAACCAAAGACAAAGGGAATGGGTCGTATAAGTTAGAAACCCTAGAAGGAGGCCCCATCCCACGCAGTTGGAATGCGGCGAATTTAAAGTTTTATTTTAGTTAAAATTTTGTAAAGGGGACACTCTTTTTCCCTCCTGGGGTTTTTTTAACGAGGTCACCCAAATAAAGAAAAGAAAAGTTTAAAGATATTCCAATTCTAGTTTTTTTTCCCTTTCATATGATCTAAGATCAAAGATCAAAGAAACAAAGACAAAGATGAGGCGTCGCCAAGGTAAGGCGTCGCCAAGATAAGGCGTCGCCAAGATAAGGCGTCGCCAAGGTAAGGCGTCGCCAAGGTAAGGCGTCGCCAAGATAAGGCGTCGCCAAGATAAGGTGTCGCCAAGATAAAGCGTCGCCAAGAGAGGGCGTCGTCGAAACAAGGCATCGCCAGAAACAGGCGTCGCCACCAAACAGTCAAGCAGAAGTCAAGTCCAGGGTAAGATAACAGGTATGCCAGTATAAGTTAAAATCCGGGCGCCTAGTCCTTGAATAGGGGTTAAGGGATTCCTTCAGGACGCCCCCTCCTCAAGTAGGAATAGCTAGCCCCGGTACCAGATAAGTTAAAATCTGGGCGCCTAGTCCTTGAATAGGGGTTAAGGGATTCCTTCGGGACGCCCCCTCCTCAAGTAGGAATAGCTAGCCCCGGTACCAGATAAGTTAAAATCCGGGGGCCTAGTCCTTTAATAGGGGTTAAGGGATTCCTTCGGGACGCCCCCTCCTCAAGTAGGAATAGCTAGCCCCGGTACCATACAAGTTAAATCCGGGAGCCTAGTCCTTGAGCAGGGGTTAAGGGATTCCTTCGGGACGCCCCCTCCTCAAGTAGGAATAGTTGGACCTGGGGTCAGATGATAAATACAAGTTAAATCTGGGTGCCTAGCCCTTGATCAGGGGTGAAGGGATTCCTTCGGGACGCCCCCTCCTCAAGTAGGAACAGCTAGCTCCAGCGTTCGATGTTCAGAACAGTTTAAAGTCCTCAGTGCATCCGGAGAAAGGGGAGTACCCCTGGGCAATGTGGAGGCACCAGAGAAAGCCCTCCTCACCCTCGAGTGAGTTTAGGCGAGAACAGATTAGAAGACCTCTTTGCTTAAGCAAATGGAGGCAAGATTGAAAGTCCTTAGTGCAGAACTAGGCCAGCAAAGTTTTAGGCGTTAACATAGAAATGTGAATGACACTTAGCAGTTCAGGCGAACGACATTTCAGATATTAAGATTGACACAAGCCACTGCCCAGTAAGTGATCTTGCATTAAGTGTTATCGCTACGAACTAATTGTTTGTTCAGTTAAGTTGATTTTCACATGATTAAGCACCAATGGGTGCTAAGTTGATTTCTTTAAGGCAAGAGTTAGTTAGCTATAACAGATGATTACACAACAGAGTAAAGGCGAAATAACTGAGAAATGCATTGAAGGCAAGTACCAGTTGAGCCTTTGATATAGAAAAGAAAGCAGAAACGGATAAGAGTGCAAAAGAAGTTAGAAGCGGACAAGAATGTAAAGATGAAGTTCAAATAAGCATTAAAATAAATCCAGAGTCATAATTACAGACAAGGTTCGTGATAATTATAAATTGAGCAAAAGGTAACTATCAGATAATTCTGTATAGGCATGGGGGCATGGGCTATTCTTCAGAAGCCTCCAAAGGCACCAGCTTGCCGTCGACTACCTCGTTCAAAGGGCCGCACCCAGAAACGTCGATTCCTGGGTTCACACAAGCAGCCTGAACAAAGGCCTCTGCGAACCCCTCAGCGAAACTGGAAGCAGACTCCCCTACCAGCTTATCTTCAACAACTTTGAAATTAGCATCTTGAGCTACCATTTCTTGGTCCTTGGAGGCCAAGGCAGAAGTCAACTCCTGAACCTTGGCCTGGATGGTGGCATTTGCAGTGGTTAACCGGGCGCATTCGTCAGTTTTGGACTCGAGCGCAGCCTCAGTTTTCCCCAGCTTTTGCTCCCAATCCACGCACTGATCCTCGAGTTTCTTCTGGTAGGCTTTCGAAGTTTCTGCAACCGCTTCGAGATCAGCAATTTTTGTGCAAAGAGGGACCACTACAATAAGAAGCTCTTCTTGGGTTTGGGCCACGTAGTGCAGACGTTTGTTGGCCTCTTCCCTAGCCTTTTGTGCCATCTTCAGAGACTCTTTATAGGCACCCTCTTGACGACCACGGGTTCAGCTTCGAACCCCCTCTCCTGATGCACTGATTGGGGAGGGGAGGTGGCGGTCGGTGGATCCTCCCTTAAGGACTCCGCCCCATGAGAAGAGGAAGTGGCGGAGACGACCATCTGAGAGGCATGTTGGGTCCTTTGTCGTTTGAAGACTTGGAAGTGGACGGGGAGAAGCTGGGGTTGTTGGGTTCTATTTCGTCTGGTCGACCTGGGACGTCTTCGTGCGCGACCTCAACCGTCAGCTAGGGACTCCTTCCCACTGGTTACCTGTGTTATCCTGCAAAGAAGGACAAAAGGGCGCCCTTGCGGCCGTTTGCACTCCGACGCTCAAGTCAGCCAGCAAGAAACACCAAAAACTGTGTACCTCCGTATCGGAGCACCGCGTATGAAGGTGGTAAAAAAGAACTGTGTCTAGTGTATATTTCTCCTTCTAGCAAAAATATTCCCCTAGTCCCTTGTGCATAACCTCAAGGCTCCAGCAAGCAACTAGAGAGTTTTTGGGAAATTTGCCAAAAGTTCCAACCCCGTTTCCAACATTCTCAACGCTATTTAAACTACCCAAGCATTTAAAGCGCCTTAAAGCGCTTTTAATCATAAAACATAACGCACTTAATTAATGCGTCTAATTAGGACGTAGCGCATTTAAGACGTTGAAACGCTTGGGAGCCTTTATAGTACCTTAAACGCTCGAAACAGAAACTATATTGAATGACTTTAATTACCTGGTACCTGACTGAATGGCATTTCTATTCTGACCTGGCTATCGTACACGTGGAGGGCCTCACAGCGCCGTGACCCCGTCTGGGGACGTTTCTGCCCATCTGGGGACGTTTCTACGTGTGAGTCCTCCTGCTTGGGAGTGCTACTGCGCAAGGGGTGACTTTTTGGGTGCCAACTCATGCCCCCAATCATCTAGTCACTCATTTTGAGAGCGTATCTGATGAGAATCAACTAAAGGTGGCTTTTTATAATGAAGAACAAGATCATTCGCCTTCACATTTAAAGTTTTTCTTGTTAATCTTTGCAAAAGATAAAGCCCAAGCCCAAGAAGGCCAAAGCCCACAAAAGCCCAAAGACCATCCCATGAAGGGCAAGGCCAAGTTTTAAATAAATATTGTTTAAGAAAGGTGCTTAGAGGGAAACATTAGAAACCTCTATTGTTAAAGCATCTTTTAGTCTTTGGTTAAGAGTCTTAGGGGGGGTGTATTAGTAGATAGGTGTAGGAGTAAATAAGGAGGTGCCAAAGTGAGAGAAAGGATCAGACCTTCCTCATGCCTTGTTTTAGGCGCAAATTCTAGAAGCTTTTTGGGAGGGAGTTTTTTTGAATTTGTGTAGCTTACATTTCAGCACCTTAGGCTATAAATAGAGGTGCTATCTTTGTAAAATTCAGATTGGAATTTGATCCTGCCTGTTGACCAGAGCGCTGGAGAATGCCTCGTCAAAGGATCGACGTGCGCGCCGCTTCCCACCTCCGTTCCTCCTCTGGATCTATCTCAAGAACCTGCAAAGAAACGATACGGCGCCGCTGCGGCCGATCGCACTCCGACGCTCAAGTCAGTGACGGTATCACCAAATACTAAGAACTGGAACCGTGCAAATCTCTCTCACAAACAGCTTTGTCACTCGCAAGCGTAAAGTGTATGAACTGAACGTGCGTACCTTAGGAAATCTGTTAGGAACTCTTATATACCTGGTGATTTTCTCTCTCCTGGCAGTTACTGACTCGGACACGTGGCTCGTATCCAACCGTACACGTGCCATCATCTGGAGGCTCCCTGACTTGGCGCTACTTCTACTCTCATTTTGGCTAAGTTACCTATGCATGGTGCTGCCCAGTGCATAGCTAACTCAGGAGTGCGATCCCTACTGAAACTGGCGAGGTAGGGCCTTCATACACCTTCCCTGTGGTCTCGCCGGCCGCCTTCATAATCTGCTTCTCCTTTAACTTCGGCGATGTGCTTGTTCTGGCGATCTCCGACTGCCTGGTCGCCCGAGTTTGCATCTGGCGACTTCGTCCTCAACCTGGCGATCGCCTATTCTGGTAAGCTGGAGATCGGAACACGCCAACTTAACTATCGGCGACTACACGTGCCTCCCGACTTCCTTCCCAACTGTCAACCTGGCGCCTTGTCAACACGCCTACACTGTAACAGGATGCCACGTCATCGCATCCGACCACCAGGGCGGTACACAAGCCCCCCAGTCTTAAGCGAAGACTTGTCTAGCGAAAAGACTGAAAAAGCCTTCGTTAACACCGGTCTACGTGGCATGGGCGCAAAATTCCAAGCGGTAGTACTTTCTGCTGCTCTGACGCTCCACCAAACTCTTTGCGCATCATTTGACACGTGGCTCTCATCAACGACCATCTTCATCTGCCGTTAGCGCTTCCCAAAACCGTTCGAAAACCCTTAAACCCCTTACGCTCCTACTGTTCCATCACTTTCTTTTCATGCAGACACCATGTTGGGTAAGAACATGCTCGCCGATTTAAAGGCACTCGCCCGCAATCATGGGTTGGCGACCGGCTCCCAGACGGTTCCCAACTCAGCGGTCGAGAAGGCCATCATCCAGGGGCGATCACCGCCTAAGGCGCCCACCCAACGAAAGAAACTGGTCCTTAAGAGGCCAAAGCGAAAAGCCCCCCAAATTGTCCAAGAGGATGAGGAAGAGGACGACGAGGTCACAGAGGATGGCCTTGTCACGAAAAGGAAGAGGGTGGCACCATCTTCTCCACCTGCCCCGCCCCCTCTTCCGGCTTCAACACCACCATCAACACCCGCTCCTCCTTCTTCACCACCAGCACCACAAGCCCCTTCACCACCAGTCCAAGCAGTTCCCTTGGCCACTGCGCCACCTGCAACTGGGGCCCAAGAGCCAAACTTCTTAGAGGACCCCCCGAGCGCCTCTACACCACATATATCAGCAGGAGGGGGCCCTCCTTCCAACACCTCAGCTGCAGGAATCGTTCCAATCGGGGATGAGGTCGCTCACACCTCTCCGATCCTAATCACCGAGTCCCCGATTGAGTCGCCACGCCAAGAAGCAACCACCGAAAACATTGCTAAACTCAAAACCATTGCAGAGGATATCCCATCAATCATAACGAAAGCTATGGAGAGCTCCACCAGGCGGCTACAGGATGACATCTACAACCTCAAGACCGAGAACAGCACAATGAAAGTCGAGGTGGAGAAGGTGTCATTCAGCCTAACGCTCGCGGAAATGGAACATTCTCGAGTGGAGGATGCCCTAAACACCGAGCTTAGGCTTGCGCGCAAGGAAGCTGTTGACCTTCGCCGCAAAGTCCATGAACTTGCCCAAGAAAAAGTCGAGCTTGAAAGCCGAATTGTGCCTCTACGTACCAAGGCGAGCGACTTGGAGGCTCAAATTCAAGCCAATGCCGATAAGGTACAGAAGCTGGAGCAAAGGTCGATCGACCGTGAGAAGCTACTTGGGCAAGTAGAGAAAGCAAGAGATGACGCCATGGCTGATCTCTCCGAGGCAAACAAAGAGAAGGTGAAGATGGCTGCCGAGTTAGCCCAAGCTCAAACAGAATCCAAGAAGGTGGCTGACGACCTTCTTGAAGCTCAAGAGACCAACAAACAACTCCGAAAACAGGTCGAAGAGTTGGAGCAGCAGAACAAGGAGCTTAAGCAGCAGGTCGAAGGATTTCAGAAGCAAATTGAAGAACTTAAGCTAAGCTCCACTCAGATTCTGGTTGCCGGGTTTGACGCCGCTCGAGAACAGTTCGCATGCCTATTCCCTGATCTCGACCTCAGCATGGTGTCATTAAACAATGAAGTAGTAGATGGAAAGGTCGTTCCCGCCAAAGGCTCAACCAATTCCACCCCATCTGCTTCTTTATAAATTCACTTGTATTTACTTTGTAAAAAACTCTTGCACACGCATTTTGAACAGCTTCTTATTTCAATAGCGAAACTTGGACATTTCTTCTGACTCCTTTTGAGCGCTTTACTTTCTTTGTATGTTTAACTCTGCTGCGTTTAACTTAGCGATTTTGCAAACATGACCTTTGGCGTAACTGCTTCGAGCCGATTCAAACTTAAGCAATAATCGCTTTAAACAACTTGTACCCCTGAGGCACTAACCTGATCGTAAGAAAAGTTCCAAGCAACGAACTGTGATTCGATCATTGGTTCAAACAACGTCCCACTTGACCCGCTTTATCAAACAAGTCTTTCAACCTTCTCGCCGTGTTTGAACTTTCCGCGATCGCCTAGACCTCTTGGTAACACCAGCTTTCCTTAGCCTCAGGCTTTGGCAGTCATTTCTTTATCTGAGGCAGAAATGCCCTTTGGGATCTTCCTTTACCTCCCTGAACCCCAGAGTTAGAGACTGGTTGGCTTGGCGTTCTCTTCGAACCTACCTTAGCCACCTTTCAAGCTTCTTCCACCCTCTTCGCCATACCTGAACTCGTTCAAGACGAGAAGGATTTTATCTTGCCTATACTCGCACACAAGCGAGAAGGTCTTTTAACTCGCCTGAACTCGCTCATCGGCGAGAAGGACTTTTACTCGCCTGAACTCGCTCATCGGCGAGAAGGACTTTAAACGGCCTTAACTCGCTCGACGGCGAGAAGGACTTTATCCGGTGCCTCAACTTGCCCAGGGCGTACATCTCCTCCCCCCTGGATGCACTGAGGACCTTTCTCGCCTGCGCCCGCACAACGGCGAGGAGGTCTTTAACTTGCCTCTACGTTGCCCCGGGAGTTACATCTTCTCGCTCCCAGAAACACGGAGGACTTTTTCTCTTTCTCGCCTGCACTCGCTCAACGGCGAGGAGGTCTTTTAACTTGCCTCAAAACGCGCGAGGGCGTTGAGGTCTTCCATCTGGTGCCTCCGATCGCCGAAAAACGATGAGGACTTTAAAAACTTAACTGGTGCCTCAAATCGCCGAAAAACGATGAGGACTTCAAAAACTTAACTGGTGCCTCTAATCGCCGAAAAACGATGAGGACTTTAAAACTTTAGAAAACACGCGACATATCTTTTCGTGCCTTAAATCATGTACGAATGACAAGGTCTTTCTTCGAAACTTTTGGAAATAACACATACGCAATCTGAAAACACCTTATACTTCGAAAACTCTTCTTTTATTGGGTGGCCTCATTAAAAACCCTCCTTAGGGAAAAAAGAGTGCCCCCTTAAAACTGTTTTAACAGAGACATTGCAATGTAATATTTGTGTTTGTCTTTACTTACAAAGCTCTTAGCTATAGTACAACTTCAGGTGTGTGGCGTTCCAGGTACGAGGGATCGCCCCCCCTTCCAACGTCTCCAAGCGATAGGCTCCGTTCCCGAGTGCCTCGGTTATTCTGAACGGTCTAGTCCACTTGGGTGATAGCTTATTCTCCATCTCGTACTGGTGGGCCTTCCTCATCACCAGATTGCCTTCTCTAAACTGCCTTGGCATCACCTTTGAGTTGTACCTTCGCTCGACCCTTCTCTTCACCGCCTCAGCCTTCAGCCTTGCCTCCTCCCTGACTTCGTCCAGCAGATCCAGGTTCAGTCTTCTCTCTTCATTCGAGTCTTCCTCTACAAAGTTCTGGAATCTCGGCGAGCTCTCATGAATCTCAACTGGAATCATGGCATCACACCCATAGACCAGGCTAAACGGGGTCTCATGGGTTCCTGACTGCTCGGTGGTGTGGTACGCCCAAACTATTTGGGGTACCTCCTCAGCCCAACTTCCCTTGGCTTTCTCGAGCCTTCTCTTCAAACCTCTCAGCAACACCCGGTTAGCTGATTCCACCTGGCCATTAGTCTGAGGGTGCTCGACGGATGCAAACACTTGCTGAATTCCGACCCCTTCGCAAAGCTTCTTCAACAGGTGGCTCGCAAACTGAGTCCCATTATCTGATACCAGGCGCTTAGGCACTCCAAACCGGCACACAATATTCTTCCATACAAAGCCCTCGATCTTGTGCGCGGTGATCTGGGCCACTGGTTCTGCTTCAATCCACTTGGTGAAATATTCAATTGCCACCACCAAGTACTTCATTTGCCTGATCGCCAGCGGGAAAGGTCCCAGGATGTCGATTCCCCAAGTATGGAACGGCCAAGGGCTATAGATCGACTTCAACTCCTCGGGAGGTGCCTTGTGCCAATCGGCGTGCTGCTGGCATTGTTTGCAGCACTGGGCATACTTCTTGCAATCTTCTCTCATGGATGGCCAATAGTAGCCTGCTCGGAGAGTCCTCGCGGCCAGAGCTCGACCCCCGACGTGACTTCCACATATTCCTTCGTGGAGCTCTGCCATAATCCTCGTGCACTTCTCGCCGTGTATACATTCCAGGAGTGGGTGAGTGAATCCAAACCTGTACAGATCGCCATCAATCAATGTATACTTGCTGGAATTTTTCTTTACCTTCCTAGCTTCTGTTGGATCTAGCGGGAGGAGGCCATCCGCCAGGCACCGCTTGTACTGTGTTATCCACGTGTCTGGCTCATGGGTGGCACAGACCTGCATCACGTCCACCTTCTCTCCTCGACATGCTCTAATCCTTGGCGATCTCAGAGTTTCTTGCGTCAAAGACTTATGGCTTCTCGCTGCTCTCTCCGTCGACCTGCTTATCTGAAGGACCAGGTGATCTGCTACAAATGCCCTCGGCGTCTTCAAAGTTTCTTGAATCACTGTCCTCTGCCTACCCCCCTTGCCTGAGCTGGCGAGCTTAGCAAGCAAGTCAGCTCGGGCATTCTGTTCTCGGGGCACATGCACCACTTCAAAAGAGGCAAAGGAACTCTTCAATTCCTGCACAAACGCCAAGTAAGCCGCCATTTGTGGATCTTTAGCCTGGAACTCGCCTGTTACTTGCCCTGTGACTAGCAGCGAGTCACTCTTAGCCATCAGCACTCTGGCTCCCATTTCTTTAGCCAGCAGAATCCCGGCGATCAGCGCCTCATACTCTGCTTGATTGTTGCTGGCTTTGAAGGCGAATCTCAACGATTGTTCGATCAGCACGCCGTTGGGTCCTTCCAATATGACTCCAGCACCGCTACCCTGCTGGTTTGACTAACGGAAATCATCTCCTTCAACCCGCGTCGCCTCTGAAGAGAGTACCCAACGGAAATCATCTCCTTCAACCCGCGTCGCCTCTGAAGAGAGCTCGACTACAAAATCTGCAAAGATTTGCCCTTTGATCGGGCCTCGAGGCTCATATTTAATGTCAAACTCTGACAACTCGACTGCCCACTTCACCATTCTTCCTGCAACGTCAGGTTTCTTCAAGACCTTCTGGATGGGCAGGTCAGTCATCACCAGTATTGTGAAACTGTGGAAATAGTGGCGCAACCTCCTCGCCGAAAACACCACAGCCAATGCAGCCTTCTCCAGGGCCTGATATCTCGTTTCTGGGCCCTGCAACACTTTACTCACGAAATAAATAGGCTTCTGAGCCTGATCCTGGTCCTGGGCGAGCACCGCACTCACCGCCCTCTCAGTCACAGCGAAATACAACCTGAGAGGGATTCCCGCTAGTGGTTTGCACAGAACCGGCGGGCTCGCCAAATATTCCTTCAGCTTGACGAAAGCTTCCTCGCACTCTTTCGTCCAAGCGAACTTGTTATTGCGCCGCAGACACTGGAAATAGGGATGTCCCTTTTCTCCGCTCGCTGACACGAAGCGGGATAGGGCCGCCATCCGACCCGTCAGCTGCTGGACTTCTTTCACTGTAGCCGGGCTTCTCATCGCCAAGATGACGGCACACTTGTCCGGGTTGGCCTCTATCCCTCTTTCAGTCAAGAGAAAACCCAAAAATTTCCCAGCCTCCACGCCGAAAATGCATTTCTCCGGGTTGAGCTTCAACTTGAACTTGGCGATCGTCGTGAACAATTCTTCCAAGTCTGCAACGTGCTTGCTTTTCTCCTGCGAGGTCACGACCATGTCATCGACGTAAGCTTGCACGTTCCTTCCCAGCATTGGTGCAAGTACTCGGTCCATCAGCCTCTGGTACGTGGCCCCCGCATTCTTCGGCCCAAACGGCATCACCTTATAGCAGTAGCACGACCTCTCCGTCATGAAGGCTGTTTTTTCTTCATCCATGGGATGCATCTTGATCTGATTATAGCCCGAGAAGGCGTCCAGGAAACTCAGCAGCTTGCACCCTGCAGCACTATCAACCAGGGCATCAATACTTGGTAAAGGATACGAATCCTTTGGGCAAGCCTTATTCAGGTCGGTGAAATCGACGCACATGCGCCATTTCCCGTTGCTCTTCTTCACCAGCACGACATTCGCCAACCACTCAGGGTACTGGACTTCCCTGATGTGGCCTGCAGCGAGGAGTTTATGGGTCTCATCCTTGATCGCCTGCCTCCTCTCTTCATTAAATTTCCTCCTTCTTTGCCGCACCGGTCTCACCATGTTGTCCATCGCCAGATGATGGCACAAGAAGTCGGGATCGATCCCGGGCATGTCCGAAGCGGACCAGGCAAACGCGTCCAGATGCCGTTCAATCACCTTGGCGATCTGGTCCTGGAGATCGACCTCCAGAGATCTTCCGAGCTTGAAAACTTTCCCCCCGATCTCCTTCTCGAGCCACTGCTCGACGGGCTTGGGCCTTGATTCTCTGGCGATCACCGCCTTGGCGATTCCGAGTTCCCTTGCTTCCTCCGGGCGATTCCGCGCCTCTTCCTCCTCCAGGGCAGCATTCCTCTCCCCCAGCTCAGCATCTACCATCTCTACGTCCCTTCCGGCGGCCTCCTCCATGATCAGCGGTCTGGGCTTCACACCGGGCGGTGGGGTGGTTGTGACATAGCTCACTGATCTTTTATTTTTCAGGCTATTCTCATAGCACTTTTTCGCTTCCTTCTAATCAGACTTTATCGTGATTACCACCCCTTCCATGGACGGCAGCTTCACCTTCATGTGCCGAGTCGATGGAATTGCGCCTATCCTGTTAAGGGTGGGCCTTCCCAGCAGGATGTTATATGCTGAAGGGGCGTTTACGATGCGTCGCCTCTGAAGAGAGCTCGACTACTGAAACTGGCGAGGTAGGGCCTTCATACACCTTCCCTGTGGTCTCGCCGGCCGCCTTCATAATCTGCTTCTCCTTTAACTTCGGCGATGTGCTTGTTCTGGCGATCTCCGACTGCCTGGTCGCCCGAGTTTGCATCTGGCGACTTCGTCCTCAACCTGGCGATCGCCTATTCTGGTAAGCTGGAGATCGGAACACGCCAACTTAACTATCGGCGACTACACGTGCCTCCCGACTTCCTTCCCAACTGTCAACCTGGCGCCTTGTCAACACGCCTACACTGTAACAGGATGCCACGTCATCGCATCCGACCACCAGGGCGGTACAGAATTAATCTAAGAAAACTCTACTCAAATTTTGAGTGACCTTTGGAGAGCTTTTGGAGCCTTCTTCTCTAGTCTTATCTTGATGGATCAATGGAGTCCTAAAGTGGCGGCATCACTCTCATCTAGGAGCATTCCACACTTCTAGTGGCGAGATCATCCATCCTCCTTCCATCTTCATGAGCATTCTCTTCTCCTTCCTTTCTTCTTCTTCAATTGTTCATGTTGCTTTGTGTTCTTGAGTTTTTCAGTTTCGGTTTTTCTATTTTCCAGCACTATGTTCTGTTTCTGTTTTGGTTCGGTTCATTTGATCATTTGTTCAATTCTGTTCGGTCATTTCCAGTTTTAATATCTTTGTTGATTCAATTTGAAAATATTTGGTTCATCCAAATGAGTTTGGGATTTGGTACTAGTTATTGGTGAGTTCTTGTCTTAGAACCATGATCCAACTCTAAGAAAAGTGCCTCTATATTTTCCAGCTCAAGGTGATTCCTAAAAATGTCAAGAATCTTGTTCTATGTGGCTATTGGAATCACATCAGTATCTGCCTTCCCCTCGTACCCTGCACCTAGCTGCCCTAGGCGTGACCCTCCCCTCGAGTCGTATCTGCCCCAAAGGCGTATCTGAGGCAGCCGGGGTACTTCACGAGTCAGGCTGCCCTTCACTGGTGCTATCACTATGGCCTTGAAGCCACCTTTTACTTCTCTTTATCACTGCCCCGGATCATCGGGACCTGAGGCCTTCCCACGGCGTCGCTCCCTCCATGGTCTTTCCTACCCATGGGCATCGGGGAACCACACTGTGATTAACTTGCCTTAGCGATATTTGATCTTGGCGAAGCCCTGGTTGGGCGACGCCTTCACCTAGGCGACGCCTTGCCTTGGCGACGCTGGAACTTGGCGTCCCTTCACCTAGGCGACGCTTTGTGTTGACTTTGACTCCAGGCGTTGACTTTCACCTTGACTTTGTCAACGCCCGGATACGGGACGGTACTCAAGCCCCCCTGTCTTAAGCCGAAGACTTGTCTTCAGCGCAAAGACTAAGTCCTCGCCCACGCCGTCCACGTGTCACCCTGATGACGTGTCATTCCTTGCTCACTCAGCAATTCTCGAATTATTGACGTGACACTCTCTAAACCATAGGGGCGCTCTTTAATGACCGATTGGACATCCTCTGAAGCGGGGAAAATAATGCCTTTTGGGGCTGCGCTTAATCGTGCGCCACGTGGCTCATCACACGGCCAGCCTCTAGAGTCTCTTGCACTCCCCTTGAGCGCTTAATCCTTTGACACGCGGCACGATCTCACGGCCCCCGATTAGCGCCTCTTGGGTTGCAAAGGTAACGTTTAAGTTACCCCAAACCCCGCGCTCACACCACTGTTACATCCATTCTCTCTGCATCTCCGCACTGTTCAGCGCCTTCGAGCCTCTCTCTGCAACCTTTGCTCTCTCCTTCGTGCTTTCCTTCCTCCCCCACTTCGACATCAAAGGTATGATTTTTGCGTCTTCACGACTCTTCTTCTTCGTCGCATTGCATCACTGTGTATTGAACTTCCTGGGACTGTTTATGTTTACGCATTACTGTGTTCTTCCGCTCCTCCGTTCTTCTCTGTTCCCTTCTCCTTCTTTCTGGGTCTTCTCGCGTGGGTAGTATTTCCTGGGGTTTTACCCCCCTTTTCTGTCTTGGCATCGCTTTGTTAAAACCTTTTTTCCTTTCTTTTTTCTCCAGCTATTTATTCACACCATGACGCGCCCGAACGCAAAGTCTGGTTCTCCTCCCAAGACCCCCAAGTCCAATTATAAATCTTTCTATACCTGGGCCCCCGACGAGCTTTTGAACGAGTGCACCAGCCTGACATCCTTTCAGGACCTGGAGAATCACCGTGGGGACCCCCACTTGTATAACTTTAATGCCTTCTGCCGCACTCACGACGCGCACATCTCCGTTCGTCCTGGCCGACCGGGGGAACCTGTGTGTGTGGATGACAGACCTAGAAAGGGGGATCCTTTCTTTTTCATGTACCAGACGGTATTTAAACGCGTCGGGGTGCGTCTCCCCTTCACGCCCTTCGAGAGGGAACTCCTCACTGAGATCAACACCGCCCCCGCCCAACTCCACCCCAACAGTTGGGCGTTTGTAAGGGGTTTCCAAATTCTATGCGGGTACCTGGGCATCCTCCCCTTCGTGGATGTCTTCCTGCATTTCTTCGAAGTGAAGAAATAGGGGAAGAGTTTTTGGGTAAGCTTCTCCGGCATCGCGGGCAGGATCATCCTCACCCTCTTCCAGAACTCTTACAAAAACTGGAAAGGTAAATTCTTTAGGGTGTGATGCGCCAAACACGACCCCACAGCCTTAGACGGCTTTCTCCTATACTGGACGGAGCACCCCAAACTGCTCAAGCCTAAGGCCCTGGATGAGCTATCCCCCGCTGATAGGGAGATATGCAAAGCCCTGGCTGGTCTGGGAATCGTCTTCGATACGCTGAAGCTTATCGCGAGTGAATACAACGCCCATTCCCTGACCACCTACTTTGGTAGGGGGATTCCTCTCTCATTATCTTTCGTTAACTGTGTTTTGCTGCTTCATGTTTGTTCTTCTGGTCTCTTTCACCTGTCTTCCATTATACCATGTGATTCGTGTCTCGCGTTTCTACGTGTTTTGTGATTTTGCATAATTGCTTTGGTTTTGACTTCTGCTACTTGGCTTATCTGAATGTAGGATCAGTGATGGGTGCTTCCAAAAGGATGATGCTGGCGAAGGCGATAAAGGACGCTCGTGCTGCCAAAGCGGGCGCCTCTTCCGCCCCTGCTGTTGACCTGAACCCCCCATCAGCCCTGGCTCTGCCACCACCGACCACTACCGAAGCCCCACTAGGCTCATCTTCACCGTCCCCATGTAGCCCTGAGGCGCTTCAGACTCCTGGCTCTCCTCTGCCCATTGTCGCCGTTCCTCTGGCCGTGGCCTCATCGCCGACCCCAACTCCCCTCGACAAAGGGAAACGGGTCTTAGAGATCATATCCGACGATGAAGACTCGGATGGCGTGGCACCCTTCAAGAGGAGGAAATCCGCCAGGGTTCCCCTCCTACCAGAGGCGTCGCCCCAGGGAGAGGACTCTTTCAGGGACAATCCTCCAAGCGCTACCTCCATTCCCCCCACAACTGTCCACGAAGATGTAGGCGAAGGTGCCGAGTCTGCTCCACCTCCACCACCGGCAGAGGTCTCTGCTTCGCCTGCCCCCGTCGCTGCCGCCCCTGATTTTATCGCCATCCCTCCCCCAATCATGCATCTGATGAGGGGCTTCAGTGGCGGAACAATGCCAGAGGGCTCTGACAGGAAGGAGGGCATGCCTTTCTACTTGGGGGCCTTCTTGGCGGTGGCCCCTGAATGGCACGCCCAGGCCAGAAACGCTGTTCTGCAGACTCAAACCCTCCAGGCCTTGGAAACAAAGGTAACCGCCCTGGAGGAGGAAAAGAAAACCCTGGAATGCCAAAACCAGGCCTACCAAAGCACTCTGAAGCAGGCTCAAGAGGCCAAGGAAAAGGCTGAAAAACAACTGGCAGAGGAGATGGGGTTCCAAGCTGACTTTTACACTCGGGAAGTCACCCTCCAAGTTCAGATAACGAGCCTTCAAGACTTAGTCGAAGCTGACGCGGAAGTTCAAAAGGAGTTGAAGGACCGTTGCCATGAGCAGGCTAACGAGATGGAGCGGATGGAGGGGGAAATGGCTACCCAGGCCAAAGCTATGGGCCTTCTCCAGGTCGACTACGACAAACTACAGGTCGAGGTCAGTCGGCTTCGTGTGGAAAAGGAGGCTTTGGAGAAGAAGGTAGCTTCTGGGGACGCCACCATTGAGGAGTTAGAGAAGGACAAAAAGGCCATCATCCAGGACATGGCAGGCACTTTCGAGGAGAGATTCCAGGAGGCTCTGGCCCAAGCTGTCTGCATGAATCCGGGGGTCGACATTTCCAACTGCGATTCCACTCACCACATTGTTGATGGAAAAGTCGTGCCCCTGGAAATGGACGATTGAACCGCCACCCTCGATCATCACTTTACTCCTCTACTATTGTTCTAACCTTTTGATAAACATGTAATTCTTTGGATTGTCTGTACATTCGTTACAACTTTCGTGCCATTTGAGATATAAAATTCCGCCTGCGTGGTTTTACTTTCGTTCTTCGCCTTCGCATGCTTTGGTTGTTTTGCCTGTACTATGCCCGTTTCTTTCACTTCGTTGGGCGGCCTTGTATGCCCGGGAAAGCTCACGCGTCAATGCCCACGCCCATGGAGAGACTCACCTAGTGGAGCCGTATCGTCAACAGGGTGTCTCTAACACCAAAACGGTCCTTTCCTTGATCCTTAATGCCCGGCGCCCACGCCTAAGGAGAGGCCTGCTACAGCAGCGCCGTATCGTCCCCGGGTGTCTAAAACGCCGAGTGCTCTGGGGGGGGTCGTTCCCTCCATGGTCTTTCCTTCCCATAGGTATCGGGGAACGCCCTGCCAGTGATTCGCTGGCATTTGGCAATCTCGTCTCCCTCCACAGTCTTTCCTACCTGTGGGTATCGGGGAGGCGACGCCCGTAACTAACTTTGCCCTCTTCGATTTCATCTCCCTCCACAGCCTTTCCTACCTGTGGGTATCGGGGAGGCGGCCCTGCTGATATTTGGGTTGGCGACGCCCGCGACGTCTCACGCTGGCGTCGCCCTTTTCGTCCTTCCGGGCGACGCCTCGGGCGTCTCATGCTGGCGTCGCCTTGGGCGTCATCTTTACCTTGACATTGACTTTGACCTTGGCCTTGGTCGACGCCTGAGGACAGCGAAGAGCTCAAGGTTTCGCCTATGCCATCCACGTGGCGCTTCTTGTATGGTTGATGGGACGTTCAGTCATTCGACTTGATCCACGTGGCGCTTCTTGTTTGGCTGATGGGATGTTCAGTCATTCGACTTGGTCCTGACTCCTACTGTGCCCCTGACCCACTTTCGACAGCGCATCGTACCATTGGGCATTCTGTCGATACGACGTGTTCTGAGTTTAACCAGGGGTGCCAGGGCCATCCTTCCATCTTCTGCCAAGTGGCTCGATCGTGCGGTGCATCCATTCGCGTCGTTTAGCGCTCTAACTGCAATACTTCCATTTGTGTCGTTTGGCGCTCTAACCGCTATATTTAATTCTTCACGACTTTGAAACTGCACTCATCATTTCTGCGCCTTTCGTAACCTAACTGCACCATTTCTCCTCTCGCGAAGAGTTCTTGCAGTGTTTGTTCCCACCGGCGTTTTACCTTTGCCAAAACTTCAAACCTCCCTGAGTCTGTTCAAGAATGTCGTCTTGTGCTACTCTCCCCAGGGTCGACCCCAAGGACCTGTATCCGTGGGCTTCGAGGGAGCTTCTTGACGAATGCTCCTGCTTACTCTCCACCAGGGCCATAAGGGAACACAAAGGGGATTCATGCTCCTACGATCACCGTGCCTTCACGAGGAGGCACGACGACGACATTGCCGTGCTCCCTTGCACTCTAGGGGAGCCAGTATGCGGAGATGAACGGGCCAACGATGGGGTCCCCTTCTTTTACTTCTATCAGGTGGTTTTCAAAACCATCGGCGTGCGCCTGCCCTTCTCCAGGTTTGAGAAGGAACTGCTGACGGAGATTAATGCCGCTCCGGCCCAGTTATACCCCAACAGCTGGGCTTTTGTCAAAGCATTTGACATCCTTTTCGGGTTTCTGGGCTGTGCACCCTCGGTCAACCTCTTTCTTCACTTCTTTGAGGTGAAGAGGCAAAGGCACAACCTCTGGGTAACTCTCAGCAACGTTCCTGGTAGAGTTCTCCTGACCCCTTTCCAGACCTCCTTTACTGGGTGGAAAGGCCGGTTCTTCAAGGTCTGCTGTTCTGATCTCGTTCCCTCCGCCCTGGATGGTTTTCCACTGTACTGGGTGAGGGAGACGAGGGCCCTTAAATCCAAACCCTTCAAGAAGCTTGCCCCAAATGACCAGGTGGTTTGCCGGATTCTCGCCGAGGCGGGAGGTTTCGACTCCGCCACCTTGATTAGTTTGGAGTTCAACGCTGGAACTCTCGAAAAGTATATAGGTATGAGTCGCTGCCCTAGAAACTTCCGCCTTTATCGTTCTCTATCTGGGTGTGCTTTGCTTCATGGTGTCTCTGACACGTTCATCTTCCCCGATCCAGGTTCGAAGATAAATCAAGAGCGGAGGACACGACTTACCCGGGCTCTGCGGGCTGAGAGCGGGACTTCGTCTTCTTCTCATGTTGACTCCGATGGCCCCTGAAGAGTGGTTATTTTCGTGTTTTTGTATGAGTTGTAATGTTCGCCCTACTCGCATTACTCCCATTTGTATCGAACACTGCTTGTAACATCAACTTTACTATACCATACTTGGTTTTTGTAACGCCACCCTACTTTGCATACGTCTCGTACATTGTGCGCTTTTTCCCCGTCATGTTCCTTAACGGCGCCTGCACTTAGGCGACACCTTTTCTTGGCGACGCCTTCCTTCTGGGCGACGCCTTCTCTCTTGGCGACGCCTTCATTCTTGGCGACGCCTTCGTTCTTGGCAACGCCTTCTTCTTTGGCGACGCCTCTTTTACTAGCGACGCCTCATACTACTTCAAACGGCGAAAGATAAAACTGAAAACCAAGGCACGGCTTTTTCTCAAACTTGTTTTTTTTTTTTTTTATATTCGGGTTTACCTTAGAGCTATATTGCCGCTCTACCTTTCTCTTCACCGCTTCAGCTTTTATTCTGGCTTCTTCCCTGGCTTCGTCTAGTAGATCCAGGTTTACCTGCCTTTCTTCGTTGGATTCCTCCGCCACAAAGTTTTGAAAACGTGGTGAGCTTTCATGTATTTCTATCGGGATCATCGCGTCCGACCCGTACACCAAACTGAAAGGCGTCTCCATGGTAGAAGATTGGGGCGTGGTGTGGTATGCCCATACGATCCTTGGAACTTCCTCCGCCCACGCCCCTTTGGCCTTCTCTAACCTTCTCTTTAGCCCCCTCAGCAGAACTCTGTTTGCTAACTCCACTTGCCCGTTTGTCTGGGGGTGTTCGACCGATGCGAACACTTGCTTGATACCTATCTCAGCGCACAGATTTCTCAACTGCTGACTGGCAAACTGGGTCCCGTTATCGGATATCAAGCGCCTAGGTACGCCAAAGCGGCACACAATGTTCTTCCACACAAAATGTTGGACCTTGTGCGCGGTGATCTGTGCCACGGGCTCTGCCTCTATCCATTTGGTGAAGTATTCGATGGCAACGATCAAATACTTCATCTGCCTGATTGCCAGTGGGAACGGGCCCAGGATGTCGATTCCCCATGTATGGAAGGGCCACGGGCTGTATATGGATCGCAATTCTTCTGGCGGCGCCTTGTGCCACTCGACGTGCTTTTGGCATTGCCTGTAGCGCTGGGCGTGTCGCGCGCAGTCCTCTTTTACTGTTGGCCAGAAGAAACCTGCGCGTATCACCTTGGAGGCTAAAGACCGTCCCCCTACGTGGCTCCCGCAAATGCCTTCGTGGAGCTCCGCAATTATCCTGGTACACTCATCGCCACTTACGCACGTTAGGATAGGGTGTGCGAACCCGTGTCTGAATAACACCCCATCCACCAGAGTATATCTTGCGGCATTTCTTTTGACCTTCTTACCCTCTTCCGGCTCCACTGGGAGAGTCCCATCCGCCAGGTACCGTTTGTATGGCGTCATCCAGGTGTCTCCCTCGGCCAGGACACATACCTGCATTTGCCTTCCTTCTTCATGCATGTCCGCGTACGTGCTGATTCGGGGCGTCTTCAGCGTATCTTGGGTTAGAGAGCGATGATTCCTTGGACTCTCTCTTGATGTACAGATCTGGAGGACATTCACCCTGTTATCTTCCACAAACTTACGCGGAGCTTTGAGCGTCTCCTGGATCACTGTCCTCTACCTACCCCCCTTGCTCGAGCTGGCCAGCTTGGCAAGCAGGTCGGCTCTGGCATTCTGCTCCCTTGGGACATGTATCAGGTCAAGAGCGTTAAATGCTCCCTTCAATAGTTGAACGTATCTTAAGTACGCCGCCATCTGTGGGTCCTTCGCCTAGAACTCACCCGACACCTGCCCCGTAATAAGCTGGGAATCGCTTTTCACCAGGAGGTTCTGCGCGCCCATCTCCTGGGCCAGGAGCATTCCTGCTATCGGGGCTTCATATTCTGCCTGATTGTTACTTGCCTTGAAGGCGAAGCGCAGGGCCTGCTCAATCAGCACGCCGTTGGGTCCCTCCAAGACTATTCCCGCACCACTCCCTTGCTGGTTGGAAGAGCCATCAACCGAGAGCAACCACTGTGAGCTCACCTCCACCTCTTGTTCACCTCCGGGCGAGAGTTCTGCTACAAAATCTGCATACACTTGCCCTTTGATGGATCCTCTAGGCTCGTATTGGATGTCGAATTCTGACAGCTCCACCGCCCAGCGTACCATTCTCCCAGCCACGTCAGGCTTCTGCAGCACCTTCTGTATAGGGAGGTTTGTCATCACTACCACCGTAAAGCTGTGGAAGTAATGACGGAGCCTCCTGACTGAAAATACCACTGCCAGCGCTGCCTTCTCCAACGCCTGGTATCTGGTTTCCGCGCCTTGTAAGGCCTTGCTTACAAAATAGATGGGCTTTTGAATCTGGTCCTGCTCTTGGACCAGCACTGAGCTGATAGCTCGTTCCGTCACTGCGAAGTACAGCCGAAGGGGCGCGCCTGTTACCGGTTTGCAAAGGACCGGCGGCGTCGCCAGGTATTCTTTCAACTTAATGAAAGCCGCTTCGCATTCGTCAGTCCATGCGAAACGGCTATTTCTCTTGAGGCACTGGAAATATGGGTGCCCCTTCTCTCCCCTGGCGGAAACAAACCTTGAAAGCGCCGCCATTGGCCCCGTCAACTACGGTACCTCCTTCACCGACGTCGGGCTTCGCATGGCGATGATCGCTGCATACTTGTCGGGGTTCGCTTCTATCCCCCTCTCTGTGAGCATAAAACCCAAGAACTTACCGGCCTCTACCCCGAAGACACACTTCTCCGGGTTTAACTTGAGGCGGTACTTGGATATTGTGACGAACAACTCCTCCAGGTCTGCCATGTGCTGCGCCCTATCCGGCGACGCCACCACCATGTCGTCTACATAGGCGTACACATTCCTTCCTAGCATGGGCGCCAAGACCTTGTCCATTAACCTTTGGTATGTGGCGCCCGCGTTTTTCAGCCCAAAAGGCATCACCTTATAGCAGTAACTGCAAGTCTCAGTCATGAATGCAGTTTTACTCTCATCTCTCGGGTGCATCTTGATTTGGTTGTACCCTGAGAATGCGTCCAGGAAGCTCAGCACCTTGCTTCCGGATGCGCTTTCCACCAACGCGTCGATGCTGGGCAGTGGGTATGAGTCCTTCGGGCACGCCTTATTCAGGTCCGTGAAGTCCACGCACATCCTCCACTTCCCATTCGCCTTTTTCACCAAGACGACGTTGGCTAGCCACTCGGGGTATTGAATTTCCCTGATGTGGCCAGCACTCAACAGCTTCTGCGTTTCATCCTTTACCACCTGTTGTCTCTCCTCGTTGAACTTTCTCCTTCTTTGGCGCACGGGGCGGACCGTGGCGTCCATGCTGAGGTGATGACACAGGAAATCAGGGTCGATATCGGGCATATCCGAGGCGGACCATGCGAAAGCATCCAGGTGGCGCGAAATGACTTCTGCCACCCCTTCCTGTTCTTTTGGGCTCAGCAAACTTCCTAACTTGAATGTCTTGCCGCCAATCTCCCTCTCTACGGCGTTGGCCGCCGGTTGTTCTCTGCTATCCTCCTCGACGGACGCCGCCTCTTCCACGGGCGCCGCGTCGTCAGGGCCTTCCTCCATGTGTGCATCTGTCTCTGGCGTCGCCTTCACGGGTACGTCCTCGCTAGGCTTCGCCGTCGCGGGTACGGTCTCGCTAAGCGTCGGCGCAGCGGGCGTCGCCTCCATCATCGTCGTGTCCGCGCACGGCGAACGCTCATACACCATCAATACGCCTCTCTTCGTTTTCAGGCTGTTCTCATAGCATTTTCTTGCTTCCCCTTGATCTGACTTGATGACTATCACCTTGCCACTGAGGTCTGGAAGCTTCATTTTCATATGGCGTGTGGAGGCTACTGCGTTCAACCGGTTCAGCGCCGGCCTGCCCAACAAGATGTTGTAAGCGGAGCTGGCGTTCACGACCAAGTACCGGATACTTTCGGTACGCGAGGTCTCTCCGTCTGTGAACGTAGTCCTTAATTCCAGGTAGCCTCGGACTTCCACCTGGTTGTCCGCAAACCCATACAGGCACCCTGTGTAGGGCCTCAGTAGGTCGGGGGATAATCGCAACTTATTGAACGTCGACCAGAACATGACGTCTGCTGAACTCCCCTGGTCGACAAGAACTCTGTGCACCTTTCTTCCCGCCGTGACGACTGAGATGACCACGGGGTCATTGTCGTGCGGCACCACGTCCCTGAGATCCCCTCTCGTGAATACGATGTCCGACTCCCACGGCGCACCCGAGAGTCTTTCTTCGATCGAGTTGACCCCCCTCGCGTATTTCTTCCGCTGGGAGGCGGTGGGACCTCCGCCGGAAAATCCTCCAGCTATGGTATGAACCTCGCCGAGAACTGGCGTCTCGTGTGCTTGTTCTTCCGCTGGCGGCGGCAAAGTGGCAGTCGTTGGGGGCTCCGCGACATAATCCTTCAAAAACCCGGTTCTCACCAGCTCATCCAGCTGGTAACCCAACGAAAGGCAGTTATCAATGTGGTGACCGAAAGCCTCGTGGAACTCACACCAAGAGTCTTTCCGAGGCCCCAACACCTTATCGGACTTCGCTGGTCGCCTCAATCTCTCAGCAATATTAGGCACGACGATCAGGTCCTTCAATTCCACCACAAAATTGTATCTCGCCGGCCTTGTTCTTTCTCTGGCCGGGCGATCGCCTCCTGCTGGACCCCGGGGCTGGGGCTTTCTGGCCTCGTAGGGGCGTCTCCCCTCGGGCTTCTTCTTTCCCGTCGTGGTCTCATTGTCCCTGGCGGGTTGAGCTCGCACCGGTCCCCTCGGGCGTGAGGGTACGACGCTGGTGCGCTTCACGCACACCTCTCCCTCAGAAGCGATATGCTCTACTGCCCGACGCCGTAGTTCTGCAAAAGTCCTAGGGCGGTTTCGAATGAGGGACTCTCCGAAAGGACCGGGGCATACACCTTTCACGAACGCGTATACAATCATAGGTTCCTCTTTCGTACCAACCTTGACCACCTGGGCCCCGAAGCGATTAATGTATTCCTTGAGGGTCTCCCCTTGATACTGTTTCACGTCAAACAAATCGTAGGAGACCGGTGGCGGGGCTTTGTTTGCTAGGTATTGTTCCCTGAACAATCGTGACAGTTGTCGGAAAGAGGTGATATGACCGTCTGGTAGGCTGATGAACCAGTCCATAGCCATCCCAGTCAAGGTGCTCATAAAGAGCTTGCACTTGGCAGCGTCAGAGCCGCCTACCAGGACCATCTGTGTGTGAAATGCAGCGAGGTGCGTCTCAGGGTCCTCCATCCCGGTGACGATCACCTTAGGCCCCGCGAACGTGTTCGGGATCACTGCATCCAGAATCTCCTGCGAGAAGGGAGTGGAAAACTCCCTTGGCGGGGAGTGGTTCTCCTTCTCGTCATGTTCACGTTGCCCCCGATTATTTCTCAGACCCCGGCGCAACTCCTCATTTACGCGGTGGAGCTCTTCATTCCTCTCATGCGAGGCTTCGAGATCTGCCTGCATGCGTTCCTGTTCCATCTTCGACTCCGCCATATCCTCCAGCAGCCCCCGTATTATCTCCAGGACCTGTTCCGTCCGGTTGACCTGGGACGTCTTCGTGCGCGACCTCAACCGTCAGCTAGAGACCCCTTCCCTCTGGTTACCTGTGTAATCCTGCAAAGAAGGACAAAAGGGCGCCCTAGCGGCCGTTTGCACTCCGACGCTCAAGTCAGCCAGCAAGAAACACCAAAAACTGTGTACCTCCGTATCGGAGCACCGCGTATGGCACTCTGAAGGTGGTAAAAAAGAACTGTGTCTAGTGTATATTTCTCCTTCTAGCAAAAATCTTCCCCTAGTCCCTTGTGCATAACCTCAAGGCTCGAGCAAGCAACTAGAGAGTTTCTGGGAAATTTGCCAAAAGTTCCAACCCCGTTTCCAACATTCTCAGCGCTATTTAAACTACCCAAGCATTTAAAGCGCCTTAAAGTGCTTTTAATCATAAAACGTAACGCACTTAATTAACGCGTTGCCTTGCCTTAGCGATATTTGATCTTGGCGACGCCCTGGTTGGGCGACGCCTTCACCTAGGCGACGCCTTGCCTTGGCGACGCTGGAACTTGGCGTCCCTTCACCTAGGCAAGGCGTCGCCCAACCAGGGCGTTAGCAAGATTAAATATCACTAAGGCAAGGCAATCACAGTGTGGTTCCCCGATACCCATGGGTAGGAAAGACCATGGAGGGAGCGACACCGTGGGAAGGCTTCAGGTCCCGATAAATCCGGGGTAGTGATAAAGAGATGAGAAAGGTGGCTTCAAGGCCATAGTGGTAGCACCAGTGTACGGCAGCCTGACTCGTGAAGTACCCCTGTCGCCCCATAGACGCCTTTGGGACAGATACGACTCAAGAGGAGGGTCACGTCCAGGGTAGCCAGGCGTAGGGTACGAGAGGAAGGCAGATACGCTCTCAAAGTGAGTGACTAGATAATTGGGGGCATGAGTTGGCACCCAAAAAGTCACCCCTTGCGCAGTAGCACTCCCAAGCAGGAGGACTCACACGAAGAAACGTCCCCAGATGGGGTCATGGCGCTGTGAGGCCCTCCACGTGTACAGCAGCCAGGTCAGAATAGAAACACCATTTAGCCAGGTACCAGGTAATTAAAGTCATTTAATACAGTTTCTGTTTCGAGCGTTTAAGGTACTATAAAGGCTCCCAAGCGTTTCAACGTCTTAAATGCGCTACGTTTTATAATTAAATGCGCCAATTAAATGCGCTACGTTTTATAATTAAATGCGCTTTAAGGCGCTTTGAATACGGGAGTAGCTTAAATAGCGCCTTGAATGTTGGAAACAAGGTTCGAA